>NC_039359.1:31206962-31514375 GCF_003573695.1 Papaver somniferum | reverse complement strand
AATCATAGAAACAAAGTTGATATGTTCTCTTTTAGTCATGAATTATCTCATTGAGAAATTCATTATGATCCTGTAGTTTTCGTACCTTTGCCAATTTATATTGACAAAAGGGGGAGAATTATTTGGTAGTTCACACTACATACATATGGTTTACGGATCACTATATAAGTGGGAGTGGTTTTCATTGTGAGATGGAAGTATTGACTAAGGGGGAGAGATACATATCACCATAGTATTATTTGAAAGTTGTGATGCAATTGGACTTTGATTCTATATAATAATACCATGACATTGTATAACAATGATTGAGAACATATGTTTTCTTATTGTTATGGCTACGGATCTTCAACAATAATGATGTTGATTTGAACACGTTCAGAATCGCTGGAGTACTTGGAGTAATGAAGAATTCAATCATAATGAAGATCCAAGGAAACCAAGCATGATGTATGAGAATCTACAATATTTATTTTGTAATCCATATATATTAATAGTTTTGTCACTAAAATTGACAAATGAGGAGATTGTTAGAGCACTGCTCGGTCGAACTCGCAAGCGTTGCTATCTTAAGCTTGTTTGTCAAGTTTAGTTGATCAAAACTATATACTTGATTTCTAATCTACTTATAGCTATGTCTCGGATTAGGATATAATGTGTAGTTGAGCTTTAGACTTCACGACGTTCACCAATTGAAGATGGTGATCTACTAAGGATCTTGAAGGAACTTTATCAACAAAAGGTATGTGGAGACTAAAACTTATCTATCACTTAGAAGTATATTCTATTCTATCTTGTAATGAGACTAAGTCGTATAGCTATATAGACATTTATATTATACATGTTTGATATTTCGAGCTGAGTTTATTCCGCTTATCTATTTCTCGAAATATGTTTTGGAAGCTTTTTGCTTTAACTATGTTCATCATATTCTTGACGAGTTTAGTTGGAGACAATTCATTTGCTGGAGACTAAATATTAAGTCAAAAGTTGATCATGTGAAATTACCTTGAACATCTTATATGATTTGTGTGAGACAGTCATTTGATGTTAACTTGGGAAGTTTCGTATTGATCTTTCGATCACTTGAAAATTACTTAAAGCTAATGGTATGTGTGAGATTAGCATTGTCGTATTATAAGGATGTTTCAGTAATTGAAATGAGAGTTTAGAACAATTAGCCATGTCTGGATATAACACGGTAAACATACCTAGTATGCGAACTGTATTGGTATAATTCAGGTTCGGGAACCTTGTTTGCGTACCTAGTATGTGAACGGTTTTACCTGAGAAGGTCCCGGAACCTTATTTGCGTACCTAGTATGTGAACGATTTTACCTGAGTTGGGTCTGGGATGGCTTTTTGCGAACGGATTGACAGGCCAAGGTCCGGAGCTGCTGTTCGCGTACCTGGTTTGCGAGTATAGTAGTTAAGTTCTAAAATCGGTCAAGTATGATTCTCATACTCATGAACTAAAATATTTATGAATTAAAGGAATTCAATATTTTCAAACCGTGTCTTAATGTTCATGAATTCATTCTTGTATAAGTACTTTGTACGATTACGAATCAATCCATTTTTGTTTCAATTTGTTTATATATATTTCTATGAGATAGTGAACAATTGGACAACTCTATGAGAAAAAAAATTAGATTCATTTGATTATCTTTCATGATTGATTGATCATCATATTTGATCTGGAAGTGTTAGATGAATGTGGTTAAGACAAAAGTGTTCATATGGTTAACTTCAGTTAATTGTTATTGAGCCAACTCAATATACACGTTTAGGTACGGTTACTCATATCTAAATGAGGGTATATTTCTTTGTGTGTAACAAGCTAAGACCATATAACGGTGGATACCGACTGCTTTGTTTCTAAGCAGACTTAGCTTGAATCGTAAATCAGGATTTCATCTAACGATGAATATTGAATGCTTTGTTACTAATCTATCTTAGCTTTGATTGTAACCAACACTAATTTGAAAGACTATATAATGGAGAACTCTAGCAACTGGAAAACCTAATCCCGACACTTTCCCGTGTCCTAGTTGCGTACTAGAGTCGATTCTCCTTCAACCTAAGTTTTTCCAAAACCATATTAGGTTAACGACTTGAAGACTTCATTTGGGATTCGTGAAGCCAGATCCAACTATTTTCTCTGTAGTTGCGTATTCTGATCGTACTTGTTCTATCATTTGACTTTTATCTTCTCTAAGATTTACTCGAGATTTATCTCTGATAGGTAAGATATAAAAAGTAATCACAAAGTTCTTCGTCTCAGACTCTTGTGAATCTGCAATAACTTTTTATAATTGGGTTATTGTGAGGTGATTGATATTTCTAGGATACTCTTCAGGAGTATAAGAACGGATTATCAATTGGTTCTTGTTCACCTTGATCTATCAAAAGACGGAACAAAAACCGAATAAAGAATAAACATATCTGTGGGAGACATATTTGTTTATAAGTCTTCGACTTTGGTTCTAGAGGCGTAAGGAACGTGCTTGTACCTTAATCGGTGTGATACTTGGTTAGGGCTCAACTACATTCCAATCCTAAGTTAACTTGTAGTAGGCTGGTGTCTGTAGCGGCTTAATAAAATATGATGTTCAAAGCTGGACTAGGTCCCGGGGTTTTTCTGCATTTGTGGTTTCCTCTTTAACAAAATTTCTGGTGTTTGTGTTATTTCTTTTCCGCATTATATTTGTTTATATAATTGAAATATTACAGGTTGTGCTTAGTTCAATCAGTTGATAAATCCGACCTTGATTGTTGGATATAACTTGATTGACACTTGGGCATTGGTCTTTGGTGACGTCCAAGTTATTTTTCATATCAATCAGGCTCACGAACTTCTCTGTTCGATTTGCTGATTGCATTGAGAAGTAAAGATAAATCTCTTGGATATATATATATATATCTCTTGATTGAGCCCGCTTTTAAGTTGGTGCTCTCGGAATTATATTGGAGTTTAGTCTACACAGATTTCCAAACAAATTATTGGGTGTGGTTGTTATACCCCCGCTATTTCAGCTTTTAAAAAATGTGAATACTTCTCCCTTTTCCTCCAAGTAATGCGCTTTTACGACTTCCTTCTATAGAAACGCAGCACAAACTTAGTTTGTTAGTGTAGTTTGATTTAAAGGTCAAAGAACTTAGCTATGTAAAATAAACCATAAAAATACTTACAAATTTCTGAAGGGACAAGCCTAAATGGATTCTGTTAAAGATCCGTTGTTGGATAGCTACAAATGCAACTATCGCATTTTGGTTAACCTATCATGAATTTTTTGAACACCTCTCCTCTTTGGATTCCCATAATCTCTCCTTTATTGGTTATATATCTTCGCTCTAAAGGTTTCGGGTTCGACTTTTACAGGGGAGAGGTCTACAACTCGACTTTCGGCGTACCATGTTTTGATTATGGCCAAATCCTCGACGGAGTCAAATGATGCCATGATTGTATCTGGAGTTACGGAATGTGTGTTTGTAGAGTATATTGAGTACGAGTGAATTGAATAAGCAAGTTTGAGGCAAATTGGATCTGGGAATAAGTCATATCTATCTAGAAAAAGACCCTAACGACTAGTTTTTTCCGAAAAAAGTGAAATAATTGAGTACAATCGACCCTTGTAAATTCCCATGTAAACCGATTGCCTTTTTGCGCCAAAGAGAATCGTTCTTTATAGATGTCAACATTCACCGATTGTACGTCTGAAAATCAAAAAATAAATAAAAATTGAACTTTCCACCGACCATAATCGGTTCATATTATTGCACACGTAATCCGATTCTAACCAGAAAAAGATATAGAAAACTGACATTTCAAAGGCTTTAGGAATCAGATCATATGGATACCGATATATATGAACCGATTTTGCGGTGAAACGTGTAGTCATATACACGATTGTGTGCTTCAAATACAAAGTTTAAAGCATGCATAAACTCGTTGTACCATAAATCCATAACATACCATAATTATAATTAAAACCGTAAGTGTATTAAGTTCATAAACCCATTTTACAATAGTTAAACTAAAATCCATAATTGTCCAAACAAGTCTTACGATAATTAAAAACCACTAAAAATCTTTAAAAACGTAAACTTATTATATCTTAATTAGCTAGAACGGGGGAGCATCAACATCATGGAGCTGCAGTATTTGGAGCACAACATTAGGAGTAGCAGGATCACCATCAGCAACAACACCATCGGCAGAAACAACTTCTGCTAAAGCTTCATCCATTTTTCTAACTGCTCCTCAAGATCCAGCCGATCTATAATTTCTGGTCTCCTCCTATCTGCAAACCTGTCGAGCACTCCAAGTTCCTCGTATGAAAGCTGATATGAAATTTCCAAAGCCTTCTCTGGCTCGGTCTCTCGATAAAATGCAACATTTTACTTGTTGACAAAGATTTTCTCTGGCTCCCTCTTAAGCTCACTTACTTGGATTTTTCGGTTGTAAAATTTCAAGGATTGAAGTCCATAACTATAAAAAGTACAATCAAAACAAAAGTCTAGTTAGACAATCGGTGCATAAGACTGTACATGTAATCCGATTCTGTCTAGAAAAATAAACATGAAAATGAAACCCTAGGAATCGCTGGATAAGACAAATAAATAAAAGTGATTCTTGTATCGGAATCTCAACAGACAAGTGACATAATCGGCACATGAACCACGTACATAAAAACCTATTGTAAGACTACAAAGTTCAACAAATATTAGTTCACAGAATCAGTTTATGTTCATGCACTTATAAATCGATTCTGGTGATGTCTTTATATATTCTGATTTCTACCCAGAATCGGCCGATGATAATCAACTTATAAACCGATTCTGCTGCATGTTCTTCATGGACGCGAAGAAATAACCCAGAATCGGTGGATACGATGGATCCCTAAAAACCGACTTTGAGTAGAAATCAAAGATTTTGATTTTCTAAAATGGGTTATAGATGCATAAATTTATGAATAAATAACTTTATCCGAACAAGTTGATGGAAATTTACCTTATTTTTGTTGGATATGTGATAACTGGATAAAAAGATCATTTTTTTAATTAGAGTTTATAGGATTAGAAGAATATGGGAAGTTTTTATTTTTATTTGATAATTTAAGTTTCCCATGTTTAACTAAAAATAGAAATGATTTGTATTTATATGAGTGGGAATTATGGGTAATATGAAGCTAGATTGGTCTTTTTTTCCCACCCCTAGCATTCGCATAAATTGGGAAAAGAATTTGATAGGCCTGAAACAAGAGGTACAGGTCTCAAACTAGAGAGGTTTCTTTGGAATAGATATCGACAAATTGAGAATCCATCACAATAGCGTAAGACCTCGAGTGGGTGATTATCCTTACGAGGGATATGAGGTAAAAGCTGCAAGGGCAAGGTATTGAAATACATATGATTTGAGTTCCAAAGTCATATCATATGTATCCTTCCCTAATTTACTGTTTCAGAGAAGCTGCAACTTGGGTTTGGAATGGCATTCAGCCACGAGCCATTCACCCTATGAAATACTGGCCCACCTTGACATTCACAGATCACACGAAAGTGGCATCTTCTGTTGATAGGATGTTTTGATGGGCAATTTGGTGGTCAGGTAGTCAGTATAGTCGGACGGACAGAATTCACCAGCTGCCTTAATTTTGAATTATTTGATAAAAACAATATAAATGTCATACTTGAGAAAAGCTAAGCATGGCCCCAGCTCCCAGATAATAGTCCAAACCAAAAGCAGATCATTAAGCACCCAACAAAATTATCGTGGCTTCGTCAAATAAGTAGTACGTACTAGTCCCGGTTTGTTTAAGTCGCTGTGAAACTACTACTAGTAATATTTCGTTCTTAGTTTTTACTATGCATGTACTTACAAAATTTATAAATTTGGTCGGGAAATGAAAAGATGAATGTTACATTAGCTACGAATGTCCTGATTCCAGATATGAACGATCTGACAAGAATTTTCTGCCATGAAGAAGTTCTGAAACAGTAACTATTATCCTCAAAGGTGCACGTTATACATTTCATCAAAAGTACAACAGTAAAGCCTTCGTTCATTATAGGATTTATGTTTTTTTCCTTTGGGGAAACAAGAGCATTCATAACAGTGTGTAGGAAGCACCAACACTACAATGCCGCAGGGAAGAGTTACATATATCTCGTCGTATATAGGCAGTCTAGTTACTCTCGAGATGCCTACTCCTCAACCTTTTTGTTCGTTTCGTCGATGTTTGCACAGTGACATGCATTGTGACAATCTTTCGCATCACCACCACAAATTAACACTTGCATATTATTACTTGGAAATTACAGAAAAAGTTGAAACACTTTGTCCCTATAGAAGGATTTTTTTCTTGGATTCTCTTTTCCATTTAATACAAAGACCATAACGCATTCGTCATGTGTTCTGGAGAAAAACAAACTGAAAAAGTTTTCGACAAGAAACAAACTAAACAAATTATTTGGAGCCGTCTCCATGACCTGTGAACCACCACGACCATGAGGTCTTGTGGGAACAATAGCTCTCTTCCTCGAGAACCTCTCATTCACTTTGTTCCTCCTTCCCGATAAATATCCCATAAATACCTATCTTGTGGCGCCATCACACTTTAGACCGGATTGTTACTTACATTTTCATTCTCCTTAGTTACGTTGGCTGATTTTTTTTTTTTTTTTGTTATTTATACTCACCGGCTCCACCTCATGATAAGATGAGCACGTTCCGAAACGTATAACATCTCCATCTATTACTTTAAAAATTAAATATCATAAATCAACAAATTATGACAGTTAAACTCGATTGATAGTGAGAGGTGTTTGATATTTTTGGGTTTACTCATTTTTAGTAGCTCCCTAAAATTTTGTAGGAAGAACACGTCCCTAAGATATAGCTTCAAATATGTTACTTTTTTTTTTGTATGGAAATAAGAAAAATAAAATAATGAAATCCAATGCATAAGATTGAGTAAGAATAACTGTGAGTGGACCTACTCTTTAATTAATCACAATTGTTGTGTTGTTAAGGTTGAAAAAATTGACCCGGCACAGGCTATGCTTTATTACATCTTTTTCTTGTAAATTTTTTGTCTTTTGAAAATTAGGATAGTCTAATGTATGCTCGCACGTGTTTGAATTTCTTGACTGCCATGCTTCTCTGATCCTAATTTTGATGACGACTGTAACTTAATCACCTGTGGTTCTGTGCTTGTTGGTGTGATAATCGGGTGACGAGAAAGCCTTGAGGAGTGGTGAAAAAGTGGAAATAGAATAAATAGCTCGTGTTATCAAGATTAGAAATGCCCTTAAGAGGTATATTCTAAGTTTCTAGGGTCTAGTTTTTGACCCATCTAAAATTCTATTTAAGCAATTCAATAACCGAAGGAAGTTTAGTTGACCCTTTTACGCATCAAAAACATACTAGTTCATCTTCATTATTTTAAAAAAGTACTAGCTCATTTCACTATTCACTTAAAATATGCCATTTAGGAATACTTTTACAAATAGGGGTATAAAAATAATTCCCGGCGAAAATCGATTTAACCGTTTTAACGCACAAAACTTTTTTAATCAATCCACAACACGAACGTACTACCACACATATTAACAACCTCACTCTATTTGATAATTAATAAAGATTAAATCAGATGATATAAATTGAGACGTAACTTGAGTTCTCATTAGAAACTGTGAGTGTCTATAAAATCAGACTCTTTGATATCACGGTCTAGCAAGCTGATATGGTCTTGTCGAAGGATACAACTTTTTTTTTTATCAGAACCGAAGGATACAACTTCAATTGAAGCTACGATGGTAATATTTCGGCAACTACAAAAACTTGGAGTCATGATTGGGGTGATGAAAGACTCGACCATATATGGAACAACTTATCGATTGCAATATGGTGGTGCATTTGGAAAGAAAGGAATTCTAGAACTTTCAATCACAAAAAGAGAAATTTGGAAAGTCTAATTCGAGATATTAAGATTCAAGCTTATTTTTGGGCGGAGTCAAACACTAAAATGTTGGGCTTGACGGTTAACATGGTGATAGCTTTATGGGACTCGTATTTCTATCGGCCGCTTTGAGTTGGATATGAGTCGTTTGGTGTTTTCTTTTTTATTGTTCTCACTTGGCTCTTTGTTCTTTTTCCTTTTCTTTGGTTGATCGATCCCAAAAATCGATCACCTTTTTTTTCGTGTCGGCTATATTTATTGGGTTGAGGTACCTTTTTAAGTACTTTTTTTTCAATGAATCTTTTTCTATTGACCGATCAAAAAAAAGCAAGAGGATCGGATGTAATGTAGAAAATGCCCATGGAAACTCTTTCTCGTCAAGGTGGAAGCAAGCTGATCTGGAATACTTACTTAGTTTATTATCAAATTTTTAGAACGCATTCAAGATTATGGGTTGACGGAGACAGTAACAATACTGCATGAATGTATTCATTTACGTCTACATTTGATTTTGTTAAAAAAATGGTGAAGAAGTTCAACGTTATGGTTATTGTCTTTGTGAGGAATGTGGCGACCTAAACTATCTTTTTTACCGAATTAGGGGATTATCATAATAAATTTTACCAAATTAGGGGATTATCATAATAAAAAGGGTACCTCATGATTTGAAATAAAGAAAAGAAAAGAGGCAAAAATCAATAAAAAACGGGAAATGCTATACTCACCGCGGGCTGGTCCCGCAATGTCTCGAAAAAGGAAAAAAAATCAAATTCCCTCATGGCTCGGTGGTCTTGCAGGGATTGGTTAAGGTGGGTCCCAACACCTCTTTCTCACAAAAACAAAAATCGGGATAATCCGTAGAATTGGACGTGCGGGGTGTATATCATTTTCGATAAAAAACCACCAACAATATTCAAGGTGAAGTGACAGAGATAGTTCTGGGGGGAAAACGTTGCACCTCGAGAGCATTTATACTTAGTAGCCTAGTTAGCAATTCGGGATTCGGTAAACGTACGGAACGGCAAACGTACGAGTATTATACGGTTTTGTAAAATCCAGATTCGGTCCAAAATTCGGTCAACGGGACGTGATTCGTCAGTAATTCGGAACGGCATACGTACGTGTATAATTCGATTTATAAATGTGAGTTCGGCTCTGAAAATTCGGTATCTATATATAACAAATAATTTGTATTTATAAGGTCATAGACCAATTTTTATGCATATGTGTGAGTTATTTAAAGAAAAAATAAACTTAATATGATGATATTAATAATATATACAACATTAGTTATCCAAGAGGACGTCGTATGGTGGTTTAGATGCTTGGTTAGTGAGTTTGAGATCTCTCTCACCTTCACCTTCAAATCTCTTCAGTCGTTTTTGTTTCATAAAAATTACAACACGTCTAATATTCGGTCGTGTATGCTCGGAAGGCAGTAAAGCCCAAAAAGTGGAGTCTTTGAAAAGTAAAAGCTAAAGAATTTATGGCGAATTAAGCGGACGTATCATTCGGAATACGTAAAATTCGTGAACGGTTCGCGAATAATCCGGGAATGCCACATAATACGCGACTTGGGTTCGGAGTTGCAAACGTACGCGAATAAGACGGTAAAATTCGTGATACGGAAAAATTCGCGAATGATTCGCGAATCATTCGCGAACTTACTAACTAGGCTTAGTAGTATATTGTTATACATGCATGAGCAGCGGCATTAATCATGCGCAACGTCATACAACCTTGTAAAAGAAAATGAGATTCTATTATTTTTTCTCACCATTATTATTTTTTCTGTAAAATGTTGAATTAACAATCAACTAGCGGTATGCACGTTCGTTGACTAAAAAAGTCTACAACGATGATGGCCCATGATTCAGTATTCTACTTTCATTTTTCCGGTTGCAGATATCGTGTATCTAGCAGCTAGACCCATTAGGTTACCAAGATTAACCACAAACAGAAAACAGTCTATCGCACACGTGTCTGCAGTGCTCGTGGCAAGTGTTTGATCAGTTCAAATACATTTAATACTAAAAAAAAGTCACGCAAAAAAGACGTAAATCTGGATGTTGGACGGATGAATTATTAGTATTTCCGATTGGGTTTAATTTAGCCATGTACATTTTACAAGGCAATGACGGAGCGCGGGTAACAGGAAGAAACAACCATCGCTGTCCGGACGGCAAAAGTGTTTTTAACCAAGTCTAGAAATCTCCAGACTTTACTTTAGTGTTCTTTTCATGACAACTCCAAGATAGAGCAACCACTGTACGTGCATAATGTGTACCTTACTCATTATAATTTGGTTATTCCAATCCAAAATAGTTGGCCCTCCCCCTACTAATACATCTAATGGCAACTGCAGTACCTTACTCATTATAATTTGGTTATTCCAATCCAAAATAGTTGGCCCTCCCCCTACTAATACATCTAATGGCAACTGCAAGATGAAACTTAGCTTATATAAAGACAACTCTCTTTATTGATGTTTAGAAAATCTCTCAAAAGTAAACACAAGCTCTAATTTTGCTCATATGATCAACCACAACTTTGGTGAGCATATATATATAGAACTATGAATTCCTTTTCCTAGTCCTATTACCTTATTACATGTCTTTCCTTTTCTTAGAACTAGATGACTTCTAATTCCCTTAGGATTACATCAATTGCCTTTTCTTATCCTAACCAACTTGTTAGAGATTATCTTAGGCTTAATGTTGAAATTTAACCAACATTCTCCCCGTTAAGCTTCAACCTTACCTGTGACATATCTTGTACTCCAATCAGTTGTCTTATTTCTTCAAACTTGATCCGAGTTAATGCCTTTGTCAATATATCTGCTTTCTGCTCAGTTCCCGGTATGTGTTCTACGTTAATGACCTCCTTCTCGATGCATTCTCGTATGAAATGATACCTTTTGTGAATGTGTTTCGTCTTCCCATGAAACACTGGATTTTTAGTGAGTGCAATTGCAGACTTATTATCAATCTCGATGAGAACTTTTTCAGGTTCTCTTCCTTTGATTTCACCCAAAAGTTCTTGAAGCCATATTGATTGTTTAGCTGCTTCTGTTGCAGCCATAAACTCAGCTTCACAGGATGAGAGGGATACAATGTCTTGCTTCTGTGAACACCATGTTATAGGTGCTTCACCTAGATAAAATATATGACCAGTTGTACCTTTTCTATCATCTTGGTCAATATTATGACTGTTGTCACTATACCCAACAATTCCTTTTGATCCTCCTCGACCATACTTCAATCCACAGCTGATTGTTCCTCTTACATATCTCAATATCTGCTTTATTACATCACCATGAGACTTGCATGGACTCTGCATATAACGGCTTGCTACTCCCACAGAGAAAGCCAAATCTGGTCTTGTGTGTAATAAGTATCTTAGGCATCCAACATTTCTTCTATAACTCGTTGAATCAATCTCTGCTTCTTCTTGTGCCTTTGAAACTTTAAGTCCAAACTACATTGGTATCTTAGTTGGATTACAAGTTTCAAGTCCTGCTTCTTCCAGAATTCTCCTTGCATAAGCTTCTTGTTTAATCTGAATCCCATCTACTCCTTGATGGACTTCTATGCCAAGGTAATAAGTGAGTTTTCCGAGGTCTGACATCTCAAACTTTGATGACATTTCTCTCTTGAACTCATTGATCACCTTAAGGGAGTTTCCAGTCAAAAATAGATCATCTACATAGACTGCAATCATAAGAAGCGTTCCCCTTTCTTCTCTTCTGTATACTGATGTTTCTTTAGAGCACTTAACAAATCTGATTTCTCTTAAGATTTGATCTAACTTTGTATTCCAGGATCGAGGAGCTTGTCTTAGACCATATAGAGCTTTTGATAACTTATAAACCTTATGCTCTTGTCCTTTTACTTCAAAACCTTCTGGTTGTTCAACATACACATTTTCTCGCAATTCACCATGTAAGAATGCTGTCTTAACGTCTAAGTGGTGAATTTCCCATGAGTTTGATGCTGCTTCTGCTATTAAGAGACGAATTGTCTCTAGTCTAGCAACTGGTGCGAAAACTTCATCAAAGTCTATGCCTGATTCTTGAACGTATCCCTTAGCTACAAGTCTTGCCTTATATTTGTTGACAGTACCATCAACATTCCGTTTTATTTTGAAGATCCACTTAAGACCAATCACTTTTACCCCACCTGGCTTATCAACTAGAAACCAAGTCTTGTTTCTGTTGATTGAAATAATTTCTTCTCTACATGCTTGTGTCCATTTAGTCGAGACCTTTGCTTCCTGAAAATTCCTTGGTTCATCATTAACAGAAAGTAGCATAATCTCACATTCTTCTGTAGCTTGAAGAACATAATCCTTCAGATACTGTGGCTTTTGTATCTGTCTTGTTGATTTTCACAGTGGTAGGATAGCTTGAGCTTCTTGGTTTTCTTCTTCTTCTTCTTCTACGTTATTCTCAGTGTTTTCAATATTCTCTTCTTCTTCTTGATTATCATAGTGATTCTCTTCAGTGTTGATGGTTATGGGTCCTTCTCCTTCCTTTGATTCGTAGTTCTTTGGTATTAGTTTCCCTTCGTTTAAGAATACAACTTCGTGCATGAAAAGAGCTGTATCTGCTTCCCTTGTTTCATTCTTGTTTGTTTCTTCCATCTTTTGTATTCTTTCAGGGCATACAGAGGAGAAGTGTCCTGGTTTATCACATCTGTAACAAATAATGTTTGATCTATCCTTCTTTTCTTTCCCTTGGTTTTGATCATTCTGACTTGTTGTTCTATCTTGTGAGTTAAACCTTCCTCCCCTTCCTCGGCCTCTGTTTACTCTACCACCTCTTCCACGACCTCTTCCTCTTGTCGCAGAGTTTTGTTGGTAAGAGTTTGTGTACAAGAGTTTTCCTTGAGTTTCTCCATTTTTTTCTTCATCAAGGATTCTCTCTTCATATGCTTTCAATCTTCCAATTATATCTTCATAGCTAGTCTTATTTAAATCTAAGACTTGTTCGAGAGAGGCTATGATATGAATATACTTGGATCTTGGTAAACTATTAAGAAACTTCTTTACCAGTTTATCTTCATCAATGGATTGTCCAAGTGACGCAGCTTTTGAGGCTATCTCTGATAGCTTTCCTGCAAAGCTATCAATAGTATCAGTGTCTTTCATCTTCACTCTTTCAAATTCAGACATTAAGGTTTGCAGACGGGCTTCTTTAACTCGATCAGCTCCGAGATTACGTGCCTTTATTGCATCCCAAATTTTCTTTGAAGTTTCCTGTTCACCAACTTGTAGAACAAGACATTCTGGTATTGCTTGAAAGAGTAATCCAATGGAAACATTATTTTTGTCTGGGTCCAATGTACCAGGATCAATTGTTTCCCAAACTTTGTAGATTTTCATCAGTACCTTCATTCTCATGGCCCATACTGTGTAGTTTGTGGCGTTGAGGATTGGAACTTGTATTGATGGTGGCGTGAACTGTTTTACACCCACAATGGTGGTTTCGTTTTCCATGGCTCAGAACACAATCTCTGATACCAATTAATGGCAACTGCAAGATGAAACTTAGCTTATATAAAGACAACTCTCTTTATTGATGTTTAGAAAATCTCTCAAAACTAAACACAAGCTCTAATTTTGCTCATATGATCAACCACAACTTTGGTGAGCATATATATAGAACTATGAATTCCTTTTCCTAGTCCTATTACCTTATTACGTGTCTTTCCTTTTCTTAGAACTAGATGACTTCTAATTCCCTTAGGATTACATCAATTGCCTTTTCTTATCCTAACCAACTTGTTAGAGATTATCTTAGGCTTAATGTTGAAGTTTAACCAACAACATCACCGTCTCACTCGCAAGACACATTGTGTCTGTACGTAGTTAAAACTCCGTACCTTCTTCCGCTGTATCCACATATGGGTGGATCATGTCCTAGATCCATCGAGATGAGATATGTGGATGAGCAGAAGTTGGCATCGAGCATTTTCATCTTTTGTGTAGCTATTGAAGTAACTTTCATAGGAGAGGTCCACTTCAACCACCTTATCATTGACAATCAGCCACTCATTCGTAAGTCGGGAATCTCTCATAAATTTTGGAGTGAATAGTTGTAAATTTCGCTTTAAATTATCAATAAAGATCCCCGTAATTCAAACAACTTTAATTAACCAACACTTTTTGTAGTGAGTTTTTCTATATCGGCCGTTGCTTTATTACTTCCTTATGTCGGTGGGTCCTTTGATCATCTTATCTCCATTTGGATCAAATTTATCGGTTTCTACCAGCATGCATTTAGGTCTTATCTTCATCAGTTACTTCATCTGGATTTAAAACTTACTGTAGTTTTACGATTCATTGTTAGAAATCTGGTTATGTTTCATAAAACAATTCAGCTTGGGGTTTCCATTTTCCCTCTCAAACACCACTTACACCCGTGGTGTCCATCAACTGATTCAACTCTCGCATAGTTCACCTGCATGACTTTAGGAGATATGGAAGATCATCATGTATATGTCATATCCCGGCATATATGAAAAGAACGTAAAGCAACGCTAAGCTTCTTATGACATAAAGGTGACAGTTTCTGATCTATGGGATCTAAAAAATTCTAGATTATCTGAAGATAGGACATGTTCAAATATTACTCCATTGGGAATCTGTATTTATCAGATGCAAAGCTCGTACTTAATTTTATTAGTTTTGTTATTATTAATGCATTTTAACCTTTCTTAATCGATTTCTTTTACGGTAAAAACAAACTCTCACTGAATACGACTTCAATGTAATAATTTTGCAGACAGAAAACAAAGTAAATGGACCACAATACAGTAACATGCTAACTGTAAGATGATCAATAATGCCCGATCAAAAAAAAATAATGATCAATAATGGAATTAGGTTATGGTTCTTATCATCCCTATGTAAGGATTTGGAAATATCCCTAAAATGATACCTTCTTTTTTGTCACATTTTCGTCTCATTAGATTCAGTTGCAGAACATGCAAGTTCATTCAGACATCCACCCATGGTCCAACGACAAAAGGTCTAGAGAGTGGCGTGCTAGGGCTACGTACGTGCATGGGTGTTTCATCTATTCTTTGCTAGCGCATGTGTGCGTTGCACCTAGACTTTAAGCAACAAGAATAACGTAGTTTACCAAGAAAATCAGAGCGGTGGTTACCTTTCTGAGGGTCCAGGCGAACCTACAAGATGAGCCATATGTTGATGTATACCAAGAAAATGAGCATACAGGTCACGTACTACTTACTTGAACCTATGTTTTAAGTGTTTATAAATAAAACTTTACCATTATATTTGAAGGAGCGAATACGATGGTTTCACGTTTTCCATCAAGTATATTGAATGTTGGAGGGAGAGAAATTAAAGGATAATGATCATAAAACCTAGAGATGTATCTAAAGTCGTTTTTCTTTGTGTTAATGAGATGAAAAGCTTACTGTACACATAGCCATATAAGGCTCAACGCCAGTCTGGTCCCAAACATGGTTCAGGGAACCTACACGTTATTGGGAGTATTTATAATTAGTGTTAAAAGTGACTCCTCCGTATTGGGATGGCCTTGAGCACTTGGTATCTCTCTGAAAACAATTTCAACATTTTCCTCTCAAATAAAAAGATTAATTTGAGCATGCAGATCCTGGCCAATGCTTCATACACAAAGCTTTACTCTTCAGCAGGTCTAGGTATTCTAACCAGAAATGCTACAGGGAACTTTGTGGGAGCCAGAGATTTCTCCAACAAACATGTGAACCTAGCAGAGGCCAGGGCTATGCTGGCAAAGTAGGCTCATCGACAAAAGAGGCAGCAGGATTGTCTTTGAGCCAAATAACAAAACTATCTATGAAGTCCCTTACTAATCAGCACCTCTCACCACCATGACAGAGTTTTCCTCTTTTTAATGCATGCAGTGTGAAGATTATTATTATTAACTATATATCATGAATGGTTTTGTACAGTACATGAAGAGGGTGTAATAAAACTGTATATATACTCGGTTGCAAAAGATTCGAGAGATAACCAGCTGGTTCAAGATTAATGGTGGGATGATCCACCAATTTCTTTTCCTAGTTATCAATTTGGACTTCAACTCTCGCGTAATCTTTTCCAAGCTATTAACTAAAATAGAAGAAAAAGTACCAGCTAAATGTAACGAACTAGTCCCGGACGTAACTAAATACTTATCATGTTGTTGGATTGGAACACTGGTGTCAAGAAAATCCAAGTTATAACAACCTCAGCGTATTTCTTCAGTGATTACTACAGAAAATGATTTTGATCTAACGAGAACAATTATACAATCATTACAAAAGTTCAGGTTTTTTCAGAATTAGATGAAAAACATTAGTATTCTTGAAAATGGCGGTATATATGGTGAAGAAATAAATAGCTCAAAATACATAGTAAGATCATGAGTCTGAGCGTAATTGAGGTCATTTCATGTTTTACACTGGGACTGTTATGACTATGATTGAAGGTGAATTTGAAATAAAAGAAAATCTGAATTTCAGCCAACACCAACGGACTGAGAGAAAAGGATTTCCACAAACTCAAGGGCCTTAACCAAATCATTCTGGTCAAGAAAATCCAACTAGGTTTCTGTCACGTTTCTCATTTCTCTATCAAATACTCCCACCGTCCCTTAATTAAATGACCTACTTAGTTTTAAGTTTGTCCAATAAATAGATGATCTATTTCAATTAAACACGATGAATGGCCAAAATTACCTTTTTTCTTAAATTAATACTCTTCCGTCTCACTCTTCGCATTTCTCCCTTTATTTCTTTCCTCAGTCTCACTCTCCATCTCTTCACCGTCATGTCACCACCACCACTACCACCGGACGAAACTTCTTCTTCTCATCAATCATCAAACGAGACTTCAAAACGTAACTTATTCTTCTACCACGATAACCAGAATCACCTTCGTCTTCGTCTTCTCGGTGTGAGTATTTTCTAGCTTGAATTTTTTTATTGAATCTGATAAAAAAGATTGCATTTTTGGTATAAACCTAACATATTATTTATGGGTTTTTGATTTTATGAATAAATCTACCAAAATTTTAAATTGAATCTGATATAGGGTTTAGATCAAAATTTCCATTTTTGCTTCATTTTCATTTTGATATGTTGATTAGAAATAAGAGTGTTTGATCTTGTTGATTTCCTGTAAATCAAAAAGATAAATTTTTGATTGAAGATACAATTAGATCGATGTTGTGCTTATTCATATCTCTAGTATGTTTGAACCCACGACATCACCAGAAATTGAACCTAACATGCTAAACCAAACCATTTCAATAACCTACAAGTTCACATATATCCCCAGTTCTTAGATGAGTGAGAAATTTTGGATCAATCTCATTATCATGTTCAAATTTTAAATGAGTTCACATAAAGTAAGCATTATCAATGCCTCCCCTAAATACGTTGAGGAGATAAAAGATTAGACTATTCTTATTTCCATTTTGATAGAGCATTTCTCAAAAATTCATTTATACAGTTAGTTACTTTCAGTTCTAAGAGTATAGCATTTCTCTTAGCTTCTAAAATAAGACTAGCCTAAAAATCTAGGGCTGAGCTCCTCCAATTTACTGGTGCGGGGTAATATGCGTATTCAGTTATTTGATTCCACTAGTTTCTTGAGTTCATTTTCTCAATGTTTACGGCCTCACTATAAAAAATGTCAAAACAGAGTTTTCCTCCTACTCCAACTAGTAAGTGTCATCCAGTTTACTACAGTGGTGAATAACTATTGGATGTCAGATGCTACATTAAATGGAAGGTAAGAATGATCCATCCTCGCATTTCACATGTGTCTATGATGGAGGAGGGAATGGTAAACGTTCATGTTGCCCTCAGATACCTACATGAAGCCCTGAAATGTAATGAGAGGCTATTGGGTGCTGACCATATACAGGTTTCTCTCATTAACGAACAAGCTCTATTTGTAAATATTAACATAGGCAAAAGTACACAATTGATTAACCCATCTGTTTTCTCCCTCAGGTTGCTGCTGCATGGCTCGAGTATTTTGAATCAAAAGTCTTAGAACAGCAAGAAGTCGCTCGCAATGGTACTCCAAAACCAGATGCTTCCATTGCTAGAAAAGGCCACCTTAGGTACTGAATCCTATTACTTGCTTCAAACTTTGATTGAGTTTTCATCTTGCAGAAGATCATTATCAATTTTATGGGTTTTACGTTTAGGATCATGCTCCCATGTTGCATCAGCATTGTCCTTTGGACACACTGAGGAATTCTCGCTAGGTGGTAAGCCTTTCTTTCTCACGTATTTCCGCTTTACAATCTTGCTTTCTCGCACTTTGGGTGTCTTAGGCTTTGGTGTCCTTTTCGGCTTCCATTCTATAACAACTTTGGGCCTGTGCTTTTTGCGCCTTTTCTTTGGCAGTGATGGGGTTGCGTTCAGGTCAATATCTTCCACTTCCTGTATATAACGGTTGGTACCAATCATTGTCTTCATGTTTTTTTGAACCCAATGGGTGTCTGGGTTGCAAATACAGTTTTTCTCTCTATGCTTACTGCATTTGTTATTGATCCTCTGACTAGAGATATAACTGTTGACTATGTCCAGTCACTGCATAGGCAGGTTGAGATTTTCTTATTTGTATTTACTGTTGTTTTTCTTTAATTCACATAGGGAGATAGATTTTGTAAATGAGCTGGTGAATACTCTTGCTGTAAATGGAACCGAAGGTTCCGACTATAAGGGAGGGAGAAAAGGGACGACTCAGGCAAGTGTCGACATGTATGTTATTCGTGCGCATTTATTTACTGTTTTTCTAGGAACCTCTCTATCTATACGCTATCGTCATTCATCTATGATTTGGACAAATTAATTTGTGTTGCATGGTAAGTAAAAAACATCAAAAGATTACATGTTCCCATATAAAGGTTACATATGGAGTGAAATGAAACCATGTAAAATTACATGAAAGTACTAACATAATGTACTTTTCATGATTAAGAAAATGGACAGCTTATTGTGACTATTTCTTCCGGATGAAGGTAGTAATTTTCCATGGTTTTAGTCATGTAAAACCACTTCTCGTCGATGTGTATCAAATTATGCATGTCCTTGATCATCAAACTATCCTTGTTTTGGCTTGGCTCTAGCATTCCCAAACAAAACTCCAACCTTTTTTTCTTAATGTCAACTGTGAAGGCTGGTTTTATTGCATTCGTATGTTTTTTAATTGCTCATTTCTTGACCTGTCTATGCACAGTTGATTTGGGCATGTTTAGAGCTTCGTCAAGGGTCCTAAAGTTTGTGCGTTGTCGCAATGGTATTTCCATGATCTTGCTCAAATCAACCTCCTTAGCTTTACGACCAACTCTGGTTGGTTTTCTTGAAGACATGTCAACAGGTATATTCTTTACTTCATACTCTTTTCCTCGTCTCCATGTACGTTTTACTATGGATTCTGATACTGAAAATAGTTGTGTTTCCCTTGGAACCGAGCCCTTTTGAAGTCTTGCCTTGTTGCTATCCTTCAATAAGAAATGAAAAATAGATACCCGTTGTTCATCTGTCATCTCTTTCTTGTTTCTGGTGGCAATACTTGACTCTGTGGCAAGTGTTGTTGTTTCTTCAAGATTTGTTTGTAAGACAGAATCCGCGACTGTTCCTAGAAAACAAGAGTTCGAATCCATATCCTCCATCTCTTCATTGTTCATATGAACTGCATCTCCCCCATCTCTTTATTGTTCATATTAAAATCCATATCCTGCATCTCTTCATTGTTCATACTGAACTCCATCTCCTTTAGATCCTTGTTGTTCGTAATGAATTCAATCTCCTCCAGCTCTTCATTGTTCGTAATGAACTCCAATACCTCCAGATCTTCATTGTTTGTAGTGTACTCCATCTCCTCTAGCTCTTGGATTATCACCATTACCTTAATTAGTTCAGAAAGTTTTGCTAATTAGTTCACTTATAATTCATTAGTTTATCTCATAACAGATAACATATGCAGATGTAAAGTAGTCCCACTAATGGAAGTATCACAATTACTGCAGCTGAGAAGCAAAGACCTGCAAAGGTATGCTGGAGTTTTCTTCTCTCTTTTAGTTCAGCTAGGTGTGTAGGACAATTAAAGTGAAGAACTCAAGGTAAAATAAAATACCTACACAACTAGTTTTTGACACTATAATTAATGTAAAAGGTCTACATATGTGATTGGAAGGGAAGCTAAGGTATGGAACTGTGTGCTTGAGAAGTCAGAAAAGATGGCAGGAATTGAGAGAGGAAGCATCAGAGATATTGTACTGATTCAGACTCTTGCCTTGCAAATGGATGAAATCCTCTATGATTTATGTGATCACTCAGTTGGGTTGAATTGTGGCAAGTCAGAAACTCTCTTTGTACCCTGCATAGCTATTAGAGATATGCTTAAAAAGCACATCTGATATGTAAATTCGATTGTGATCCTACACATGCATGGAGAGCAAGGCATTTTGCAGGCATGGAGTGTAAGAACACCCAGAATCTTGAGGTATACAATAGTTTGAATTATTACTGGTAGTATTTCTTTCTTCCCTCACTCGTTCTATCAACTGATAAAGCTAATCATGATGTTGACTGTAAAATAGATTGAGTCCTCTATCCAATGATAACTAGCTACAACTGAATTGCTAGAAGATTTCTTGACATCATTACAGTTTTCAGATATGCAGTTAAATTTAAGTGATTGAACTGCAGATGATTACAAAATGAGGTAAGGATTTAGAGATTTACCTTAGAAGTTCCGTTTATTCTGAATCTCAAGTTGATTTTCCTGCTTTACAGTACCCATGATTTGAGAATTTGATTTGAGCTTTTTTTTTTTGGATTTGAAATTTATCTTATTTCAGGTGGAGATATGATGAATTACCTGGGGTGAAGACAGATCTGAAATTGATTTTGGAACTCTGTTTTTGTAGTTGATTGTGATCTCAAATTAGTTTGAATGTAAAGAGAGATCTGAAATTGATTTTTGAACAGTTTTTGTAGTTGATTGTTATCTCAAGTTGATTTGAATGTAAGTTTACTTTTGATTTTCCTGAAGGAAATCAAACAACTCTGTTGTTGTAGTTGAATGTGATCGATTTTTCTGAAAGAAACTTCATCTTCGTCTTCTCCGGTGTGAGTGTTTTGAAATTCCGACAAGAGAAAATCGTCCAAAGGCATATGCTGGGTTTATGTAAGAATCAGATTTGAACTTGTTGATTTAAAAAGTCAGAGATCGGAGGGAAGACATATTTGGTATTAGGATTTTTATTGAGGGTGAAAATGGAAAAAATGATAAGAAGTTATTCTCTCACCTCCACATCTTAAGAATTGTGTTAATTACAATTAGGTCATCTAATTAGAGATGATGGAGTATAATTGTTTGTGGAAGATTTCTAATTATCTTATCCAACTCTCGATCAGACAATCACTCCGGTTTTCTTGGTGGGGTCAAGAATTTTGTCGAATTTGCAAAGAGGAAAAAAGCAAGTAAAGCGATGGCAGATTGTATGGTTATTATCAAGAAATATAGGCAAAAAAGATACCCTTTTGGAGATTTTTTGTCATTTTTTTCAAAAGATTAGTTGTTACAACTTACAAGGTATCAAGTCATAATCATGCGTACTAATAGACAAATCTATATGTAGTCCATCATATTGTCTGTTGAAATTAAGAGATATGATCCAAAACTAATGGAACCCTAAATTGGCCCATGCATGAAAAGTGATTAGACTCCACTTAATTTCATATGGCCGGCAAAGACCAAGAAAGTAGTGTTATTGCTTTCAGTATCTAGATTACATATCCCAGCTTACCGTGTCAAAAAAAAAATAAAAAAAAAAACTAGATTACATCAAGCATAGTAATTAGTTCTTAATTTCTAGATAAAATAGAAAAAAACTAGTGTAGTCTACTGTTTATAGAAGATATAAGGTATTTTTGTCGCATGTCCTCATTACATTAGCTGATGTTAACCATACGATTGCAATGATAACACAAAGAAAAGTTAACTAATTATCTGATTAGGAGCCGATGTCAGTGCAGCATGGTAGCAAAGTCCGTTCTAAACTCGTAGGCACAAATTCTTTATCATTTTATGGTGACACACTGCATACTGTTACTTGTATGAAAGTTTTCATGGCTGGCGTTGGCGCTGATGCCAATGTAATATAGTGGTAAAGTCACTGGGTGATGATACCAGTGACGTGAGTTTGAAACGCAGACACCAAACTTTTTACCGACAAAAAATATTTTCATGGCTGGCTAAAATACAAGGGTGTCTTACAAAATAAACAAGAGATAAAAGGATGTAAGATGATTAATACATTTTTGATATATGGATAAGTAATTTAAGTATTATATATTCGTTAGTAGTTATCATCATCTTCAATTCACAGTATTCCTCACTGAAAATCATGAACTTGATGATGGATTCCTCATCATTCACTACTACAGGCACAGTTTCAGTTTTAGCTCTTCTGTTGTTCACCCTAATTATCTTGAAGATATCCTTATTCTCTGGTAGTACTAAGAAGAAATACCATCCAATTGCAGGAACCATTTTTAATCAACTTCTTAACTTCAAAAGATTACATCATTATATGACTGATCTTGCTCGTAAGCATAAAACTTACAGATTACTGAGTCCTTTCCGAAGCGAAGTTTATACTTCTGATCCTGCTAATGTTGAATACATCCTCAAAACCAATTTCCAGAACTTTGGCAAGGTACATATATATATATTTGTTTGTTTTTATACCATTTCCTTTCCAACTTGGTTCTGGTAGAAATGAACTTGTTACACAACGCTTTTATATTAGAGAACCAAAATACCGTATAGTTAGCTGATGGTGATTTCTTAAATGAATGAATATTCAGGGATATCATAATTATCATATTCTCTCGGATCTCCTAGGAGATGGTATATTTGCTGTAGACGGTGAAAAATGGCGTCACCAAAGGAAAGTATCGAGCTACGAGTTCTCTACCAAGGTCTTGAGGGACTTCAGCAGTGCTGTTTTCCGGAAAAATGCAGCGAAACTAGCTCGAATTATTTCCGAGGACTATGTTAAATCCGACAGCACCATTGATGCGCAAGTAATTAGTTACTTAAACTCTACTTGGTTTACTTATACTCTACCTGGAGAATCAAACTTTTTTGTTATTTTTATTTTGGCTTATCTCTAGTTTCATTAATACTGGTCGTAGGATTTGCTAATGAAATCAACTTTGGATTCAATATTCAAAGTGGGGTTTGGCGTAGAATTGAACAGTATTGCTGGATCCAGCGAAGGAACCCAGTTTGCTAACGCCTTTAACGACTCGAGTGCGATGACTCTATGGCGATATGTTGATATACTCTGGGAGATTAAGAGGTTTCTAAATGTTGGATTTGAAGCCAAGCTAAAGAAAAATATCAAGATTGTCGATGATTTCATAAACAAGATTATAAGTAGCAAGATCGAACAAGGCTCCAAGTCGGCAGATGATTCATTGGTAATATTTTTTAAAAGAAAAAGAAGTCTCTTTCTTAGTTTTGATTTATTTGTATAGCTTTACAGAAATTTAACTGTATGGTTTTGATGGATGCAGTCGAATAAGAAGGAAGATATCCTGTCAAGATTTCTAGAGTTAAATGAAACAGATCCAAGGTACTTGAGAGACATAACCCTGAATTTCTTAGTAGCTGGAAGAGATACAACAGCTACAACTCTTTCATGGTTTCTTTACATGCTCTGTAAGAACCCTCACGTCCAAGATAAAGCTGCAAAAGAAGTGAGAGAAGCAACTGATGCCAAAGACAGCACACCATTTGATCAGTATGTTGAGAGTGTCACTGATGATGCCCTGGACAAGATGCATTATCTCCATGCTGCTCTCGCTGAAACTCTTCGACTTTACCCCGCTGTCCCTGTGGTACTTTTATCATACATCTCATATTTCTTTGCCATAGAGGTGCAGAATCTAAAATTATATTCATGATATCTTTGTCCGTTTGCATGCAGGATGCTAAGATTTGTTTCTCAGACGATACGTTACCAGACGGATATAGTGTGCGAAAAGGTGATATGGTGGCTTATCAACCGTATGCAATGGGTCGAATGAAATACATATGGGGTGAAGATGCAGAGGAGTTTCGTCCAGAAAGATGGCTGGACCAGGATGGATATTTTAGAGGCGAAAGTTCTTTCAAGTTCACTGCATTTCAGGTACATAACAACATAACATGAAGCCATAAACTTAGCAATTTCTATTTCTTTTTTTAACTTACCGATCAAAAAAAAAATATTCTATTTCTTTTTTTTTGGAAGCTGTGCTCGGCAAGGACTTTTTTGGGAGGTTGAACCTGGCTTCGGCCAGGTTCGTGTTGGGTTGCTCTTCGTTATAAATGGCTCGTTTGGGCTCATGGACGTATATCTATTTACAAAAAGTAGTTTCCAAACGTTATACTATATTATATGGTTCTAATTAATTAAGTGCTTATCTATCTATGAATAATGCAGGCAGGGCCTCGTATCTGTTTGGGAAAAGAATTTGCCTACAGGCAGATGAAGATATTTGCAGCTATTTTATTAGGGTGTTTCGTCTTCAAGATGAAGGATGAAAATAAACCTGTCAACTACCGGACCATGCTCAATCTCCACATCGACGAGGGCCTCTACCTTCAAGCGTCTCATAGAAGCTCAATCATCAATTAACTCGGCCCTGTTTTAAAGTTACTCTCGTGTAAATGAATGAAATCCCGAAGTTTACAATTAATATTCATGCTTGTAAACCTTCTTATTGATGCTGTAATATGTAGCTAAACTATGGCGCTATGACGTTATGGTAACAAGGTTGCAATTCAATAAGCCGGTGTCACTGTAGTACAGTGATAAAATCATCTAGTGATGATACTAGTGATCTGAGTTCGAAACTCGCCAGCACCAAACTCTTTATCGATTAAAAAAAAATACAATTTAATAAATGTTTGTTTAATAATAAGTAATTAGATAGTTGATTACATATACTAAAAGACTTGAAAGCCTCTTTAGCGTGGCTTCTGCCTGCTTTTTAGTCCATTTTGCTCTACGAGAATCAGGATCTTGTTTTCTGATTGTGAAACACCGGATAAAAATTAACAGGACAAGGTATACCTACGATCCTCATCAGCATTTTACTGACCACCGGCAACTTTAGCTGGTGCCATCTACTCCGTTGACAGTCGCTTCCCGCTGCAAGGGAAAAGGCGATAAACCACTTTTGCCAGCATTTCATTACCTATTTTTCTTTTTCTTTTTCCTTTCTAAGTATTTTGCTCCAAGTCTCTTTTGTGCTGCTTCTTCTTCTTTAATTGCTAAACATAACTGCATGTATAAATAATTAATGGGACCTGGTGTGGAGTATGTGTGGAACTCACTGATAAGGAAATGCTACGTACAGTTATTTGTTATTTGTACGCAACCCTTGTAGAAGATAATGAGCCCTGATTTTGGGCATACTGAAATCTTAGTAGGCATATTGTATAAAGACAAAAAAAGGTTGTGAAATAGCAAAATCAGATTACCCCTTAACTCAAATATTTTTTAATGGCAAATCTGCCCTTTACGTATTAGTGTTAGTAATGTTGATTAGTGATTAAATATTTTGTTTAGTGATTAAGATAATTTTCAGAATTATAAAGGTTGTTTAGATGATTTTTTGGATCATGGTTCGGCGAAACAAGTTGAGGTTCGGCTCACATCTATGAGCCGAATCTACTAATTGATGAACGGTTCGGCTCACTGAATCTGTTTACTGCATGCGCCGAACCTATAATTTTCAATTCGAACCCTTTTACTAGACACTAGTTCGGCTTATATGAAAGGTTCATAGTAAGCCGAACAACATCCTGAATAGCGCGGGAAAAAAAAATAATTACTGGTTCGGCTTATATTTCGAAAATCGTATGAGCCGAACATCAATTTGTTATTTTTTGGGTTAAAATATTGTTATTGGTTCGGCACATATTGAGAATATCGTAATAGCCGAACCTCGTAAATGTGCTAGGTTCGGCACATATTATGATTATCGAATACGCCGAACCCCTATGCATCTCTATCTGTGACTAGGTTCGGCTTGAAATTTCATGCCGAACTGTTCATAAACACTCACAGGAAGCTTTTGTGAAGAACAGTTCGGCTAAAAACGCAACTCAATTTTGAGTCGAACCCAACACTGTAACCGTCATTTAAACGATGAAAAACAACAAATAGGAGATTGGGTTTGTAAAACTTACTTTCTTATCCTCATTTCCGGAGTTGGAGATGCAGTTGGTTCAATTTCTGGTTCAATTGGTGGTTGATATTCAGTTTCTACACCTTCATCTTCAATTGGTTCTTCTTCTTCTTCAGTTGATGGATTAGAAGATGATTTGGTTTGCCTAGTCCCTTCTTTTATTTGTACGAGTCATTATGTGGTTGAGTTTAATCGACGATCAAATTTTTACGAATTGACAATTAATCACGATGATGAATTTTTCTTTTCGCCGGAGGGGGAAGAGTTCGGCTAGAGGAGGAGGAAGAAGAAGAGATGTTAAGGGACACTGATTTTGATTTTTTAGAAAACTGATTTTAGATTTTTGTATTAAGGGTATATAGGTAATTGAACTACCCATAGGGTACCCCTTATAAGGTCAACCAAGATGGGACTATTGTTTTGTATGCCTAGAAAGATTTAGGTGTGCCGAAAATCAGGGTTCAAGATAATTCCACCTAAGTTCGCATACAAGCCATCGTATGAACTGTCATTATTCATGAACACCCATTATCAATTTGATGGCCCAAAGTTGAAATATCCACCTAAAACTCAATGGAAAACCCCACCCAAAAGCCCATAATGAACAATCAAACCCATATTTGTATATACAAAACCCCTCAAGAATCCACATCCAACATAGACCTTTCATCCTAACCAACCCCAAAAATCAACCAAAATTCATCAATACTACAGCCACAATTGAAAAATCTTTATCAATATCGGTGCCACGACCATGAAACATAATGACGGTGCCTTCATAACTTCATACACCCCATTGTAATACATGTTTGCAGTTGGATACTTAATCCCTGCAAATTTAATTGAAATATCATTAAAAACCTCTAAACACGCACACATTCTATTCCTTGTTGCCACTCCTCTTCGAAGACAATTGAAATCAGAATTAGTCTCAGCTAGTCTTCCAAAACTTTTTTTGCAATTCAGTTGCATTCTTAAGCATCAGAAAAGTTGAGTTCCATATAATGTCCACATGTAAACTTACAGACTTACCATACAACCTATATTGTGACAATGTTGTTGCAAACTTCTCTTTCCTAGCTTGTGAAGAGTTAACATATTTTACACACTCTCTAATTGCTTCTACAAACTCAGCAACTACTTTTATGCCATATAGTACAATTAATGGAGTATGTGGTTCCTACACCTCATGTTCTTCCCATTAAGAACCAAACAATCCTTACCCTGTAGACAACTAATCAGATTTCACATCATAACACCATTTGCAGGAGCATTATCAGCAGTTAAAACAAATAATTTCCTATATATGTTCCATTTCAAAGTGCAAGTTTTGATAAATTCTGTGAGAACATCCCATGTATGTGGTGATGGCACTATAATGTAAGCTAATGTTTTCTTATCTAAATTCCATTCATCATCTATATAATGATATGTTTCACAACAATAACCATCTTTAGTATGTTTAGCAGTCCACATATCAGTTGTAAGATTACATTTAGAGTTAAAATTATCTAATTCTACTTGTAATTCTTCTTTCTTTTCATCATAAAACTTCAAATCATGTTTTGTCGTATTCCTAGACATTATCTTAGCATCAGGGTTCAAAAACTTACAAAACTCTCTAAAATAGAAATTCTCAACCATGTTAAGAGGGTAATCATGCTTAGAAATGTTTTTAACAACACATAACCTAGTAAGTACATGATCATACTTCCAATTAGAGAATCTAGTTGCTTGGTTACTTGCTGTTTTCAGTGCAGTAAGAATCTTCATCTGTACTGGATGATTCTCTTCTTTTTTGTGGCAGATCTTTAGATGAGCAACCAACCGTCTAGTTCCTTTCACACTTGCTGCTTCAATTACCTTTTCACAATGTGAGCATGTACCTTTTATGAGAATCTCCTTCATCCAGTTTTTGAAATCCTTCTAGTATCAAAACTGTAAATTCATTCCATACTATTGACCTTGTCGTACGTAGTTTTTTCTTTGGAGCAGATGCAAGTGGATCCTCATCTTATTCTTCAGAAGCTCACATGGTATCATTAGAATGTTCTAATTCTGGTAATCAGCTAATCATAGGTGTTGAAGCAATTGATGAACGTTAAACACTTTTTTCTTCTAGTTCTGGTAATTGTGATTGTGAGAAATTTGGTTGAGTATTTGACTTTGAGGTTCCAACTTTATTGGATGCTCTTTGAGACTTTTACCTATATATATTCAAAGTTAAAAAAGTATTGAAATTTAGATACATTGAAAAATTGAATTTGTTTTCATATAAGTAATTTATGTTTTTGTTTTTCGGTATGAAAGCACAACGGGATTTTATTCAGTTTAGAGGGAAAATGTTACAAGATTATTCAAGACCTAATCTGTGTTGCTTTTACCTGTTAGTCAGTCGTAACCTAGAACATTATTGATGGCGTTACTACTATGTGCAGGGATCTGATATTTTAATGAAGAAAGCTACATTATCCAATAGATGATCTGATTTTTTTTATTATCTAAATTGGTTTCAAAGCCCCTTATGGAGAGACTATTCATCGTTTGAGCAAATCAAAGTGACTACATACTTTAACATCCCGACTTCTTATTGATTGAACCACAAAACAATGCAGAGAACTAATGGAGTCCATACCACTTCTTTAATTTATTTTTCAAGTGATTTTGTCATTGTCTTGTTTCTTTAATATGCGCAATTGGGGATACTAAAACTAATTGGGGATATGAATTACTATCCCCATCCATTAATGTGTGCTAAGGGGTGATTTTTGGGGGTCGAAATACTAAAGTACCCTTTAGTATTTCAAATCCTTGTTCTTCTCTTCTCCTTCTCTTCTATTCTCCTTCTTTATTAGTTTCTTTCTTTGATTTTTGGTTTCTCCATCATCGATTTCAACACGATTTCAATGTTGTTTAAAACAATTGATGATTAATTTATTATATACGAATATGCTTCCTTGAAATAAACCTAATCATCGGTTTGTTTCAAAACAATTCGTTTAGGTTAAAATCAAAAATTATAACTAAAAAAGTTCAGTCCCAGGTCAAGATTGAAGCATAGTTTGTGTTATTCGAATGAAATTTTTCCATGTTCCGATCTTTCCATTTGATGTACCCATTTTTTGGGTAAAGTCAATGCAACTAATCCTTTTCGAGGAGAATTCTTAAACTACGCGAGCGTTAGAAAATATCTCGGAAAGACTAGATTAGTGGTCAGCTAATACCGACATTGTATATTCATGATGAATACAATGCCGGTTT
The DNA here is from genome assembly GCF_003573695.1 of Papaver somniferum. Classification (NCBI taxonomy): domain Eukaryota; kingdom Viridiplantae; phylum Streptophyta; class Magnoliopsida; order Ranunculales; family Papaveraceae; genus Papaver; species Papaver somniferum. Next base: position 31,484,884 of record NC_039359.1, on the reverse strand, counting down.
TGCGTGCCGGCATAGTTTTAGTATGAATACCATGTCGTTTTACTATCCGGCACTGTTTTTAGTATCAATACCATGCCGAAATCAAAATTACCGGCATGCTTGATAAAAATATATCAATGCCGATATCCAAGTGAAAAAAAACTGAAGTTTCTGGGAAATTTGCATCATGTGACCGCACAAAAAGTTAAGTAATGTACCATGCCGACATCACTACCGGCATGCTCGATAATGAACTTTATGTGCCGACAATGTACTAATTTAAAAATTGGGGGATATTATGTGCCGACATGGTGAAAGTATGAATACCATGCCGATTTGGTCCCTGCCGGCATGGTATTCATATGTTTACCATATGGGCACTGTGTTTTTCAGGTATAACAATGGCGAATTCAATGAAAAAAAATCAAATTTCAATACCATATATGAGTAATTGGAGCACTTGTATGTTCATCCTGTTTACTTTCCTGGGTTGATTCTTCATCTAAACCTTCATGATCATAAATATCTCGATTTAATGTTGTTACATCAACGAATTTAATGATAATGATTTAAACTAATCATTATCAAACTAATCTATTAACTAAATTAATTATAATTAACCACTAAACATGATTAGTAAGAGGTAGATTAGGAATTATATAGATTACTCGGATAGAGGATGACCTTGATTTACTATTTAAATCCCGTTTTTGTCTTTTTGCTCTATCTCCCAATTGCGCGTTCTTTCTTTATCATGTTTATTACTATTTTCTTAGCTCAAATAGTGAGCACAGTTTCTATACATATGCATAAAACTATAAAAAAAAATTCATCTAATATGGAGTGCATTTCTTTTAATCACTTGCAAAAAAAGTCTGTGATAGTTGAGTTTTTGTATAAAAATCTGTGATAAGTGCAATTTTTTAAATAACAGGTTCGTGCGGAAAATTGCAACTATCACCACCTGTGAAAATTACATTTTCACATTTAAATGAAACAAATCCAAGAGAAAATGCAATTATCACCTACTAAAATTTCAAAAAATATGTTCTTTTATCACTCTGGTAATTGCGATTTTTTTATCACCCATAAAAGTTATGTGATAATTGCGATTATTTTACAAAATTGGTTCCAACATGCAAAAAATTCCAATTATCACCAATTGTAAAAATTTTGATTTTTGTTTTAGTATAAAAGATACGGAAAGAGAAAGAGGCAGAGAAGGAGAACGATTCTGTATTGATAAGAGTTCTATGTGTTACATGGATATAATACATGGAGAGGGGAAAACCAAAAGACACCAAATCTGGAAAGCACATGCATGGGCATGGGCCCGTTAACACTCCCCCTTGTGCGGTTCAATAACAAAAACTAATACATGGTGCTTCACATATAGTCCTTCGAATGTCGTTATCCTTGATGACTTGTGCCGAAGTCCATTGCCTCATTCAAATTTTGACAAGGAAAAACCCTGTGGGATAAAACCTTGGTATAACTCTTCACATGTAGTACTTCACATGTTGTTTCGTACTTTACATGTAGTTCATCACATGCAATACGATCTTCAAAGATCGACAAGTCTAAGTTAATTGCCTCGTTAAAACTTCGTTAGGAAAAACCCAAAAGGGACAAAACCTGAAGTAAAGAAAAATAGTACAATATTAACTAAACTTAGAACATAGTTGGATGTGTATACATTGCCTCATTAAAACCTTGACAAGGAAAACCCAGTGGGATAAAACCTTGACGAAGGGAAAAGAGTACAACGTGAAAGATGCAAGTAAAGGTGATCTGTTGCAGATGATCACTTTGCTTCGTTTGAATAGTTGCTTCACAACTTATAAGGCAGAAAATCCTCGTGGGAAAGACAATAGCTTTACTTGGGAAATTACATTCCCGGTGTTTGTTGTTGTCTCATTAAAAACCTGTGAGAAAAAGCAAACTCGGTGAAGGAAAATAATTCAACACACCATTAGATGCTACCTCCTGATGCCAGACAAGTTTCATCAGTCTAATGCAGTCAAAAGGAGTTTATGACACTTTACTTTGATGACTTGAATGTTTAGAAAACCATGTTGTTGATTCTGGAAGTTACGTTTCTTAACGGACTATCGATTTTCATTTCTTTGATTCAGATATATTCAGTAATATCAACGCGATCTTCATGTCTGTAACGTTCAACATACTAGATGTTTTTAGTGTTGTCTCACTAAAAACCTTGTCGAGTAACAAAACCATTTGGGAAAAACTATTCTCGATCAAAGGGAAAAAGAGTACAACACAACTTCAATTTCGAAGTAAAATATGTCGACATCATATCCTTGGATCCTCCCCCTGATTACTTTCAGAGTTGTTCCAGACAATTCCTTTAGTCATGTACTTTTCGAAACTGAATATCGGTAATGAGCTAATAGTCTACAATATCTCCCCCTGATTACTTCTGTTGGAGAATAGATCATGGTTCCTTCATAATTAACAACTTTTGAATTGCACTTTAGCATTCCTTTTTATGTCTTTGCATGGATAAAACAAATTTATGCCAATAGTTAATTATAATATACCATTCCAATGACGTTGCATTGGCGCTAAGTTATATCTAGCTAACAAGTTCCCTGAGGATGTAAAATTTAATCGAGTACATTATTATACTAAGTACAACAATGCGTCTATTGTACTTAGATATGAGAATTTCATCTCCCAACACATCTTCGTCATCTTCTTTTAGACGAAATGGTCACTTACTTCCATTTGAACCTCGACTAATCATGCGAGTGCTATCAGGATGCATGTCTTTGTTAAATTTCCTGACAACTTTAGACATATGCAAACTGGTGGAATAATATACCACAAGCTCAGTATTCGGTCGGGCTTTCCCTAGATTTTTCATCTCAAATTCGGATTTCAAATAGCTTTTAAGGTCTTTTAACACATCAAGAGTACCTCGCCATGTATGTACCATCGACATGAATAGCTACAATTCCAAATCAAGAACTTTCCTGTGAATACTCAAGGAAATATAACTTACTTGTCTATCCCCTCCATATCAAATAGTCACTTAGACGGGTATACCACATCCGCCTGATTGCTTCAATCTATAAGTGAGCGTTCTATACTGTTAACGCACTCTGTGGTTTAGAGTCACTTGATTTGGGAAACAAAAGGCTTATCAACTACTTTTGTAAATATCCGCTATCTCTTGATTCTTCCCAAGATACGTAATAACCACATACATATGATGTATTTCAAGTCCTTTTGAAATTACCATCTAACTAATTAGCGGAACGCTATAACGTTTATTACAAGAGAACAATTCCAGGTATTTGTAGGAAACCTCGCTCCACAAAGCGAGTCTTTATACTTTAAGACTGCTTTTTTCGCACTATGCATTCTGACAAATTAATCATGTATGTCCCATAGGTTGTACACTTGGTTGGTTAGAACTACCACACCAAATACCTGTATATTTGTCAAAGAACCAAGTTCTACCTGAATTGTGTAGGCCGAATATCACTACAACAAATTTCCGGATTCGTAACAGAAATTCGTAACGGCTTTGTGGCCGTTACAAAATTCCCGTTACAGATGGCCATTACGAAAATTTCATAACAGGCATAAGCCGTTACTAATTTTTTTAAATTTGTAACAGAGAGCAGCCGTTACGAATTTTATATAGGCATGCCAGCCACACGCTTCGTCACACCTGGAGTATGTGAGTGTGCCATTCACATGCGTACCGCTGTGTTTCCACCCAAGATCAATAACATTAGAGGATATTTCCTCCCCATTCGTGTGCGACTCACATGCTTGATTTATGTATACCCTAATGAAATCAGATCGAAATTTCCATTTTTCGTCTCTTTTTTCTCTCTTTTGCTCTCAGCCCCTCTTCTCTTCCTCTCAGCCTATGAAAGCAGATGAATTTCTGCTCTCATCCTCTCTTCTCTTCCTCTCAGCCTATGAACCAAATCGAGTTTGATGAATCAGTTTCGATTCAGTTTAGCTTCTTTATCATCTATAATAGGATTTTTAGGGCTTCATCAATCGATTTTAGGGTTTCAGTCTGTATTGTGATTCATTTTTTCGATTTTAGTTTGTTCGTCGGAGTTCGAACTTGGAAGAACTGATCTTCACTCGTCGCTAATCGTGAGAAAGCACCTGTTCTACTTTGTTTAATTTATGTATCTATTTTTGGTTTTGATTTCGATTTATTTTCAGCTAGATTTAAAGTGATAATTGATTTAGGGTTTATTGTTCAATCGATTATGAGAATTGGGTTTTTGATTAGGGCATTTTATTCAGATTTATTTTCAGATGCAGATGAGAATGAAGTTGATAAGTTAACAGATAACCTACAAGGGGTTGGGATTGCTTCTGCTAGTGCTAATGGTTGCGTCCTAACAACTTCTAAAGGTAATTTTGATGTTTTGGGTTATTGGTTATTTTTAGTATTCTGCAATATAAACCCAAATCTCTTGTGAGGGTGTCGTTTGCAGTCTATATTTTTAATTAGAATCCATTGGAGAAAAAGTAGCAAGAAGAAGATTTTGCAGTATTGGGTATAAACCTTAATCTCTTGCTTATTTTGTTTGCTATGCTCTATGTAAAAAAAGTCATGGTTGTTTTTATCTCTGGTTCATGTCTGTGATTTTGGATATGGAAGTATGTTATTCTCTTGCTAGTTCTTCCTTCTGGATTTTCCAGAGTAGTTTAATTCTAGTTGTTAATGTTGTTGTCTAGCTTAATCTTGCTGCATACTTTGAGATGATGTTTCATTATAAGTCTTACAATGTTTTTTAAACTATTTGTTTCGCATCTTATAGAATGGGCCTTTCATTGAGAAGCAGCTAGCTACTGGTTTTTGCTTCAACATGTCAATGATTTGCCAGGCCTTTTTTTGTTTTGTTTACGAGTATTTATTTTGGGAGTCCCTTTTGTTTTGACGATGCTTAGGCTTGGTTTATTAAATTTCTGGAAGCCTTTACTAAATGAAAGGAATGTCTAGTTTGATTGTTCTATTGGTTTTCTAAATTTTTAAGTTGGTTGTGTAAGACTTACCAGATAGTTTGATGATTACTAGTTACGAGTTTGTAGAACAATACTGAGGTCAGTAAATGTTTGTGTACGTGTGTACAAGCGTGTGTTTTGTGAAAAAGGTATCTCCCAGGAGGTCAGTAGAGATGCTCTGGGGCATGTAAGTAAGGAGTGTGACAAGCAAGGTTTCCCAATGACGCAAGGAGTTTTGACTTCAGGCGGAGTTAGGCTCCTGATATATAGAGGTAAATAGAATGTGAATATGATTGTAGTTTGAGTTGTTCGTTTGTTATTTCTTGGTCTCTACTGGTTTGCATAGTTTTGTAGTTTTGTTAATCTTTTCTTTTCACGAACTCCTAGCTTCCGTGGACGGGGGAGATGTAATGGTGAGAGGAGAAGGAAGTCTGTCCGTAGGTGCATCATGAAACCAAGAGATGTCTGTGTTGAACTTGGTTATCTTGAAGAAAGGAAAGAATGATCTACCTGGGTTGACTGATGTGTAGCATGGGTATGTTGTTAATTTTAATACATATTCCAGATTTCTTCATATCTGTTGTGCTTTCTCGTTTGATACAGTTATCGAGAGCGGTTGATCCCTATAATTGTGGCATTAGTGTTGTTATTTTCCTGCAAGATAAGGTACTGAGGCAGTAGTAATGTGCACAAAATGTGGAAAAGAGGAGATCCTTCTAGATTCATTGTTAAGTGCATATTTTGCATATATTCAGTGTCGAATTCATGCTAGTAATTACTTAGTTTCTTGTTACGTTTGTTATGTTTTATTTATGTTTTGCTAGGTGAATCATCCAAAAGGAATGAATTGGCACTTAATTGTGCAATAAAAGAAATTAGCCACAAATGGAGAAAGGATAAATACCAAGTGTAACTCGTTCGAATCTAGGAGTTCTTGCTATCATTTCGAAGAGGACGAAAATACGAAGCCAACGGCGAAAGAATGGAGTCAATCCGACATTGTATGAAGAAATTACGAGCGTCCGAAGTGAGTGAAATATACGGAATTTCTGACGCACAAAATTGATAAAGGCGCCGGTTGTATTACTCAGGGCCACCATCTTGTCCCTTCCTTTCTGTGACCAGAAGACACTGTGTATTCAGTTCCGGTGGTAATTCTTCATGGCATATGAGCACGCTGATCATGGTGCGGTGGTGATTATCAGAAGCGACGACGATGGATCTCGGGGCTGTGTTGCTGTCACTGGCAGTAATGCAGGAGAAACTCGTGATGGTTGGAAGTTGATGTTCTTGGTGATTTTATGAGTCAAGCCATGGTAGATAATGATAGAGAGAGTTCGAACTGTGTCTCATGTTGATGGGCAGTGATGATCGCTGATGATGGAAGATAAAGAGATCGACAAGTTCAGGGAATGGAATGAAGATGGTCATTGCTGCTGTGATGATCATGGCAGTTAACGGCAATGTCATACGAATGAGCTGAGAAGAACAACAGACCGACTAAAGTGAGTTATAGATTGGAGAACCCGATATGGGTGGTGAACTGTTACTGCCATTGCCAGCAAATGGAGGATAGTGCTGCAAGTCGAGAGGACCTGAAGCTATACTATGGAACCTTAACGAGATGGAGACTGCTGGTGATTATTGACGGAAGTATGGACGTTGGCAGTAGATGATGGAGTGTGTTGGTGGTCTGTCGATCACGATGGTATTGATGGATAACATGGAGATGTTGTTGATAGTATTATTGATGACGATGGAGTTTGGATAGAGATTTGAGAGGAATTGGAGCTACGGTAGAAAACCATACCGTAAGATAACTCAAGAGTACTACGGTGGATTTACCCAACCATACGTAACAACAGGGAAGGTTACGGTGTGAACTTTCAAACCGTATGAAAACACAGGCGAGGCAATAAATGGGAAACACCACAGTACATAAACACAGGTGAAATAACGGGAGAAGAGAAAAATTGTCGAGGGAAAAGTTTATTGAAGTTCTGTTGTCAGTTTCCTAAAACTGACAAGCCATTGACGAATTTGGGTTGGGCTTCTACCATTCTATGCGAGCCCATTAGCTGTTTTCAAAAATCCTTCACACGGACAGACTTTAGGACGTGACTTCCTTATGGCATTTCGGCTAGTTTTGGCAATTGATTTGGACCGGGATTTGGCGCATGGGCACAACTAAGGGTGCACACGGTACGGTTCGGCTCGGTTCTTACCAAGACCAAGTACATGTACCTCCCTAGACTCGGTCCCAAAATTTTGGACCGGTACCTGTACCTCGATTCCGATACTGTTCGGGACCAGTACGGTTCCGGTACTATACTGGGTTCCATACTTTGCAATTTTTCCTGTTAATAAGGACCTGTTTTACTAAGCATGTATTGAAAGTATTGTTATTTGTTAACAATTAACAACTAACAAGAAGTAACAATACTATTAATACTAGCAAAGAAAACTATCAAATACCAAGTCTTAAAAAACTGAAAAAGTAACAAGTACCATAAGAGTCAAAGACTGACAGACAATCACTTACACATTCACACACACAATTAAGCAGTACTACAATAGTAAGAACTAAGAAGTAGTAAAAGAGTCCAAGTAACAAGTAGCAGACTAGCAGTAGCACTAAGTCACTGACTGAACATTGGTGGTAAAAATGTAGCACTGGTGGCAAAGGCAAATACAAAGCCTTGAATATCTATTGATTCTATGGCAGCAGCATTGGTGGTGGCATTAATGTTGATAGGACCAAGTAACGCTGCAAAAACAAGTAATAGAAGTTAGTAACTATTAGTCTATGATTATTACTGCCAAACACGGGTAATAAACTAATAATGTAATATGTCTATTTGTTACCTTCTTCACAAGTAAAACAGAAGTTTCAGTAAGTAAATGATACAAAGCAAAGCAGATTTCAGCTAAGAGAGTAACTACTTATCAACCCATAATATGAATTCATAGCAGGACAGTGCAGTAATGGTTATCAACTCATAACATGAATTCATAGCAGGACAGTGCAGTAATGGAGAAAATTGAATCCCTTCACACATACAGAAACATAGATGCATAGAACTAGCAGAATTCACCAACTCAAAACACAAAAGCCCAGTATTCGTTTACAAGTACAAGCCTCATACTACTACACATTTCATTACAAAAATGATAACTCAATCAGTGCTTATTTGAAGTTGCGGCACCATCAGTGTTTATCTACACCCCCAACATACATTTGCAAGCTTAAAATCAGCACACACAGACCAAGGAAACTTCTAAAAAGAATTAGATCAATCAAAAATCAACTATCAGTGCAAGTTTCTCAGCTTAATCCAACTATTTAGTGTTTATGCCCACCCACAACATACATTTTCAAGCTTATAATCAGCACATAGACACCAAAGAAATTTCTACCATATGTCTATAGGCTCAAACCCAATTTTTTGAAGAACAAAAAAATTCATTTAATTCACAAATTAAAACGATGATCAGTAAATACGATTTTAAAACTAAATTCAAAGTCTGTGTTTCATATGAACTAAAAAATAATGAAAAATCAAAAGATTATGAAGATAGAGTTCTGACCAGTTTGGTGGAAATACTATCCAAGCCAAATCAATCAACTCTTGTAGAGAAGGAACAAATCTTTTTGATATCTTAATTACAAATCTGATCCAATATCAAGGAAGGTAGAATTATTAGAATACAAATCAACACTACTTCAAAACCCTAGGTTCCAAAAATCAAAATAGGAGAACTGAATCAACTGATTCAACACTTATCCTTGGTTAATAATTTCTCCTTCTTCTTCTGGATCGAGAGGTGGTAAGTAATGGAGAAGAGAAGATTCAGAAGTCTCGTCCCTGTAATGGAGTTCTTCACTTCTTCTCCTTCTCAGAGAGAGAGGAGACAGAAAAAAAAAAAAAAAGGAAAATGAGAAGAGAAACCCTAGCCCTATAATGCTCGATTATATGACCCCCTTTAATCTAACGGCTAATACTGATTTATTATCCCCTAAATCTAACGGCTACTACTACTCGGTACAGTCGGTCCGGTACGTCACGGGACTTTTATTGGACCGTGTACCTGTACCTCCCAGAGTCCGGTTCCTATTTTTTGGACCGGTACCTGTACCCCCTTCCTCGGTTCGGTACAAAAACAGGTACGGTTCCATCGGTTCCGGGACGATCCGTCGGTCCGGCTCATGTGCAGGCTTAGGCACAACAGCACTTGGTACTATATAAGAAACTCTTCTAGTATTTTAGAGATATCTCTTAATATTTTATCAAGCCATTGGAGAGGAGAACTCAAGAGAAGAAAATCTAGGGTTTGGAGCTATTTCCATCACCGTAACTATTTCTTTACCATTTTATCATAAACTCATGGGTTTTCTTAGTACCATTAGTAGCTAAACTTCTTAGTGATTGGGGATGAATTCTAGTTCTAGTACATGATTCAATTTAGCATATAAATATATTCAAAAATTATTCATATGATTATTGTTTATTTTTACTTTAATAATTTTATGATTGATTGATAAACTGTTTAGGTGGAAAACTAAGTCAGTTTATTAGTGAATCTAATGCTAGTAATGAGTTAGGATATCCGTAATTGTTGAATAACTCTTACACAAGTAGAAATTGCGAAACCTTACAGAAGGATTCTGTGGAGCAATCGCAAGTAAAAACAACCCTAGTAAGTGGACCAAGCGTACTGAGTTTAACTAATAGGATCAAACCTAAGTTCACAAACCTTAAGGCATTCCAATGAATTACATCTTATAAGCATACTTCAAGGTGGTTCATACGGATTGAATTAGGAGACTAAGCCTACCTGTTTTCCATTGATATAAGGGATTTTGGGGATAACTAAGCGTACTTGCTTTCCCACGGTTGGTAATAATCTGTGATTTACAAAGAATAGATGAATATGCTACTTTGATGACTGTGTAGTAACGAAAAAGGATTCCTTGATCATATTTCTCTCATTGCTTGCAAAATTTATTACTTTCAATTGTTTTGTTTTTTACTTTGTTCCAAAATCTAAAACAAACCCCCCATTGTGACACTTCTGACAACTAAATCTCCCTGCTCTTCGTGGGAACGAATCTTATTTACCGCTATATTATTCATTAGTAAAGTAGAATACAAGTGAAATAATTTGAGTACCTACGACACGCATCATTCATTACTCATGGGGGTAAATATTTCTTATCAAGTATAAAGGATATCGAGAATCAGTTTTTCAGAGCTTCTGAATGTGGAAAAGAGGACTCCAGAATGCTTGAAACTAACAAAGTTCTGTCCAAATTTTCGGATGGTGAAGGTAATTTTTTCTGCTTTCTGTGTAAAAATTTTCCTTGTAATGTTGAATGGCCAATAGACCTGTGAATTGCTTATTCTTTTCTTGGAATTGTATATTCTGCGTGTGACGATATGAGTTTATGTGATGCATACCCTTAGTAGAGTTTTTGTATTCGTAGGGACATCAGGGGCATATATTTTTCTTGTGGATTTTCATCTAGCTTGTTATCACAGGTTACTGGACCTTACCTCTCAAGGTATTTCCTTATTCATGTAGATCGATTAAGACTTCTTTAATTTTTATCGGACATCACATGGATGTTGTATTCTTGCAGAACCTCCAAAACAGATGGCAAAGGCCATTACATGGTACCGGTCGCCATCTTCACAGTCGTCGTCATCAAGAAATCTCCTCACTTCAGCATCGAGAGATGATGGTTATGAGAGCGGGAGAGACTTCAATGAAGAGTTTTCAATGATCACAAGAAGTCACTCGTCCATTTTGGACAGACTGTACGCATGGGAAATGAAGCTCTATGCTGAAGTAAAGGTAATTTTTATGATACGTTTTGATGATAATAGTGGATATTGTGTTAACATTTAGGCACCCATGTGCATCATAGACAGTTTTCCTTGCATTAAACAAGCAAAAGGGTGTTTACCACTATCTCAACACCGGATTTGTGAACAAACACAACTTCTCTATATATAGGTTATAAGTATAAGTTTTGTGTTTCGGTGACTCTTGTATTCTGTTCCTAACTTACAGTCACTAGCCTATACTTCAATCGAATCTTTTTCTTTTCTGTAGGCCAGTGAATGTGTTAAGAAAAAGTATGAGAAGAAATGCAGTTAACTAGATAATTATCGGTGCCTTTTCTTGCAGCAATAACTTCATAACTGCTCCAGTTTTTGAGTGTGTCATCTCTTCTAGTTTTTGCTTACTCCCAACATCTAAGCATACAGTTTTTGTGTTCACAAGTTTTTTGAACGATGCTCTTTTTGATTGGAAAAGCTGGAGAATAAAGCAGTTAGTAAGTTTCTATGTTAGAGTAGACCGTAAGTTTCTATGAAATCCCGAAGAAAATTGATAATAAAAAATAATGGTACTTGGATTTAGTTCTTTTTTTATATGAACCTGATATGAATGGATTGAATGTGTGAAATGAATTAATTGAAGAAATTATCGTTGAATGTGGGTATGAATGGATTAGAAGGTATATGCAGGGTATTTGGAATTCTGTCTTATTTCAGGCAGAAATGAACTGCCAGTCAGCCTTGACCTGGTCAAAATTGGTCAAGGTTGATTGGCAGTAATTTCTTTGCTGTTCCAAAAATATTCGCAACGGCTTGTAGCTGTTACAACTTTCCATGTAGTAACGGCTCAAGCACGTTACTAATGTGCCACGTAGTAACGGCCCCTACCTGTTACGACCATGTTTTATAAAAAATTCATAACGGCCTTGAACTGTTACCACGTGTGAATTCATAGCGGCTCTCAGCTGTTACTAATGTCGTTACAACCAAAATTCGTAACGGCCCCATTGTTGTTACAAAAAAAAATGTAACACCCCTTTTTGTAACATGCAGGAGCCGTTACAACCTGTTTTAGTGACGACTGAGTCATGTTACTAATCCGTGAATTTGGTGTAGTGTATGCTCTTTGTTGACATTAAACAATAAAAAGCATGGCTCTATCTCTTCGTGCTCTATTTTCTTGAGCAACTATATATAAAAAATTAATCATTAATATGCTCGCACGATCTTTCCATTGACTCGTGTGTGTTCTCATAATCCTTTAGGATTTTATTATTCTCTAGAATCATTAAACTTCGGAGCATCCTCCAGTATTTATTCATGGACATGGTCAGAGACGATCAAATGGGATGATTTCAATAGTGATATAAATTATGGGTTGTGCCTTACGCATCTACTTCCTTTCTAGGTGAGCATTGATCTAACCTGATGGTCTCTCCATCTTCCTTTATGGAGCCACGGCCTCAAACACACTTCCGCTAAGTGTAGTTGCAACACCTTAGTCTATGGTGTATATCCCTTATTGAGGATTTGTAACCTTGCAGGTAGGTTTGCAGTTGGTATGCGTGATCTCATCACTTTAGCGACATCAGTGTACATTCTGAAAATCGATTATTCTTTGTCACTTCACATTTACATTTGTGGAGTACAAGAATAAATATGAGACACAGTGGGGACACACCACGACAATTCTTGTCGTTCCCTTAGAAAATAGTTTTTCTTATCTCCCCCTAACGACGGGAAGACTGTCCCATTAAAGTGATAAACCGCAAATCTAGCAGTAAGAGATCTCCTGCCAAAAGATTTAAAATGCGGATAATTGTTGGGAACTCATTTCCAACATAACTACTTAACAGTTTTGAAGACTCATCGTACGATGTGGAGTCGTAATGGCACATATATAGTGCAACCAAAAATGCGTAAGAACACGAACGTCAGGATTATATCCAGTTACCAACTGGTACGCATAAAAGGTTGACTAATATTGGTTTCTAAAACGAATTAAGTAAAGTTGTGTTAATATTGCATATTCCGCAAGCAGTAAAAGGTAGGTTTGTACGCATAACCATGCGTTAGGCACCATCTGTAAACTTTGATGATATCCTTTGCAGACCATATGGGGTATAAGATGCTCTATATTGATCCTATTAAACATGCAATAACCATCAAGTCCTTTTGATGTATACTCTCTAGAATTTACAAAAGGTGGTGAGTCCTTACGTGTATAATATGTGCTAGTAGTTTCTCAAACGCAAAATTTCTTGGAAACTAGAACTAGTCCAAAATTTCAAAAGATCCACCAGAGACATAAGTCACTTTAATGGTACACATTCTATATCGATATTTTTCTAAATATCACTTAATTTTCTTAGTAATATGAGATTTTTACCATTTGCATCTTAGGATGGTCTCGATCCTGTTTTATTGAGGACTTTGCGAAAATGAGCGATATGCTTTCTTATCTAAAAGCATAATGAGAAGGGGGGTTGTGCATATACTACTTTAGAAAACACTTATTAAGAGATATGTCGTCACTTCGCATTCTGTCAATATTATTCCCATTGTGTCGTCCACTCAAACACAGTGATGTACGTATGATTCCTTTCAAACTAAACATCATGTCATAACCAAAGTGCCTTTATGGTTATCTCAAAGCCTATATAAGTCAATTCTCAATACTTCATCGTCCGAGTCAATATGGATTCAATATCCAAACAAAGTGATTTACATTTCACTAGATTGACTCATTAGTTTCTCTAAAATATGTTTCCTTCCACATGCATTAGAGATATAAAAGATGCAATCAATTACATTTTCATCACCGTGAGTTTCCATATGATATCCACTTGCATGGGTCTTTTTGGAATTTAACAAGGTGATTATCTCTCGGTATATATATATATATTTTGTTCCTTTTAATCTTTGTTCCATCTTGGAAACAAAATTTGAGCATTTCTTCACTCGATGATCCAATCATCATAGTCACATTATAAAAAATTAGTTCAAAAACTAGTGTATATTCCTTAAATTAGTGGGAGAAAAACCACTATCAGTTAGTTAGACATTGAGTCTTGAGAGATTTATAAATGGTGTGGCCTTATTGCCAAAAGTGGGATTCAACTCAAGTACTTTAGAATGAATATATGTGTTTTAGGGTAAGGAGGTTGATGTTTGTGCATGCCCGCCGGGTTTTCTTTGCTTCGATTTTGGAGAAGTCGTTCCAGATCCTCACGTGTGATGAAATTGGATAGATGATTCCTTTTCAATGGGAGTTCTGGAGAAACACGAGCCTCTTCATCTATAAAGGCGCGCCCTGCTGAGGTGCTTGTGCCGGAAGTGTTAAAAGTACTCCTTATTGGCTCCATTTGGGGTTGGCGTAGTTTTTGTGGTAGCCGCTCCGTTAGTGTCTTGAGGAATGTAAGTACCTCTTTCTGAGTTGTAGCCATGTCAGTATGAGCCTTAGCGAGAACTTCTTGTCTTTCCATCAAATCGACAATGGTAATAGGGGGTTGGCTTCCTTTGGCTCCTCCAGCCTCTCGTCCTGATGGAGGAGTGGCAATAGCTCTGCTAACAATTGATGGTGTTACGCTTGAAGAAACATTGGGAATGGCGGCAACGGCTCTGGCTCTTTTTATATGAGGTGTCACGCCTGAGGGAATGTTTCCTACGCCGCTGGTGTTGGTGGTAGAGGATGTAGTGCCACTAGATGTGTTGATCATGCTGGTAGGCGGTACATTGGTATCACTCGTAGGAACGTTGACGCCAAAGGTGTTGTCACCGCCGGTAACATCGGGATTTGTGTTGATCCAGACCTAAGATCCACCATCTTGAAATTGGGAAGATTGAAATGAAAGTTGAGAAATTAACTTCGCAACCGAGAGATTAATCTCCAACTGTGGTCGTGTATGAGCTGTCGTAGGCTTAACAAATTAATAAATATATTTCCCACTAATTAACTGGTAATATATTGGTAGTAAGAGATCATTCCCACAGAGAGTTGTGTAATTGATAGGTTATTTGATCAACAAGATAAAGTAAATAACAAAAGGGGTTTTGGTTGTAAGATAATTATAAAGAGACAATAATGAAGAAAATAGATGATTAAGGAATCCTTCGCCGTTACCAATCGATAGCAGGATTAGAATACTTATCTATATTCCATTAGAACCATTCATCACCAACCGTAGAATAACAGGTACGCTTATCTATCCCCAAAACTCCTTGTATCACCGGATAACAGGTACGCTTAGTCACCGGATTCTATTCAACTGAGCCTCCTTGAGGTATGCTTATAAGGTGTAACTCAATCGAACACTTTAGGGTTTGTGAATTTAGGTTTGATTCCAGCAGTTAAACTCAGTATGCTCGGTTCACTTACTGGTGTTGTTTCCACACACGATTGCTTTACAGAAACCCTCTGCAAGGTCTCATGTTCTCTACTTTTGTAGGAGATGCACGGCAATTACGGATCGCTCAACTCACTACTAGTAATAGAATGATCAATAGACTAATCTGGTTGTGCACCCAAACCAATCTAAGAATCAATCATAAACCCTAGATATAGTGAAAACAAATGATGATGATTAAAACCTCAAATATACTTGTATTATTAATAAAGCTTCACTCTTGGAACATTGAATTCATCCTTAATCAACAAAGGATTTAGCTACTCATATTACAAAGAAGATGATAATGGTGGTTTCCCCCTAAACGGGTAAACCCTAGGTTTTGATGTAGAACTTGTGATATGAGATTCTCGATTCCTCCTTTTACATAACCTAATACCTTTTTATAGGTTTACATTGTTTGGTCTCCAAGTATTTAGTTCGGTTCAAGAACCTGACCCGAAATAACGAAACAACGACCCCAAACGTGCCCTTAGGCCTTATAAGGTGTGCACAAACTTTTTCCACTTGCTAAGTACACGAACCAAGCCCGCGAACTTCAAATTCAATAATATATTTTCGGAATTAAAGTATGAAACCCGTCCGCGAACTTTACTGTCTTCGGTTTTCAATAAAAGCTTGTTTTGGCTACAACTTCTTCATCCGAACTCGTAATGACCTCATTCTTTTTGCATTATTTTTATATTTTAATTATCTTCAATATGATGATGAGAAATCCTTAATTTGAATGAGTTAAGATCGGTATTTGTCCCTTTTCTTGATTTTGAGCGTTTTGCTCCTTTTCGTCGCACTTCTTCCACTTCTCTTGGACTTGGGCACTTGGGTACTTGGAATACTTCTCTTCTTAGATCTTTTCATCACTTTGTAGCTCCTTTTTGTATGATCACCTATTAGAGACAATTAAGAGAAAACAAGAGTAGTAATACGAATACATGCAAGAATAATAGCTAAAACAAGTATGGAATGGATACTAAAATCATATGAATTATGCACTTATCAGGTCGCCAGTTGTTTTGGGGTAAAAAATAATTCTGCTGGTTTTGGTAAATTTTGGTGTGTTGATGAGAAGCGAATCTAAACCCTAAACCAATGCACTGCATGTGAGTACTTTAGATTCGAGAGATCAATCTGTATAATTCTGACTTAAACCAAGAAATGGTTGTTCCAGACTTGCTTCATTTAGAAAATGAAGGAGAATGGTTGATTTTAGGGAGGGAAGCGAAGAAGATGTTGATATCATAATGTTGAATTATGAAGGTGTGGCTGTTTTATGACTTGTATCAGAATATAGAACTGGCTTGCAGGATGTAAGCTATCAGTTCTTGGAGTTTTTCTGGATACTTGTGTTGATAACACTTATTTTTTGTCGAAATAGGTTGAAAACCTATTTATACAAGTCATGATTGAGCACCTCTGATCTCGTAGGAAGTGGAGACAGTTAAATAGTGGAGAAGTGGAATTGTGTAAAAAGTGGTGACCATCACGTTTCCATCATGAGGGAAGACTGGTCAGCCTTAAATCCACTACTCTCTTACTGCTACTAACCGTCCGCCCTTTCCTGACACTTTCTCGTAATAGGCGCGTTACACGCCGCATGCTGTAAATCACCATACCAATACCCCAATGAGCATCCCCAAGTTTGTGACATATTTGATGTCTCGAGTATTTTCGTGGAAAATATGCAGCAGGTTGCTGAGTGGGTCTTGTGTGCAAGACCTAGTTATTCTGACCAATCACGTGCAAGCTAGGCGGTGGGTAATCATGGGTGGAGAGTCAAATCATGAGACTTGCCGCAAAGAATAGCGTGTGGCGCTATTAGGTTAAATAACTAAGTTATTTGTGAAGCCGATACTCATAAAACATCGTATGTATTCGATGCATGTAAAGCATCACTTTTGAGCAAGCAACTCAAAAATAATCGATGCATGTGGAGCATCGTTATATTGAGACTGTCTTGGTTAGTCGCGGAACCTAATGTCTTAAAAAGAGCATGACCGACCATTTTCAGGGAGCTGCTGGGAGCAATTTATACATGTCAAAGGTAGGACGGTCGGTCCCTATAGGAGAGTGATGGCTGACGACTATGGTGACACCTTATCGGTCGCCTAAGATCTAATCTAAGTCGGTCAATTCGGCTGGCGAATTTGGACGTCCGAGATGATTTGCAACAGTTAATGGCTGCCTTAAAATTCATGTAAGCAGCGTGACCAACCCCTTTTAGATGATCGTTTGGGAGCCATATGGGGAGTCCGTGACTTGGACGATTGCGGCTTATGAAAGGGGTGTGGTTGTTGATCATGGCCACACCTTGTTGGATACCTAAAATCGGAGTTAGGCCGTCCGATTCATCTGGTGAAGTTGGGCGGCCGGTATTATTTGCAGCAGTTAACGGTTGTCGTTGATTTAATTTAGGTTTTAAAAGTCGTGTGGACAACCTATTTTGGGCCAACGTTTTTTTTGTGTTGGCGCGTGTTGAGAGATGTTTGTCTGGCCAGAACAATAGCCGGGCCGCTGGTGAGCGTATCTGCACCTTGCCTGTTGATTGAGATTGAATAGATGCCAGTCAATTTAGCTGGCGAAGTTGGGCAGTCAAGATCGTTTTGCGGAAGAAATATGCTACTGCTAACATAATTTAGGGTTTTATAACTCGCGCGGCCAACCTACTTTGGGTAAACGTTTGGTGGCTGTGCTTGCGAGTTGAAAGGATTCCGATTGGTCAAGGCATTGGTGGGCCCGCCGGTGTGTATGGTGATGCTTGTCCGGTCTCTTTAGGGAGCGGCTAAGCTTGATAAATCGAGTGGCCAAAACGTACGGCCGTGATCATTTTAAGATTGTCATGGGCAGTCTATATTAAATTCTTAAGGAATTTAGGCGTGTCGACAATCCAACTTCCATATTTATTTAGAAGTGCGTGTGGAGCATTTAAAGAGATCTGATTGGTCGATGGGAAAGGGGGCCGACAAGCGGCAACATGGAGTGTGGCCGACCGGCCACGGGTGGCGCCTGCTGGAGAAGACCGGCCGGCCAAGTAGCGTGGCCATGCCTCCCTTTGTTGCTTCTTTTACTTGCCGCAATTCCTCTTTATTTCTTGTTTTCTACTTTTGGTAGGGTTTTGCTCCTACTAGTCCATGGCGGATTGATTTCCTAGCTTATCTAGGTTTGGTCTCGACCAATAGAGTTCGAGATATTGCGCAGGGCTCAAAAAACCTATTTTTTTTGCAAATTAATTAGGTTAAAATTTGAATATTGCAAGTTGTCGCAAAATTGGTCAATTTGGTGAATTCTTAATTTATTCTTAGAGAGCAGTTAGCGCGTCTTCTGATTGAGTACTTTCATGCAAACCTTAATTTTGATACTTCGGGAAATTCATGCTACTCAGCTGCGAATGGACATTAATTGTCATGTCATACCAATATTAAGGGTTCAGCCGGGGAACATAGCATAGGAAAAATACTCAATAAGCCATACATTAATGAATAATGCAGGCATGAGATAAATTTACAGAATATTTGGGGTTGTTGCTAAGCGCACAATTATGGGTAAATTTTATATATAAATATACCGAATTGCTCAATACATATGTAAGTAAGGAGGCCTGGGCACTCATCACTCTTAAATAGCTCAGCTTCTTTGCAGAACGACGACGCATTAAATACCTCCATCATTTATCCCTGAACTAAAAACCACCATCAACATTAAGTCCCCTGCTTAGCACGTAACAGTGACATTGTTGCGGGGTAAGAACTAGATGGTGACAAATAAAGATAAAAACTTACAAGGCAAAGTAGACACGTGTTACCAGGATAGAGGTTGGCTCGATGTTTGAGCAAGACACGTTTGATGAAGCATCAAAGCATGCAGTGTCCTCCTAGCACATGTCAACTGTCTTCAGGTAGATAAGTATATGATCGTTTGATATCCCGCATCTAAGGCCTTTATACATGGAAGGTATAGAGTCCTTTCTTTTCCCGGATCTTATCAATTTGCAGAATATAAAAGGGAGCACTTGAGCTTTTCTTTTCATACCGATCATCACAGAGCTGCACTCATCTTCTTTCCATGTATGGATTATCTCTCGGTACATGTAGAGATTTTGTGACTTTTAATCTTTGTTTCATCTTGGTAACAAAATTTGAAATGCTTCACTTGATGATCAAATCATCATAGTCACATTATAAAGAATTAGTTCAAAAACTAGTGTATATTCCTTAAATTAGTGGGACAAAACCACTATCAGTTAGACATTGAGTCTTGAGAGATTTATAAGTGGTGTGGCCTTATTGCGTAACAAAAGCGGGATTCAACTCAAGTACTTTAGAGTGAATATATGTTACGTTTCAGGGGGGATGATATATTTTCATCCGGATATATCTAAAGTGCATTAGAGAATTTATGTCTCATGGGAATGATGTAATTTTCATTCCATAAGCGTAGACATTGGATCTAGTTCAATTAAATGATTAATTGGCCAGACAAAGTTCTTTTTGTCATTAAAGTTGATGTTTAAAGGATGACCTTCCTATGGAAATTGGTTGTTACTATGGTACCCACATGACATTGCTTGTACCAATACTAGTAATAATATTCATTCCCAACTCTTTGGTTAGAGCTAGAATTACATTTTAGCTTCATCCCATGTTCAATTTACACATGTACTTTGGTGTCATTACTGCTGGGAAAAAGTACATCTTTGTCTCATGACACATATTCACATGCTTTATATGAGTCAGTATGTCTAACCCTCATTACTTCGGGGTTCTTTCCATTTTCAATTTTGCTACATTTAGCTTAATTTGAGAAATTTCTTTATCTCAATAAGCCAAGAGAATCTCACTACACATGTCAACCACTTACTTTAGGTTGAATAGATTACTAAAGATAGTGCTCTTGTTGTCATACTTCAACATATACTAGTTCGTTAGTATTATGGATGAAGTGGAAATTTTCTGACTCATATCACCTTTTGTGAGTTATTCCACAAAAATTGGAAAACATGTGATTTTATTTGCAACGTATCTTTTGAAACTACTGACTCTTTAATAGTCGAGCAAGTGGATTACATCCCAAGGAACATTCAAATAAATACATTGGAATCGAGTTGGTACAACTAATTGAACAAGAGACGCCATTCAACTATAGCTAATATCATGTTCAAGAGAACAAATTAAATAACGAGACCAAAATTCTTAATGATCAAAATCAACAGTCATAATCTTAATTGACCATTTATATGGTATGGATTTATCTTAAGGTAAAGAAAAATAGAACTAGACATGTTCTAAAAGAAACAGAACTAGGCATGTTCTAAAAACAACTAAATAAACCCAACAAATATCCAACGTTAAAGCCCAAAAATAGTTACATACCTCATGCCAAGCTTTGGTTCCATCTGTACATACACAAAATTGGAGCCCACGCGGACGCGCACGACCAACCACCAGATCGGAATAGGATAGGGCCGGGCCGGGTAGGAACGAAACAGACAACTGGGTCGGAACAGTTCCGAATCGACATCTGGGTCGAAAAAGTTCAGAATCAGACAGGTGGGTCGGAAAAGTAAAGAATCGACAGATGGGTCAGAGAAGTACGTAATAGAACAACAGGGTCGGAAAAGTGCAAAATCGGACAGATGTATCTGAAAAGTGCATAATCGGACAACTTGGTCGGACCGAGTTGGGTTGGTTGGACCGGAAAGATTTTCTTTCTCCTCGAACAAGGATTTCGTCTTTCCTTCTGCCTTTTTAGCAGATGCTTGCAACATAATCAATCACGGCAAAACAGACATACGAATAAAATAAAACAAATATACATCATAAAATGTAATATGTAATCAATCAATTGAGCATTGGATTTATATATATATATATATATATTGGATTCAGCCAAAATCAATAACAGGGAAAAGAAAAATAAATAAAAAGGAGAAAATAGGTCCAACTTAGCTGATTTGATTCATGCAATTTCAATATTAGCTTAACGATCTCTGTAGAAGAAAAATCACCCGATCTCATCTAGCTCAGCGGCACAACTTCGTACATGATAACGTGTTTTAGTATAAAAGATTCGGAAAGAGAAAGAAGTAGAGAAGGGATTGTTATCAACTTATAAACTTAGATTTTCTTCAAATTAACGCAAATGAGTTAATATGGTGTTATTGCAGGAGATATTTTTCGGATTAATGGAAATGGAGTTATTGCAGGAGATATTCTAGGGAGTACTTGTATGATTTATCCAGTTATTAATGTTTTTTTTAATTAAAAATAAGATCTCTCTTAATAATAATTGCATGAGATATTTTTGGGACTAATGGGAATGGAGTTATTACGGGAGATATTCTAGGGATTACTTGTATGATTTATCCAGCTAATAAGTAGTTATTGCAGGAGATATTTTTGGGATTAATGGAAATGGAGTTATTGGAGAAGATATTCTGAGGATTACTTGTGCTCCCTCCGTTTCATTTTAGATGAGTGTTTAGGGTTATTTTTTTATTCCACATTACTTGATAGTTTTTCTTATTTTTGCTACAAAACTACCATCAATATCCTCACATTTTGTCTTGGAACCATAAGTTTATTTTTAAACACACAAATAATAATTAATGTTTGTAGATTTTTCTCAAGGGCATAAGTAGATTTTTTTAAATATCTCTCTTCATTTCTTAATCTGCGTGAAAACTCTAAAAACATCACATAAAGTGGAACGGAGTAAGTATGATTTATCCAGTTAGATAAATTTCGTAATTTAGGTTTGTTTTTAATTAACTTTGCGCTACCCATATATAACATTTAAACGGTGAGTTTCTGGTAAAGAAAAAAATCTAGGTATTATATATTCTAGTAGTTATCATCATCTTCAATTCACAGAATCACAGTATTCCTCACTGAAAATCATGAACTTGATGATGGATTCCTCAACGTTCACTACTATGGGCACAGTTTCACTATTAGCTCTTCTGTTGTTCACTCTATTTATCTTGAGGATATCCTTATTCTCTGGTAGTACTAAGAAGAAATACCATCCAGTTGGAGGAACCATTTTTAATCAACTTTTTAACTCTAAAAGATTATATGATTATATGACTGATCTCGCTCGTAAGCATAAAACTTACAGATTACTCTGTCCTTTCCGAAGCGAAGTTTATACTTCTGATCCTGCTAATGTTGAATACATCCTCAAAACCAATTTCGAGAACTTCGGCAAGGTACATATATATTTGTTTGTTTTATACCATTTCCGTTCCAACTTCATTTTTGTATAACTTATTAGTTAATTTCTGATAGAAATAAACTTGTTAAATAACCTATTCGCAACGTTTTAATATTAGAGAACAAAATTACTTTATACTTAGCTAATGGTGATTTCTTAAATGAATGAACTTTAGCTACGAGTTCTCTACCAAGGTCTTGAGGGACTTTAGCTGTGCTGTTTTCCGGAGAAATGCAGCGAAGCTAGCTCGAATTATTTCCGAGGACTATGCTAAATCCGACCGCACCATTGACGTTCAAGTAATTAGTTGGTTACTTTTACTTGGTTTATGTTAGAATGCGGGTCTCCAACTCAAAATCAATTGGCAATGAGCGGAGATTTTAGATTATCTAGACAATGTGGCCTCACGGTCAAATAGTCTGCTCTAATACCATGTTAGAATACGGGCATCCAGCTCAAAACCAATTGGCAATGAGTGGAGAGGCCCTAATAAATTATAAACCGCAGGATCTTAAATTGTCCGGACAATGTGGGACTAATAATCTGAACGATTTACTTATATTTAACTTTTTTGTTATTATTATTTTGGCTTATGTTTAGTTTGATTCTTATCGGTTGTAGGATTTGCTAATGAAATCAACTTTGGATACAATTTTCAAAGTGGGGTTTGGCGTAGAACTGAACAGTATCACTGGATCCAGCGAAGGAACCCAGTTTGCTAACGCCTTTGACGACTCGAGTGCGATGACTCAATGGCGATATGTTGATATACTCTGGGAGATTAAGAGGTTTCTAAATGTTGGATTTGAAGCCAAGCTAAAGAAAAATATCAAGATTGTCGATGATTTCATAAACAAGATTATAAGTAGCAAGATCGAACAAGGCTCCAAGTCGGCAGATGATTCATTGGTAATATTTTTTAAAAGAAAAAGAAGTCTCTTTCTTAGTTTTGATTTATTTGTATAGCTTTACAGAAATTTAACTGTATGGTTTTGATGGATGCAGTCGAATAAGAAGGAAGATATCCTGTCAAGATTTCTAGAGTTAAATGAAACAGATCCAAGGTACTTGAGAGACATAACCCTGAATTTCTTAGTAGCTGGAAGAGATACAACAGCTACAACTCTTTCATGGTTTCTTTACATGCTCTGTAAGAACCCTCACGTCCAAGATAAAGCTGCAAAAGAAGTGAGAGAAGCAACTGATGCCAAAGACAGCACACCATTTGATCAGTATGTTGAGAGTGTCACTGATGATGCCCTGGACAAGATGCATTATCTCCATGCTGCTCTCGCTGAAACTCTTCGACTTTACCCCGCTGTCCCTGTGGTACTTTTATCATACATCTCATATTTCTTTGCCATAGAGGTGCAGAATCTAAAATTATATTCATGATATCTTTGTCCGTTTGCATGCAGGATGCTAAGATTTGTTTCTCAGACGATACGTTACCAGACGGATATAGTGTGTGAAAAGGTGATATGGTGGCTTATCAACCGTATGCAATGGGTCGAATGAAATACATATGGGGTGAAGATGCAGAGGAGTTTCGTCCAGAAAGATGGCTGGACCAGGATGGATACTTTAGAGGAGAAAGTTCTTTCAAGTTCACTGCATTTCAGGTACATAACACGAAGCCATAAATAAACTTAGCAATTTCTAGTTCTTTTTTTTTTGAAGCTGTGCTCGGAAAGGTCTTTTTTGAGTAGGTTGAACTTGGCTTTGGCCAGGGTTCGTGTTGGGGATTGCTCTTGGTACAGTGGCTCAGTTGGACTTATATTTACAAAATTAGTTTCGAAACACTGTATAATATATGCCGATGTGGTTCTAATTAAGTGCTTATCTACGAATAATGCAGGCGGGACCTCGTATGTGTTTGGGAAAAGAATTTTCCTACAGGCAGATGAAGATATTTGCAGCTATTTTACTAGGTTGTTTCGTCTTCAAGATGAAGGACGAAAATAAGCCTGTCAACTACCGGATCATGCTTAGTCTTCACATCGACGAGGGCCTTTTTCTTCAAGCGTCTCATAGAAGCTCAGTCATCAATTAGCTCGGCCCGGCCTGTTTTAAAGTTTCATGCAAATGAATGAAATCCCAAAATCAACAAATAATAAGTATCAAGGCTGAATTGGGGGCCATGGAAAGTAATTGGGTGCCAGGACACATTTCATACCCACACCAAAAGATATATGGGGCTTCTAAAATGATAGTGAAATAATTATTTTACCCTTCTTTAATAACTTCTCCTCCCATTCTTCTTCTCCTCCGCTCCCTCTCTCCCACTGTTTCCCATTCCATTAACGACTTCTGAGGAAAAAAATATCTCACCGATTCATCGTCGTAAGTGAACTAAAAAAAATTAGGTTTTCAACTGCAAAATTGCAGTTACAGTTTCAGGGTCGTTAACCACGGTTTTTTATTGCTTAACGATTTTTGATATGCATGTTGAATTGATAAAAAATCGTTAACCATTTGGGTGTAGTAGATAACGACCCTAAACCTGATTTTCTGCCCTAGAATAGTGTCGTCTAGGGATTTCTAAATTGCTAACGACTCTATATGATACAAAATTTGTTCCTTATTCAAAAAATAGGAAGAGTCGTCATGTCAAATGGTTGTAGTCGTTAACTATGTTGAAGGGTCGTCATGTGAAGTCGTTAACGATGTTGAATGGTCGTTTGGTTTTATAAATTTTGCTTGCCGACCCTTGATTTATGAAATGGCTCGATAGGGTCGTCAGTATATAGGAATGCCTAATTAACGACCCTAAGAGTAACATCTTCAGAGAGTAAAAAGTTTTAGAGTCGTTGGGTTCTAAACATATTAAGTTAACGACTCCATATGACCTAACTAGATGGAGTCGTCAATTATATCACACTTGGTTGACGATTTTTCATAACCTGCAAAAGTTGCAGGTTTGAGTCGTCAAAGGTTGTGTCAAGTAATTGACGACTCCTTAGAGTCGTTCGTTTATTACCCTCTCGACTTAACGACCCTCACTCTGAGTAGTCGCATAGTGTACATGAAGCGACCACTTGGGGCATCATTCATACAATTTGAAGAGTATAAGAAGTTTATATGATTGTTTTGAGCTTCGGGTTCTTCACTTTGAGGATTGGTTCCTTCATTTTGAGCAATATGATTCCTTTGCTGGAATCCCCCAAAAACTCAACTTCTTCCTCTCCACAACACAAAAACACAATTTTTCTTTTATCAAAATTTTATCCTTAAATCTGATTTCAATCTAATTGAACTAATTAACAATTAATTAACTTAATTACCACTAATGATTTGGGGTAGTTTAGCCATTTGAAAAAGTTGGGAATAAGGGATAACTCTCAATTACTATTTCATGACCTTTTTTGTCCTGTATCTAGGGTCCCCAATTATTTTTCCAGGACCCAATTTAGCCCTGATAAGTATTCATGCTTGTAAACCTTGTTATTGATGCAGTAATATGTAGCTAAACTACGGCGGTATGATGTTATACGACAAGGATGCAATTCAATAAATGTTTGTTTAAATCATAAGTAAATACTTGATTACATATACTAAAAGATTTGAAAGTCTCTTTAGCGTGGCTTCTGCCTGCTTTTCAGTCCATTTTGCTCTTCGACAATCACGATCTTATGTTACTATTATCCTCATCAGCATTTTACTGGTTTACCACCAGCATGTTATCTACTCCGTTGACAGTCTATTCTCACTGCAAGGAAGAAGGCAATAACCACTTTTGCCAGCATTTCATTACTTTTTCTTTTTTTTGGAACATTATTTGACCTGGCTAAATTGGAGTCTATGGCCATTAATTTGGGCCTACGACTACAAGACAAAAAAAAGTCATTAAAAGGTAAAAAAGAACACCCCCTATCCAATAATTTTAAAATTAGGTTAATTTACCTCTTGATTAATTAGCGTTAATCGGGTGATTAATTGATGTTTAATCAAATTAAATAATCTTGATTCTTCATCAAAACATGAAAAAAAAATATTTTTTATTTTTTTTGAAAAAACTTGCCCAAAATCGTTGGATGTTCATGCTCACATAAACCGATTGTAAGAATCGGTTTATAATACTTAGAACGTAGACCAATTGTTAAATTCAAGAGTTTCTTTATGAATTTTTCTTGCCAGAATCGGTTTACATAAATCCCCATGTAAACCGATTGTAAATCTGGGCATTAATTTCTTCGAATGTTTTGCTCATAACTTCTTCGTCCGATGTCGGAATGACCTCATTCTTTTTGCATTCAATTCAAAATTTCATGCTCTACAATATAAAGATAAAAATTTCAAGATTTGTGCAAAAAATTCAAACATGGTTAATGAATCGGTTTATGTAGGTGTACCATATCTACCTATTTTGGAGAAGATCAATAACAATCGGTTTATGTAGACCCTTAAATAATCCGATTGTTAGCAAAATTGAGTTATGTGGCCATACACGTAATCCGATTCTAACCCAATAATTATACAAAAAAAAAAGATTATCTCTTCCATATCAGAATCGGGCTATGTGGACATTAACATAGACCGATTCTGGTAAACCCAGAACACTTTGATTTCAAAAAATCGAATTTCGAGTAATTGCATGTTGTTAAAACCTAATTTAGGGGATTGGGTTGCTAGAAAAGTACTTGATTCGTGCCATTTGATTTTGATTTTATATTGATTTAAGTTTTTAGTTGGAGATGGAGATGCATATGAATTTGATTTTGATTTTGATTTAAGTTTTTAGTTTTATAAAAACTTTTAGTTGGAGATGGAGATGGAGATGGAGATGGATTTGACTTTGATTTAAGTTTTTAGTTTTATAAAATCAAGATTTTGATGGATATGAATTTGATTTTGATTTTGATTTTTTAGTTTTTAGTTTTATTAATTATTATGATTTAATGGGGATATATTTGTAGTATTAGTATTTGATAAAGGGTAGAATGGTATTTTCATCCGTTGAATTTTTTTGTCCTGTAGTGTAGGTCCCCAATTTAGCCAGGTTATTTAAATACCTCTTGAAATAAACCCTTATTCAATTTTTAAAATACCCCTACCTTCTGAAAAGTGGAATCAACTAGCATAAGTTGTTTGCAGAAGTGGACACAACTATCACAAGTTGCTTTCAGATGTGGACGCAACTTTCTCAAGTTTACTCCAAAAAACTTACAGGGGTGTATTGGATTAGGATTTATATGGATATTTAACAATCCCAAAAAACTCCTGGGTATTCAATTAGGATATATAAGGAATCATTAAATATCCATGGTATTCAATTAGGATTGTTTTAGATTCCACAAATATCCTAGGTATTCAATTTATTTAAGATTTATTAGGATAGTTAAGGGACAAGATATATATGGATTCTTATGGATATTTATAGGCAAAATATGTATGTTATTATCTCATATCAATCTAACCCGAACCACAAGAGTTTCATGGATTCTTATGGATTTTTTTTTTATCACAACATGCTATGTTTTTCCACCACCACCACCACCACCACATATCACAAACCAACACCAGCACAACCACCACCATCGACCACCTCCTTCACCACCAACCATTACCTCCACCACCATCACCACCACCCATGCCCGCCACCATCATCACTGCCACCACCACACACACCAACCACCACCGCCCACCTCCACTTTTGGATTTTTTTTAAGGAAATCATGATGACCTTGGTTTTTTCAAATATATTACTAATTGGTAATTACTTCAATTTTTAAAAAGCAAATTACTTCTAAGACAATCCATTATAATCGAGAATCATATATCTATAAGAATCTTAAAGATTCTTTAAGAAACATTATAAATCTATTAGATTCGGGTAAAACTAATATCTAATTTATCTAGATAAATCCTGATCCAATACATCTCGGTTAATTTTTACACTTAGGGGATATTTGTGTACGGTCAACCAAAATGAAGGATTTTATAACATTCCCACTGTTTTTTTTTCTTCCTCTCCAACTATTTTGTTCCAAGTCCCTTTTGTGCTTGGTTCTTCTAATGTTTACTTAAAAAAACATCTGGGCTTCTCCTTCTTTTTTTTCTTTTTCTTTTACCGCTAAAAACATAACTGTACAAATGATAATAAGGTAATTCGTACGCAACCCTTGTAGAAGAGAACTAGATTTTGTGCCCGTGCTATGCTCGGACATTTTTGTTCTTTGAGACATATTTCTTGATTTGGTGTGGTGTGGCTTCGCCTCACCCCGTCGTGCACTTTTTATTAGGCGTCGTGGGGTTTCGTCCCGCCCCATCACGATATATTTTTGATTAGGTGTGGCTCGGCTTCGCCTCGCCTCGCCCCGTCTGGATGCATTTTTGATTTGGTGTTGCACGGCTTCGCCTCGCCATGTTGAGATACCTTTTTGATTTGGTGTGCCTCGGCTACGTCTCATCCTGTCGCTTAAGATTTTTGATTTGGTGTCCCACGTCTTCACCTCGCCCCGTCAGTTAGGATTCTATATAAACAATGAATAAGAGCTTGGTATTCCCTCTAAGTCTCATTTATTAAGATTTTTTATATGGTGTACTCCGTTCAATGAAATATACATAGAAAGATTTTTATTTGTCGGTTCATATACGACCTGATAATCTCCACCACCATTTTTATTTTCATTGTGGCAGAGAGTTTCGAGTTGAACTCGATTAAAGAAGTATAGTTGTGATGTAGTTCAAAATCATTAAAGTACCAAATAAGTAACATTCGAAAAGTAATAATAATATCAAGTTAAACAAACTATCAAACTACTACTCCCTCCGTTCTTTTTTAATAGGCCAATTTCTATAAATAAAAGTTTCAAAAAAATAGGTTAGTTTTGTAATTGGGAAAATCAAATGTTACTTTAATTTTTTGGGATCACTTTTTTCTTAACTTTTTTTGATGACAAGTGTCATGTGGACCATTTCACTTCACTTCTTTTATTGACAAGTGTCATGAGGACCATTTCACTTCACTTCTTTTATTGACAAGTGTCATGAGGACCACTTTCAATGATTAGTTCTCTTAATTTCCTTAAATTTCGCTAAAAATAAAACCAGCCTGTTAAAAAAGAACGGAGAGAGTACAAAAAAAATCCAACCCAGATCACTAAGTATTGAAAAAATAATGCACACTTCTCATATCAATGATATGATATCCTTAGATGACTTGTTGAATTCCTTCTGTCAGCTACTTCCCGCATTGTTCTGTTTCTTTTACTTAAAAGTGACCACGGTATAAGCAAGTAAATTGATCCCACTTGATATACGCTGATTTCCACAACTTTTAAGCCAGTTGGTTTGTATTCTGATTGGTTGTCCCTAATTAAATGAAATTTTATAACTATATCATCCCTGACTACTGCCGGATGCAATTAGAAAGAGTTGATAATAGATTTGACATGAAAGTAAATTTGACAAACAGGATCTTTTTCAAGTGTTTTTGCCTTGTCTATTATAAAACACATGTTTCTCCTACTTGTCAGTTAATAGTAGCAAAATAAAAAGGTCACCGATTCACAAAATTATTAAATTTTATTAAATTTTGTTCAAGCATTATGGGAGTACGATGTTTCAGATTATTCTTGATTTTAAACATAAAAGGTTAGTGATAAGATGGATTGAGTGTGCCTAAATGAGTGTAATTACAAACAGTACTATGGTCGTGTTTGGTATCCTGGATATCCCATCCTAGGTTGGGTTATCCAGTAAAAAACGATTAAAATGTGTTTATCTCACTGCAATTTCAATCCTGGATAAGGATTACTAAACATTCCTTGATTTTAGGAAGCTAAAAAAGTGAGGTTAAGGTATTCTTCCAAATACCTGGGATACTTGTATCCTCACCTGGGTTAAACAATTATTTTCTTCTAAAATAAGTATTGGCTAAGAAATAATTATTTATATTAACCTATTTCTATAGTCAAACAAACACAAATTAACATAACCCAAGATATGATAGAATTTTAGACAAACACCAAGGTTATCATAAATTAAATTAAGATAAACTTTTCCAAGATACGTTATCCCGTTTCCAAGCTCCCAAACAGACCCTAAATAGCTATTGCTCTAAGTCAAACTTCCATCGGGAAGAAGAAGAAGAAGAAGAACAAAGGAATCCAGAAAGAAGGAAAAAAAAGGATTCCAGAATATTAAGATGTTTCTTAATTATAAAACCATCGGTATTTCCATATATTAAGATCTACTTGCTATTACAAAGATGCTAGCGACATCTGAAATCATCTTTATTAGGCCTGCACCAAAGTTTTTCTTGACCTACCACCAAAAAAATGCAAAAGGTGAGCAGTTCAAAGGAATCAAAACTAAAAATGTGAATGAAGTTAAAAATCCAGAAGTTAACATGCATCCTACGCCGTAAATAATGATTGCAAAATTAAATATGGATCCCAAATAATAATAAAAAAAACTCCCCATTAACTGTATAATTGATATGGTATTCTCTGTCTACATCCTGTACTAATAAAAATTCTAAGGTTATATTTATAACTATGAGATATACTAAGGTAATATGTTTATCTATAAAGTTCCCCTCCATATTTCATCTCTCACACTCTCACTCTCTAGGCCTCCTAACTGTGTCAAAGCGATCAACATGGACAAAATGAATGATTATGCTATGTATTTTTCCATTTAAGAATTAAGGTATGAAATCATGAATGATATGTACCCATTTATGCTGATCAACAATATCCCCTGATCCCAAGTAGTCATGGCTTCACAAAGATCAAACTCATGCAATTACTCTTCAAATTTACTTACACATATATGTCTTTTGCGGCTTTTCCTACAAATCCGTAGTCTTTTCCCTACAAATTCATAAGCATCCTTATTTGCAAAAATGTGTACGGCTTATTAATCACATGAATAAACACCAAATTTTAGTTACTCTTTGTACTGCATTACAACTTAATCACCTGAAAAGTTATAACATGAGCACATCCTTCTGCACTTTGTCCTCATTACGGTTAGAGTTGGATGCTTGCCGCAGGCTTCAAGTTCAGCGTCTTTAATACAGATGGCTCGAAACGGGGGTTCAGGTAAGTCCTCAACTCTGCAGAAAATATTTTAGGAACTTTAAAAAAAAACGAAAGAATTAATTATCCCAAAATAAATCAAAATCAAAATCAAAATCACATTTTCTATCATACATTTATGGCGCATAAAAGAGAAAAGGATCGGTATGAAAATTGGTTCGGTAATCAATACCCCTAGTGACTAATACTAACAAAACCACTACCTCTTCAGCTCTTCCTTTCTACTATGTTGCTGTCAAAAGCCAGCTTCCTTGAAATAGTTGAAAGAAAATTGTGTTAGTCAAATTATTAGTTTGATGGATACATGCATTATCACACAAAAAAATAAAGGTATACAAAGAATTGATAGAAAGACACAGATGGGTACTTTATAACCGACTACAGCTTACAGAGGGATACCTTTCATAATCGCTGCTAGAAGTAACATTTCGTTCTTATGTTGGTAAACCTAGCCGGGGCAGCACATATCACAGTAAGTTAATACTACCAAAGTTAACACTACCAATACAGTGTGTGTGCACGAACTGACTACCAAAAAATACTACCGCGAATACACAACTAACCTGTCTAAAAAGTGCTGGTAACTCATGGGCTTTCACAACAGCATAATCGATGCCTCTGCGTATAGAAATTCACATCAAATCTTGAGCATTATAAACAGTATAACTAAAAAGATAATAGCTCAAAATCCATTACAGCATTTTTATTTATACTTCTGAGGTTTGTCAAGCAATTGAATGAATTAGCCAATTTGATCAAAAAATTGTTTCTAGGAACCAAATTAGCCTACTGAGGTAATGTTGAAACCAATTTTTTCTTTTGGCGAAAAAGGACTGCTGGCTATCTACTGAGGTCATAAAATATATATTTATAGTGAGTCTAACTAAGAATTAGTTTGTGATCACTGCAAAATAAGCTGGCAACCATAGAATCTAAGTAATGATGGGGAGCCAACCTATCACACAATTCATTCATAATAATCAGTATTCCCCTGGATTGTGCCTGTTGTAGATTGATATCCAATCATAAAAATGGATAAAGAACACCACGTAAATGGATAATTAAGTAAAAATATCCGCATCAATCATAAAATTAGATAAAGACCAACAAAATCGATTTCAATAGCAGATAAATATACTAAACATACCAAGAGTATTAGAGATCCCCTTATATGAAAGGACAACACTGGAGGCTGCAAAAAAAAAAAAAAAAAAAAATTGCAAATACAGAACTGCATTATACAGAATCCGAAAATCAAAACCCTGCTTGCAGACAGATTATGAAAAGGGTTTGGATTAGGGTTCATTATTTATTTAAATCAAGATCTTACTTCGGTGTAGAACAAAACAAAAGGGTTAGGGTACATAAATTAGAGAAACAAAAGTACAGATAAAGGAAAAGGGTTTACCAAGTGAGAATCGTTTCCAGCCAAAAGCGCACCTCTCCGTGGATTGTTACCAAGCTCTAGAACTTTAGGAGAATAGGGTTAGGGCCAGGGTTAAGGTGTGAGATCAATGATGCAAATATCTGCACAATTTGTTTACTCACCAAGCTCGTATTTTCATAGTCGCGTTTCCAATTTCTACGCTTCTATCACCATCAATATACCCTCTTATACCTTTGTGTTTTTTTTTTTGTAGGTTTATTTTTTGGTTTCGTAAGAAGAGAAGTTTTTTTTTTTTCTCTTGGTGTGCAAACCGTTTTTTTCTATCACCATTAATATATTGCTCTTTTGTACCTGCAAAATAAAGCATGGGTTAGGGTTTATTGATTGTACCTGCAAAACAATACATGGGTTAGGGTTTAATGATTCAGAGAAACGAAGAGACGGAAAGAAAAAGGTTAGGGTTTACCAATAGTAAAAATTCGTTCCATCAAAATAAAACCAAACAAAAACAATTTAAACAAAACCAATAACGAACAATCAAAACAGATACGATGAACAAAGAGATGGAGAAGGCAAACAAAGAGAGAAGAAGAGAATAAATTAAGGGTATGGATAAAAGAGATGTGATTAGGGTTATGGAGATTCAACTTCGTTCGACAGAAAACTTGTTTGTTTTTTTTGTTATCAACGAAGACAAATATCCTGAAGGTAAATCAACGAAGAAAAGAATAGAGGTGAATATATTAGGACGATACAGATGTGTAGATGGTGGAGAAGAAGGTGGAGGCGGAGCTAGATCGAATAACAGAAGAGAGGTTTTGTTTTAGGTTTAGTCGAGTTTTTTTTTTTGTTTTTCTTTTCGGGAAAACTGTTTTTATTTAGGAAAAAACGATGCGAGCGATAGCCTCCTTTTTTTTTCTCCTTCAAGAACGGAGCAATTCTAAAAGTGGGTGAGGGTCATTAGGAGGGAAGTACTCTCACCATTCAACGTGAGGCTTATATGACTTAGGTATTATCCCACCTAAAGTTCGCATACAAGTCATCGTACGAATTGTCATAACTCATGAATGGAAGTTATGAAACATCCGTTATCAATTTGATGGCCCAAAATGAAAAATCCACCTAAAAGTCCTAATAGAAAACCCCACTCAGAAGCCCATAATGAATAATCAAACCCATAGACCTATACCTTAAACCCCGCTGGAATCAGTGTAGGGTGAGCATGGGCTGGTATGGGCCGGATTTTACCTCATCTGCATGTAATCCAATTCATTACGGATTATGGGAATTGAATAAATACCCCTTATTTTGATGGACTTCAAAAATGCCCTTATCATACAATAAATATGCCCTTATGCATTCATAAGCCCGTTTGGATCCATTGGTACAGTTTCCTTCTTTCCATGTTTACCTTTTCTCCTGTAATGTTAGATCGAACCAGTTCCTGAAAATTTTAGTTTTAATTTGTTTTTCTATCTCTCTTTATCTTTCAACCACCACCAGCACTTATGCACTACTACCAGCAGCTCCGCCACCGCCGCCATCACGTCCTCCGTTATTATCAGCAAATCTATTAATATGTTTGTGTTCGATTTCAACTGATTTGAACCTGTTATTTATTGTTCTTCATCTTCTTATGTGAAACATTGATATTCCAGATTCAGAGATCGACAGGTTTTTGGTTTTTGATTTCATATATTTATCGCTATTTTTGTGTTCAATTTCAACCTATTTCAACTTCTTATAGATTGTTCTTCATCTTTCTAGGTTAAAAATTGAATAATTTTAATGATCTGTTTATGAATTGATCCAATGATTATTGAATATCATTAATTGAAGATAATAATTGATGAGATTCAATTTAATTTGAAGTATTCATTTTCAATAACGATTGAACTGAATGTTTCAATTGAAGGTCGTTCACTGGTAGTGTTGGTGTTGTTGCAGCAGTGGTGGTGGTGGCGGAGGATTTCAACTCTTTGATCATTTAGTAGATAATGATGGCAGTGGTAGTGGTGGCGGTGGTTGAGGAGGATATCAAACTTATATTTTATTAGTTGGTGGTGGTGGAGGAGAAAAAAAGTAGTGAAGATGTACATGGGGTTGATGCTAATGGAGATGATCTTCATATCAGTTATGCATTTTGATTTTCGTTTTAATTTAATGATAATTACCAATTTTATGATATTTGTAGAGTTTGTCCAAAACAAGCTCATATACATAATCATTTTTTGTTGATTGTATATAGAGTTGAATTAGAGTATTAAACTAGGCCATGCAGATATGATATGTCCAAAACTAGCATATATACAACCAAATCATTGTACACAGTATCGTAAGTCAAGCAACTTGAGTAATATATAAGTGAAGAAAATGCGAACAGTCTTACAAAAATAGGTTCATAGACTAGTAAGACGCAGCACCACAGTATCACCAGGTAAACATCTGGAGAATGTAACTATGCGGATTTGATGAGCTTTTTATAAGGCCACATTTTGCACCATATCAGACCCACATGGGATGATCCAGTTGAAGGTCTTTTGTTAAAATGACTTGCTATCTTTATTACTCTCAAGAAAAAGATGTTTATTCTTGACCCACATTTTTAAATTTGTCGTTGACTCCTTAGAAATTGACTTTAGTATAGGGAGTCAACAACCAATGTTTGTGTATCAACAATATAAAAATGGAATCAACAACCAAATTTGACAAATATTTTTGAACTTTTGAATTTTTGGATCAACTTCAGTTGTTGACACCTAATATTAATGGCGGCGGTGGCGGCGGCAGCGACAACAATGTGTGGCGGTGGTGGAATATTATTGGTGGTTGTATTTAGTAAGTGGTGGTGGTGGCAGAGTGGTGGTGGTGGTGATGGTGGAGTGGTGGTGGCGGCGGTGCTGTTGGTGGTGGTGAAATGGTGTTGCTGGTGGATGTGAAATAATAGAAAAATCTATTTTTTAAAGGATAAGATTTTTAAATGGAAAATAATATTGTAAGTGAGGGTATTAAGGTAATCTATTTTTTAATGAATAAGGTATTTAAATGATATGGGTATTTATATTGTTGTATAAGGGTATATTTATTGGGTGTCAAAACTAAGGGTATTTAATAAATTTACCCTTACGGATTGATAGACACATTTTTGTTCTGAATTGTCCTCAGTGTCTCTATTGTTAGTGCTCGATTTTTGTACTAATTATGGTGTTTTTTTTGTGTGTAGGTATTTTTGGCAAATAAACATTTTTGGAAAAATCGGCCCGAAAAATTATGCGAAACACCCCCGGAGGATATTTGCTATGCGGACTCTCAGATTGGATAAGGGGCACCCACGGTTATGTGTAACCCAAATTTGTCATTAGCACCCATCGCGCTAAAGGCACCCAGGATGTTATAAGGGCACCCCTATCTTCCTCGTTTAAACATTTGATTTGGCGGGAAAATTATACTCCACCTGCGTATTTTGCTGGATTGGTTTTGGAAGAGACTTAGGCGGATTTCTCTCATGGTTTGAATAGATACAAACCTGTTTCACCTAAACACGGAAGGTATGCAAGTCGGATTCGATAAAATAGGAAGGTTACGTGGAACAGACGGAAGTGAATATTTCCGGCAGGTGATGCTTTATATGGAAGTTACGTGAGTTTAACTCTGTTTGGCTCGTGTCCGCACGAGTTTGACTTTCCTGGATCGTGTAAGCATTTGGAGTATATCACCACCAGAAGACGCACAGGAAGAGGAAAAAGGAATAATATCTCGGGAAAATGGCAGGATAATATTTTCGGGTACAGAGGAGAATTATTTACATTTATTCGAGATAATTTAGAGGAGCCGTGGGTATATAAACAAGTCTTGGGAGTCAAAAATGATGATGGAGAGTTTGGGGAGCAGTTTAGAGCTTCAACAGAGCTGAAAATTAAGTTGCAGGAAAATTGTTTTCTGCTGGTGCACTGAAGAACACGAAGAACTTTAGACGCACAGAGACAATCGTTTATCAACAGTGACAACGACAGAGAGGTGAGGGTCGTATGTTACAGCATCAGTGACAGTTCACATATATCGTTCTCTGTAACAGCTGGTTTGTAACACTTATAAGTTACAAACCCGGATTTTAATTATTTTCTCCCATATTATCATCCTTGTAAGCACCTTTTGAGCAATGAATTATGTTTTTGAGTGTGTTTGCATCATGAGAAGCTAAACCCAACATTGGGACAACGGAGGAAGTTGTTTTTAACCCATCTGGTAATTAAATTAATTCTTTTATAACTATGTGCATAAAATTTAATTGTTTTATGATTTCAATTAATTATTTGTTATTTTGTCTGATGTCGCATGCTTAGTTTTGATTACTTTTGATGCGTCATGCTCACAACTTATAATTAATGTTTTATGAAATCTACTTTGGCAAAGAATAGAGTTAATATTTCTTTTATTTTGAGCTATAATTGCCTAGGATTAATTTCTGAACCACTTGAATATGAAAAACAGTGAAATCCTAAGTCCCAGTAAATTCTTCATCCTGTGACATATTTTGTATATATTTTCTTATTTTTAGTATTTAAGCCTAGAATCAATCTCAACAAAGTCCGAGTGAACGACAACCTTCTTACCACTATATAAAATTCGATCAATTTTTGGCGCCGCTGACGCGGATTTGTTTATAGATTTGTTTTTAGGTTTTATTTTATTTGTTCTTTTTTACGCGTTTTGGTATTTTTGTTTGCTTTCAGATTTGGAGCTAAGCTAAAGGAAAAGAGAAAGTGCTGAAAAGAAGGGAAAAGTCCAAAAAGGAAAGAAAAGAGAAATCCAAAAGGAGTGAAGAAGAAGATTTTGTAAATAATTTTATTTTTATTTTTATTTTTTTAGAAACCGTAATTAAGGTTTTTATTTTTGTAATATTTTATTTTTGGACATTTTTTTTTCTTCTTTTCTTTTGGACATTGAACATTGGACTTTATTTTAAAAACCCTACGGAAGGGTAGTTTTAAATAAACTGTTTGCATAGAAGGACGACGATTACGATATCTCCTCGGCCCCTCGGGTTCGTACATGACATAGGAGTCGTGGCCCGAGTCGACTTCAACGGTTCATCTCTCGTATGGAACGGGAGATAAGAATTCTAAACACCCGCGAATCCCCCGTCAGCGGGTTTATTGGATGATTTCGTATGCATATATGTTGAGGACCCGAAATCGGATTTAATTTTCTAGTAAAGGGCAAGGCCTGGCCAAATCAAGATAAGGACTCGGATTTCATCGTCGTTTTCTTCTTGCCCGCCTTAGGAACACGTAACCTACACGAACCTAAGCCTTAAAATTTGGACTAGAACGAGACCGATAGGGTAACGAGCTTATTTGGAAAGTCGTTCGGAAAATATTGGTTACTCTTTTGAGCATACTTTGAAGTTCATGATGGTTTCTATGAGTTTAATACGCCGCTTGGTAATGCCGGTGAGGCCTTGGGTATCAAAGCTCCACTGAGCTTCCCTCGTCTCTATTCAACTTACTTTAACTCGGATTAATTCCAGAGAGGTTTGCTCAGATTGTAATGAATTCCTTTTCGAAAGAATAAAAGCTGGTCTAAAAACAATCTAAGGGAGCCATCATGCTTTTCGTTTGCTACATAAAATAGGCTTGTTGTGGTCGAGTCAGCCTTCTTTGTGTTTGTTTAAAATTCCCTTGCAGTTAGGATGTCGAACTGGTATATCCAATACAATGATTATTCGACTGAGCAACATGAACATTATTCTTTTTATGACCATAGTGTGAATAGTGGTTGGGAACACCAAACTTTTGAAGGTTATGGCTCATACCATGGTGAGCCCAATTACTATTCACATGAATACCGGTCATACGAGCAAAATTCCTATAATTCCTCTCTCTAGATGAGGCACGTAAGACACTTGAGTCAACGCGTAAGTTACATGAGTCGACACATAAGTCAGCGGACACATATGACTTAGTTATAGACGAAAGAACTGTAACAATGAGTGAACCTTCTTTAGAAGATTACCTCAGGAAGTTAGCTGAGTCAACATGTAAGTTAACTGAGTCAACACGTGAGTTTGCTGAGTCAACACCTAGGCTTGAGTTAGAGACGGGAGAAAGAATTACTCGAATTACACTGAATAGCCAATACATTGCTTCAAAAATCAACCTTGAAAGTGAGGAAAATTTTTATTTACATAATCAAGATGACAAAGATAGAATTGGAAGTAATACTTTAGATGAGGTTCAACCATTTTCATGTTATTATGATTATGATGAGGATAGTGCTGATGAAGAATCTAAAATATTTAGGCATAGTGATCAGGAAGTTGTCACTCCAATTGAGCTTGATAATGATAATGATATTTCTGGTTCAAATCCCGATAATTTTAATTATTATCCACCTATTCAAAAGGACGGGGATTTGACTAGAGATAATACCGTTTTAGACGAAGTTGTACTTCCCTTTGATTACGAAGCCAATGATGGTTTAGAGGAACGAGTTTATTTTGAGTCTAGCGATTTAGAAACAACAGTCTTAGACAAAGAAAGTGAACTCGTAAAAATGAGTGAGGATGCACCTGATTACAACTTAGAAGAATCAATTGACCATTTTCAGGAATCTAATGATTTAGGAATTAGGGAAATTGTGACTAGTCTACCTAGAGATACTGAAAACTCTAAGTTTTGGGGTGATTATCACTTTCATGACGCCTTACCTTGAACTCTTAAGTTCCCTCGTGTAGGACTTGACATTTGTGCCTCAACCATCTTACAAGATTATCTTCATACACTTTTTCATGGACCTAGTTGTATCCATAAGAGAGCTCGGTTGTTAGAAACCTATCCTATGGTTGATGTGGTTAACCTAGGCTATGATACCAAGATTGACTTTGTTTTCCCACCAAAAACTTTTCTTCGAATTGTGGGAACATATGATTTTCAGATGTGTCGGTTATTAAGTTTTGAGACTAAACCTAATTACTTTAGGAAAATGGTCGACACATTTTCTTAAGGAAGACCACCTCTTTCATTGTGGTCAGCTGTGTGAGTCAAATCTGATTGACTCAGAGGATCCCCTATTATTCAGGCTTTTGTTATGCGCTTCTAAGTTCTTAGTTGAGTATTTCCAGATTCTTCAGCCTGATCTTCAGAATACCTTTGAGGAAATCCAAACGATGAAATCTTTTTATTTAGACCCTTTTATAGAGCCTGAACCTGAACCACAACTATATGTAGTTGTCTTAAACAAGGGTATGTTCGATTTCTTCTTGGATTATTGTAGTTTCCTCTTCTTGTGGTTAGCACTTTTTGATCCAGATGACCCACAGTTTTACCGGCTACTGCTTTATGATTATATGAGGTGATTAATTCCTTCCGATGTCTGGCTGAAGTTAAACTTAGCACTTCTTGGGAGGTAACCCAATCTCTTTCAACACGGTAATATCTTTCCTCAACTCTTTTGCTTCGAGTGGTAACAGTTTCTCCTTGTTCATGCTTTTAATTTTATCTTTAGAACATTGAGGACAATGTTAGATTTAAGTTTGGGGGTATGGGAGAAACTTTTTAGTTGCAATAAATAAACTCCAAAGCCTAGAAATTTATGTTTATTAAGGATGGCACTAACCAA
Source organism: Papaver somniferum (assembly GCF_003573695.1). Classification (NCBI taxonomy): domain Eukaryota; kingdom Viridiplantae; phylum Streptophyta; class Magnoliopsida; order Ranunculales; family Papaveraceae; genus Papaver; species Papaver somniferum. The sequence goes on along the minus strand of NC_039359.1, from coordinate 31,444,389 downwards.
TCTAAGTGGATGGGAATATCTTGGTTGTAGGAGTTGAGGAACCAATCTGATTAGATGGAAACATCTAAAGAGTGTATTCATAAAAGCACAGAGCTCAGGTGTTAGAATTAAAAAAAAAAACATGGTAGTTTCGCCATATCTCGTTGAATCCTAATCCTTCTGTTTTTATTTTTTAGGTGATTTGGTGGAGTACACGATTCAAGTTGTTACCATTGCTAGGGTGAAATAGAATGATTGAGATACCACAGACATACAAAAAAAAAGACCTGACCATCAGACCAACCGGAAGTGATTCAATAAAGTCGACCACTTGTGCCCTTGTACATGCCAGTTGTGTCGACCTAGAGTTAGGTTTATCGGCCACTGGTCCCCTTGTATATGCCAGTTGTGTTGATATTAGTCAGACCGGTATCTCAGTTCATTAGGATAGGTTCATCTTGGCAGAGGCCTTCAGAAAGATATGGGAAACACCGTTCACTTTAAACATCTATTTTTTCTCTTTATCCATCTTCTTGATATTTTCATGTGATTGGTTGACTCCGGTTATGATGTCTAGAAACTATCTGAGTAGAGATCTGTCACTTATATATGAATTTTAGTATGCTGAGTGCAAACTCGTGTACATCAATTGGAATTTCGCATCAGGGTACTTCCTCCTATAGTCAATGTTTGTATGCCAACCAAGGAGATTATTTAGTGCCTTCCAAAGTTCTTCGTAGATAGCTAGGGTATGGAGTAAAGATTTTGTGGGTACACCTCTGGTAAACCCTCCGGAGACAACACTCCGCTGCTAGGGCCACCTAGCACTAAGAATTGAGACACTGACGACAACCTTCTTACCACTATATAAAATTCGATCACGGATTTCAAATTCGGCATCCGCATCTAATCCAACATCCAACAGATTTGCATCCAATGGATGCACGGACGAACGTATTGGGTACGGATAATCCAATGGATTTGATTTAGTTAAAATTTATAATGAAAAAAATAAAACGAATATAGATGACTTCTTATAAAACCTACACATTTTATATATGTATGTAAATATAAAAGTGTCATGGACAACACTTCAAGCAAACACTTTAAGAAATGTCCTTGATCTAACGGATATGAATGTCCAACGTATTTTCAAGGTTGCATCCGGGCCCAATCCGTATTCCATTGGATTTCAAATATCCCATCCGCATCCAACCCATTGATAAACGGTCTGGGCATCCATCCGTAAAAATACGGTTGGTCCCGGTTAAATTCACGGATTATGGGCCATATGGTCACCCCTAGAATTCACACCCATGCTTCTTTTGGGGACCATGATACACTTAGGCCACCTTCACTATACTTATAAGGCATGTCCTAAATTTAGGAAATGACCAACTTATCCAATATCCTTATTTAAATTATGACTAACCTAATAACCTCCCTCCTAAACCTACTAACTTAATTAAAACTCTAATTCATAAACACAAAAATACAATCTTTTCTCCTAACCAAATTTCATTTTAAACTCTTCTCTCATCCTTTTGTTTTCTCTTTTATTTTTATAATCGTTTTAAAACCGAATTTTAAAAATTTGTATATTAAAGGTATCTTTCAACGAACCCATATCTTTTTCATATACATTTGTGATTGATAAATTGAGGGAGTAATAATCATAACAATTGAACTTGCAGAGTGAAGTTCGGCTAGGAATTTTGTGAAAAACTTTATCGAACTAGCCGAACCTGTTAGAAATGAAGAACATGAAGAATAATTTGGCTGTTTCGCGAAAAAAATTCCTAGCCGAACTTTTTATTTCCTAGCCTAATTTTCAAATAAAAGTTCGGTTACGTCGCAAATTTTTTTTCCTATCCAAACTTTTCTATGAAATCTTATATATTGAGTTTGGTTTCTTTGAAAAAAAAAATCTCCTAACTGGATTTTTCTTTGAAAACCTATTTATTGAGTTCGGTTAAGGCACAATTTTTTATCTTAACCAAACTTTTCTTTGAAATCAAAACTCCATTAAAACTAAGTTCGGCTACCTGTGCCTTCATAAACATTAGCCGAACTATATTTACAGATAAAGATATCTCGAGTCATATGCAAAGGCTCTTCCGTTTAAACTAATAAACTCCTTTGCCTGGTTAGATCAAACAAATCTCTATATTACCTAAGTAATAAAATTCAGATTTGTAACAATCAAAGTAGAACTCAAGAGAACTATTAGTGGTTACCGATATCAAGTAACTAATGAATCGAATAAATACGGATCTAGTAGGATCCCAGCCGATCAAGGTTTGTGCTACACAAAGATATGATAAACCAATAAGAAATCTTCTTTGTCTTAATCTTCAATTAAACCCGCATAACACCACTTGAATCTCTTGTGATCAATCACACACAAAACGGAGATACAATATAATTTATAATTTAGGGTTCATCACATTATGAGATCGAATATCAAGGTGATAAAACCGAAATCAAACATCTCATATACATACACAGCAATAAGATAAAACATTCAAGCACAGGCTATGTAACCGGAAACTATCACAAGAAAAATTATAAATCAAATAATTTAATAGATAGTTTTATTCCAAATAGATTTTATTGAAAGAAATCAAAAACTAATATCTATTTTAATTTTCTTTGTAACTCAATCATTGGGAAGAACACTCCTTGGGACCAAGTACTTTTTGTCGTTCTTCTTCAATTTCTGATTCTTGGTTCCAAAACTCTGATTCATTTTTTTGAATTCCTTTAAGAGTTTCTGGATCTTTTCGAGCAGCAAAGCCCAGATGTTTCTGAAAACAGTCAAGTTGTTTACCAAGATTTTCAAGATGAACTAAAAGAGACTTGTTGTTGGGATGAAATTATTTTAACCACTTCATTGTGGGTTTGTCCCCCCAATTATTTGACTTATAGTCTTATGAGTCACAATATTAATGTTCACCATATCATTAAAGTCATTTCCTGCGATAAATTCACAAATTTTGGTAATTATACACGGAAAACCGAGATGTCTCTTGATACCAGAAGATGAGATGGAATCTGATATCTTGATCATTTGGCTGACAATGATTCCACAGAGATCTATTTGAGAATCTTCTTTCAACATAAAATAGACGAATTCAACAAACGTCTTATCCCAAACTGAATTATCTCTTGTACTTGCAAATATGGTTGCTAAGCAAGTTTACCGAAAACCCTAAGATGAAAGGGTATATCCTTTGTTGGTAATCTATCATTTTCCAAGGTAACCTTCTTTCCAATGAGACATGTTTAAATGGTATCGTGTTCAATTTCAACCAGTAATCAAGTGATTAAATTAGATTCCTCGACCAACAAGAGTCACAAAGCTAATTTTTTTGTGATCAACATTGTGTATATTGGCATAGAACACTCTTACCATATCAGGTGAATATTCTGCAAGATCAAAAAGATTTCCCAATTCCGATCTTGAACAAACTTCACATAATCCTCTATTTTGGACATCTGGATCAAACTTCTTTTCAGTAGTAAATTCCATTCCCTTGAGTGTTTCGTATTTCCTAAAGTAAGAGCTGTCAACGAAACGTGCAAATTCATGCTTGTTATCAATACTGTTAGGAAATCTGATCCTATCAATATCATCATATCTGACCCGATCATCAGCAGAGTTGGTTCTTGATTTCCTTTTTCTCATACTTGCTAATATATGAAAAACCCTAGTTACGGTTTTGACCAATCTTCCCCAATATGTTTGAACACATAGCAAGAGGTTATCTTTTATAGGAAGACTTGATATCAAAAACCGGAAATAACTAGTTTTAGGAAATACTATCAAAATCGGAAACCCAGGCTTGCGGGGAAACAATTCCGATTTTGTATCCAGGTCTTTCTTTTGAAAAACCGGTTTTTCATGGACTGGATCTTTATTTCGGATTGATTCCATGTTTTTGTCTGAAAATCTGTTTACTCTTTTATTACCAGAATTTGATAATATCACTTGAAATTCACTCAAGAATTTACTAGAGTATACAGAGATAAATTTGAACAAAATATGATATTTGTTAAAATACCATTAGAATCATAAACCCTGTAGTATTTCAAAAGATCACTTGCTTTATTAAAATAGTTGTGAGGTGTATGAAGCAATCCGCTGTTAATAGAATTATTAACTAAACTCATTCCTTGAAGGATTACATATTTTCCAAAATTGCATCCTAGATGGCGATACATTGACAATCTTTGCTCTGAAAATGTACATATATATACTTTAGTAAAATGTCATGGTTCATAAATTGATGAAATTTTTTGAGAGGAATCTTATGCATTTTCAAGATACATCTTGTCTCATAGAGAATCGTATCATTGTCACAGCTATGTCAAACACGATGATATACAATCCTATCAGATCCAAAGGATTATGTACGTCCCCCAAGACATATAAAGACATAATTCCAATTAATAAAACATTTAGGAATAAGAGTATTACATACTTCATTCGTGTTTTCCACCACGAGTTTTTGAAGTAGTCAAATTCTGTTGTTACGTTAACTGAATCGAACATAAATTCAATTTCTTATAGGTTGGATCGCACCAAACACAGATTGTTAGATCTTTTTGTGTTTGCTTGTTTTGATACCAATTGAAAACATGAGGGTACCCAAATATACCTCAATCTAAAACTTTTCCACCTATAAGTTCTTTCTCTGAGAGTTATTGTCGATGGACTGAGTCGAGACAATGCAACAAATCGGTTCACACTTTGTGTGATCGTCTATGGATACGAGATCGAGACAATACAACAACAAAGTGTGTTTACTTGATAAAAGGTTCGGACTTAACCAAACACAATAGGATTGCTATCAAGTAAAATAGGAATTAACGTTTGTTAATTTACTTTAAATTATAATAAACAAATTATAATTGCGGAAAACAAAAGTAAATGACACAACAAGATTTTGTTAACGCGGAAACCACAAATGTAAAAAAACCACGGGACTTAGTCCAGAATTGAATACTCTCAGAATTAAGACGTTATACAAAATTAGACCAACTTCGTATAGTTGAGACCAAGCAACCAAACTTATAGTTCACCTAGTTTCCTCAGTATCCATGCGCCTCCAACTTGCAATAAGTCACACACTTGGAACAATTCCTATGGTTCGTATTCCAAACAGTAAAGGAACAAAAAATTTATTCGGTAACAACTCTTTTCAAACAAAGTGATATGAGTCTGACAAAGGCTCTTCCGTTTAACCAATAAACTCCTTTGTCGGGTTCTTAGATCTATCAATCAACAATCACCAAAGTAATCGTCAAAGTTTTTGCAATCAATATTCTTAATACAAAGAATGATATTGATACCGATCTACTGAACTATTCAATCATAAATTATCACAAGAATAAACCGATTATAGTTGGATCCCTTTCCAGTCGAATCAAGTATTGTGCGCACCAAATATTATGAACCCAAATCATAAATCTTCAAAGTATTCTTTGTCTTTAAATATTCTTAGATCTTCAATCATCACCTGCACACAATCAACTTGAATCTCTTGTGATCAATCACACACAGAACGGGGTCTGTTAACGTTGGATTATCACAAGACGTCTTTAGATCTACAAACCGTCTAAAGATCCCCGTCGAAACTTCGATCTAGTTTGAGTGAATCTTATATCAGAAGAGAAGATTCTCAAGCATAACCAAACTAGGTGCAATCAAAGTTCAACCACCGTTGGTCAGTCAAATCAATTGAAAACTAATAATAAACTGCAATTATCTAGTTCCCCACCAACAGTACTAATAGAGCTTCTCAATCCTAAAGAAGTCTTTAAACCGAGCGGACGTAAGAGATCTCGCCTAATTAGGTTACTTTCCTCTCCGAATAGACGACTCCACCAGTAACAACACAACTAGGTAGTTTTGCTGGCTCTGAGGATTAGTTTGCTAAGAATGCAAACTTCAGTATTTATAGACAAGGAAGTTTGGACACCAAGGAATTTCCAAAACCGAATATTCTCAAAGATATGAAATAAACACAAATTCGGTTTCATAATTCCTGGAAATGCACTGTCCAAATATTGACCGAAATCTCAGTAGAAAATCTACAATTAATAAATGCACATTATTAATTATTATTTTCTAAAGATATGCATTTAATTGCTGGAAATTAAATAGCATATAAAACTAAGCAACCTTAATTAAAAGATTGTCAATTTATTTCGATCCGGGATTCTCCTTTATCTATTAAGGAATATCTTTGAACAATTAAAGATAAGAGTTACTGCACACGTTCAAAGTATGTCGACATCTTTGCTTTGTGAATCCTTTTTCATAGTTACAATCTTGGAACCGATTTGCCACACTTCCAAACAAGTTTATAATTGGTTCATATGACTTCCAAGAACTATGTGATTGATTATCCTATCAAATCACCAATCATGGGTTTAACGGTTCTACCAAAACAAGTTTCGGTTCTACCTCCATGTGAGTATTGTGCATAGTCACAATAGTTACCAAAATTCTATTGACTAGGTACTAGGATCGGTTCCCCACATACTTATGGTAACTACCTGTATTTGGTGCACATGTCCATAGGATCGGTTCCCCCATCACTAAAAACTTGTTGCACATGTTCATAGGATCAGTTCCCCCATCAACTAAAAACGTGTTGCACCTCTTACAAGGATCGATTCGCCTCTTTTAAATCTGTTGCAACTCTTACTAGTATCGGTTCCCCAATTGCTAGATAAAAGTTGCGTCATTTACAAGGTATCGATCATACCATCTTGAGTGATTACTTAAGATTGGTTTCACTAATAAAAGTCATACCAATACATAAGTCAGGCCTTGTGAATAGTTTTACCAAGAACATAAACAAGTTTATGAGCGGTTATACTAATCACACATATTGGTAATTCAAAATAGATTTGCAATGAATAACAATACCAATAAGACTAGTGATTTCCCTTTCGATTCACAAACCAAGTTTATGAACTACTTCCTTTAAACAAATGTAAAAACATTGTTTCCTGGGATGAAATCTACACTCATACCAATACATAATCACAATAGCATTCATACGATTATGTCGATGTCTTATATACAAAGTTTAATGGTTAAGCAATAAACCTCGTATTGTATTCCTTAATACTATGTCTAACTAGAGTATCATACACAGGTTCGCATTTATTTTTTCAATATGCACGACTTGAAAGATACGTTAGGGAATGAAACAGTTCAAGTCAAATATTACTAACCTCAAGAGGAAGGATGACGTTGTCGGTGTAGCTCCTTACTTCTTCACATTCTTCAAGTCTTCACGTAATACTTGTAAGTCTCATATCCTAATACTTTTAAGCTAACCTATACGAAGTTGACTCTAGTACATAATCAAGCGACTCTTTAAATGAGTTTTGGTTCACTAAAATATGACAACCAAACTTGAAAAACCAACATTTGGCGGGTTCAACCGAGCTATGCTCTAACATATTCAGATGGTAATTACACGTTCAAGAGGATGACAACGATGATCATAGATAGGAATTGTAGATTGGGAATCTTTAATTGGAGTGGTAACCTTATTGAAATCATTAAGTTCTCTTTAGTTTACGAGCATGATTTATAAGCATAATTTATGTGTATTTGTATGTTTTTTATATACATTTCCTTGTCTCCACGCGAGGATTGTCTGTATTCTTCACAGATTTCCGCTAAGCGTTTATAGGTGTGGGAGGGCACACAATCTATATAGGTGCGGAAGGGAACGCAATAGTATTGAGATTAGTCATGGGACAACTACTCGCAAAAGTATTTTCCATGTCGATATTAGTATATTTATTTTATACAAACTATAGGAGTCAGGTGTCCAACATCTTGAGGGTACCTACGGGACACATCAGGGCATCACTGGATGCCTGGGGGCTGATGGCTCACAATATATATACTTATGTTTTATCTGGGTAGATTTGTTCAGTCTTATTAGTTTGACTGGATTACTATGATCTTATTTTTCTAGTTCCATGATACCAGTCTTGAACCTGCAGGTCGTGTCATAGTAATCAAACCTCCTTCTATATTTTCTATACTTTGATGGTGATAACTGAACCATGGGATGTACGCATTTCGTGTGGGTGGCATTATCATTTGAGAGGGAGCTTATTCTAGCATCTCATTCTCCATAGAGGGAGATGAGGTTAGAATAACATATGTTTTAGGTTATTCTAACGTCAATTCCATAGGTCACCTTGGGGATGAATTTTTATAAATATTGTTTGATGGGAATAATACTCAAGGAAGTGAATTTAGGAAAATCTCATGTTGTGTGTTTGATGTAAAAGATATTCTTTTTCGTAGCTTAAAACTGTATCGAATTTAGAGATGTTGATCATATCTTTTATATATGTACTGTTTTGTTAATCTGTATAACAACATATTATTGTATTTATATCACTTGAGGGATTTTCATTTATGTGATATCAGAGTGTATGGGTTTGTTTTAGGTTATATTTTTTAGCTGATTTCCAGATTGAATGTTTCAGTAAATGATTTAAATCCTTAATGCCTTATTTATAGTGTAACCTCATAGATTGGTAAGTAGATTAATATTGGGGGCTACAAAGTTGGTATCTATAGTTACCTAAAACCCTAGAAAGGTTAGAAGTGGGATTCTAGGATTTCTGAAATTGAGTTACGAGAGGTTGAGCACGAATAGTCTTCGCCTAAACCATGCACCGTGGCCGTTCAAAGGATGCTTCAGTCACATGGAAGAGGTTTAGTCTTAGGGAGGGAAGCAGGCGAAGAGAGAGATCAGAGAATTCTAGGGTTTGAATAATAATTGCTCTGAGAGGTTATGAGAAAGATGATCGTAGTTTGAAAAAATAGAGGACCTATTTATAGCTGAATTCTCTAATCTCAGGTCGGTGAAGATAAGGATTGATTTTCGTGTCGTGCGGAGCAATTCTCTCGTCTTTTCAGGAATAAATAGAGATAACCTAGATTGATTTTATCACATTATTCCACTGCATTTACTCTCTTTTACAGTGAGAAATAAGTCGTGTATTTCTCACACGTGTCGTAGACCGCCAGACCAAAACTCTAATTCTTATCCTCTAATTTGTCTGAAGCTGAGTCAGCCTTTGTGATGATGTGTTGAGAGAGAGAAATATTCTCTTTAGTCGAGTTGGCCAAGATAGAGAGATATTCTCCGATTTGTAAGAGTGACTAGGATGAGTCACGTGAAAAGGCATGGGATGCCTCAGAATTCGTGTGGAGAGTGTGAAAAGGAGACTCGATTCCTTCATGAGGATCGTGCCTACCATGAGGAATATTTATCTCTAACTGAGATTTCCAGAGAGATTTGAATCTCTCCGAGATTTTGAGGAGAATTCGAATCTCTCCGAGATTTTCCAGAGAGATTTGAATCTCTCAGAGATTTTTGCAGAGAGATTTGAAGATCTCCGGTATTTTGCAGAGAGATTGAAATCCCTATGAGATTTTGCAGAGATATTTGAATCTCTCCGAGATTTTGCAGAGAGATTTGAATCCATTTGAGATTTTGCAGAGAGATTTGAGTCCCTCTGAGATTTTGCAGAGCGGTTTGAATCTCTCTGAGATTTTGTAGACGGGTCAAAATCTATGCGAAGATTTTCTTAACGGATCTGAATCTCTTTGTGGATAGATGGGACTCGTCCTAGAGAGAAAATGCTTTGTACACCCGATTAATGCCTCTACGAGACTTTGGCTCACTTTCTTTGACCAACGTATCTCGCAGAGATGTGATAGAAATCAACAGTGTGTTCATATTGTTAGTGAAAATGCGAGGGTCTAACAACCACACCCAACAATTCGTTTTGCAATCTGAGAGGACTTACTCCAATATACTTTCTAGAGAATCAACTAGACAGTCAGACTTAATCTAGAGAAAAGTATATCAAAGAGTTTAGTATCTTTATTTCACAATGTAATCAGAAAATCAAACAGATAGAAATCCGCGAGCCTGATTATTATGTGAAACAACTTGAATGGACCAAAGACCAATGTTCAAGTGTCAATCAATGTATATCAACAACCAAAGGTTGGATATTCTAATTGATTGATCTTAGCGCACAACCTGTGATGTTTCGATTATATAAAAAATATACTGCTGAAAAAAAATAACACAGACACCAAAATTTTGTTAACGAGGAAACCGCAAATGCAGAAAAACCCCAAGACCTAGTCTAGTTGGAACACCATACTGTATTAAGCCGCTACAGACACTAGCCTACTACCAATTAACTTCGGACTGGACTGTAGTTGAACCCTAATCAATCTCACACTGATTCAAGGTACAGTTGCGCTCCTTACGACTCTAATCCAAGCAGGATACTACACATTTGATTCCCTTAGTTGATCTCATCCACAACCAAGAGTTTCTACGACCCAAAGTCAAAGACTTGATAAACAAATCTGTCTCACACAGAAAAGTCTATAGGATTGAACAGATCTGTCTCCCACAGAAATACCCAAGAGTTTTTGTTCCGTCTTTTGATAAATCAAGGTGAAAAGGAACCAATTGGTAAACCAGACTTATGTTCACGAAGAGCACCTCAGTATTATCAATCACCTCACAATAATCTAAATCGTATGATGGCGAAACTAGATATTGTGGAATCACAAACGATGAGACGAAGGTGTTTGTGATCACGTTTTATCTTGCCTATCGGAGAAGTTAATCTCGAGCTAATCTTAGAGAAGATAGTACTCAAACAATATAATCGGGCAAGATCAGAAAACGCAACTACAAGAGAAATAATTGGGTCTGGCTTCACAATCCCAATGAAGTCTTTCAAGTCGTTAACCAACAAGGTTTAGGAAAGCCTAAGGTTAAAGGAGAATTGACTCTAGCTTATGCAACTAGTAACACACACAGAAGTGCGTGGATTAGGTTTCCCAGTTGCTAGAGTTCTCCTTTATATAGTTTTCAAATCAAGGTTTGCAATCCAAGTTACCTTGGTAACAAAGCACTCAATATTCACAGTTAGATGAAAAACCTGATTAAATCAATCTAATATCTTTCAATCGTTAGATCGAACTTAGCTTGTTACATACAAATGAAATGTACCCTCATTTAGGTTTATATAATCGTACCCAAACGTGTACATCCATTTTGGCTCAATAATAGTTAACCGAGAGTTATCCATATGATAACTCTCATACCAACCATATTTATCTTATTCATAACTAGTTCAAATGACTCAAATGAAACTAGTTAAAGAGTAGTTGTTCAATTGTCTATTCTCATAGAAGTATATAAGAACACAATCGAAAAAAAATCGGTTTGATTCACTCGAATCAATCATGAACATTATAGCCACGGTTTGCAAAAAATGCAATCCTTATGATTTAAATGTTTAAGTTCATGAGATGACCGATTTGAGAAAGGAACCAGCTTAAGCATGTGTACTTAAGCAACCGGATTTGAGTTTGTTTTGGTTTCTAAACTAAGCAGATATTTTTGGTTCGAAAACTTCCGCCAGTATGCGTACGGGTACGCATACTTAAGGTGACTAGTTAAGAGTTTGTCAAAACACTCAGCAGAAATTCTCGATTCGAAAACTTCCGCCAGTATGCGTACCCGTACGCATACTTAACCTGTCTCCTTTACCAATTTCGTATACACACATATGCATACACTTGGATCCCGGTTTATGGATTTATACACTAATGTGCGAACACACTATATATGCGTATATCCAAAGATGATTACATAATCTCAACTCTTTATTTAAATCGTCGTAACTTTCTTAGAGGACGTTATATAGTTGTTGTTCACAAACTATTTTTCGTCAAAGCAATTTTCAAGTTATTGAAATTACCATAATGAAACATTCCAAGGTAACACCAAATGATTATGTTTATGGGTAAAAACTGTTTCTGCTGGTTTTGTTAAATTTGGGTGTATGGGTGAGAAACGAGCCTAAACCTTAAACAAATGCACTGCAAGGGAATATTTTAGATTTGAGAGGTCAATCTGTACAATCCTGGACTAAACCAAGAAATGGACGTTCCAGTCTTGCTTCGGTCACAAAGTGAAGGAGAAGGGTTGGTCTTAGGGAGGGAAGCGAAGAAGGTGTTTAGACCAGAATTTGGAACTGGCTTGCTGAATGAAAGCTATCAGTTCTTTGGCTATTTTATGACTTGTATCAGAATTTGGAACTGGATTGCGGAATGAAAGCTATCAGTTCTTTGGTATTTTTCTGGATACTGTGTTGTTGTTCTCACCAGAACTTGTTGTTTGATGGAAAGTAGGTAAAACCTATTTATACAAGTCATAATTGAATACACCCTGGTCTCGTAGGAAGTGGGAGTGATTGAATGATGGAAGATTGGAGTAGCGTGTAACTGCCAGAAACCACGCCTCCACTACGAAGGAAGCGAGTTTGTTTACACCCACTGACACTTTCTTATGATACACGTGTGTTGCACGCCGCACGATGTAAACCGCCAGACCAATACCCTGATGAGCATCCCCCAGTGTGTGACATGTTTGATGTCTCGAGTGTTTTCGTCAAAAACGTGTAGCAGATTGCTATGTGTGGAAAGTCAAAGTCAGGAGACTTGCCATAGGAAAATAGCACGTGATGCTTGCCTTGGATGGCCGCCTAAAACTTTCCACAGGACTGTCAATTCCATGGCGAATTTGGACGGCCGAGATTGTAGATTATGCGAAAGGATGTCCATTGATTATGGCCACATATTATTGTATATAAAAGTGGCGCCATTGGCATGGTGGCGCCTGGCGTAGCCATAGCATAGCGGCATGCCAGTGGCGTAGCCGTGGCAACTGTATTGGCATATTGGTGTTAGACCCAAATATGGCTCCGGCAACATTGGCCTTGTTGCCACATCAATCCCAATGCTCTGAAAAGCGATACTTGGCTTGGTTGGCATAGCAATTTTTCCTAAATTAGGGTTTGGCGTGCCAAAACCCTAATTAGTGCATACGGCACGCGACATGTGGCATGTGGCCGTGGCGCATCGACGTTTTGTGCAAATGGTGCCATAGCCAAGCCAAAGGAACCATATCCGGGCCATCATATGGAAACGTCCACAGGAGCAAGGATTGTCACGGGTGGCTATGATATGGCGTCTTTATTAAGGCTTCCTGGGACCCGCACGGTTCGTGGCATGTTGTGGGTCCCGAAGTGGCATAATTTGTGCCATGACTGGAAATTAGGGTTTCGACCATGCAAGTCCGTGTTTGTGGTTAGGATAACCACATTGAAGTCTGTTATGGCGTTGGCCACGAACAGATGATGGGTTGGCACGTTAGTGCACTATTTATGGTATGTTGCCACGTTTGGCTTGCTACTGCGGCAAAGTAGCACTTTTAGCATGCATGTTTAGCGCATCGGCTTGGCATGGCAGGTTTGGCACGCCGTTAGTATGCGGAACGGAATGGTACGTTTAGCATGCCATTAACACGTTTGCCATGCCATTGGCATTTTGGTTCAATTTTTGGGAAGCCAATTGGCTTTGTGACCCTCTGGCGCGCTTTTGCCTCTTTTAATACTGTGGCAAGTTTAAACTAACCTGATTGGTCAATATAAGAGAGGTCGGACGAGCATGGGCGTGGCCACACTTCTAACATGGGGGTAGCAATTTTAAAGCGACCTGATTGGTCGATGGGAAATAGGGCCGGCAAGTATGGGCCCAGCCACAACTTATGTGCATGTGGCAGATTTAAGGCGACCTGATTGGTCGAGGAAAATAGGGCCGTTTTTGGCAACATGGGGTGTAGCCAATGGCAAATGGCGCCGGCTAGCCTAAGGCATGGCCACGCCTCCCTTTGCCGCTGCTCCTATTCTGCGGGCTCCTTTATTTCTTGTTTTCTGATTCTGGGCAAGATTTTGCGCCCACTAATCCATGGAGGATTTAATTACCTAGTTTGCCTAGGCTTAATTTCGACAGGCAAGGTGCGATATACTACGCGAGGCGCAAAACCCTATTTTTTGCAAATTAGTCAGGGTAATATCTGAATCTTGTGAATTATCACAAAATTGATTGAATTCTATGTGTTGATACAGAGTTCTTTAAGTTCATTGCCAGAGAGCAGTATGCTTTACGATTAAATACTTTATGCAAAAACCTTATCCTTGATACTGCGAGTGAACAAAAATTATCATGCCATATCAACATTAACGGTTCAGCCTGGGAACATAGCACAAAAGACATTCAAAGGAACTTATATTAATTTGAATAATACATGCAAGGTGCTAAAATATACAGAATATCTGGGATTGTTGCTACATGCACCATTCTAGACAAATTTCATGAGAAAATATTGATTTGCTCAATAAATGCGCCAGTGAAGAGGTTGAACACTCATCACTTTTGCATGGCTCCGTTTCCTTGCAGAATGACGGCACATTAAATGCAGGGTTTTACAAATTTAACCCTGAACTAAAAACCACCATCAACATTAAGTCCCCTGCTTAGCACGTAACAATGGTATTGTTGCGGGGTAAGCATGAGATGGTGACAAACAAGCGATAAAAGGCCAAGCTAGAATAAGTAAATATTACCAGGAAAGTGGCTTCCAAGGCTTCAAGCTGGAGACGCATCTGTCCTTTGACTATCTGACCATTTCCTTTCGGTCTTCCTTAGGGTTTCGATGAGAAACGTTACCCAGCCAGGGTTGAATCCTTTACTATCGGATAAGTCTCGTTGGGGTTGTTCGGCATTCGTTTCTTATTAGGGTTTCCTCAATATATATGCAGATGAAACTAGATTGTTCCTCTTAGTTCAGAATAAAGGCCCTTCTTGTTGAATTCACATATCTTCATTATATCGAACAGAAGTGAATCATCCTCGAATCAGTCGGATTCCTCAGTCAAACGCAGGCGGCTCGTTTCCAGAGTATGATTCTAATTATCTCCTGATTTTTGAAGTGATAATTCCTCTTTTCCTCTAACATTGCTGCTTCTTTTTTCTTTCAGAGTGGGAAAACTCCTGGGTCTTGTGACAACTTCCCCATCCGGGTCATCCGAGTCAAGAAGATCATTCCGGTATGCTTTTCACTGACAAATAGATATTTGCTTGCCATCATCAGTAGTAAACAAAGAGAGATTTTATTTTTGTGTAGAGGTACCTAGTTGGAACATGCGTGACCATGGTTGATGACGACGATCTGTCCACAACTCTTCCTTCAAACTCGAGTACGCTAACTGCTGTAAACCTGGAAAATGCTGATTTGGGTATTTCTTGCTACGAATATCCCAATGCAAGTTTGTCGTTCGATATCCACATGAAGTGTTTATCTTCTATCTACCGAAGTGTATGTAGATTCTTGGTGCGGAAGGAGTTCGTGGCATTGTACACGAAAATATGGAGAAGATACGACCACATTGCAACCAGGAACGTGGTGCAGCATTGCTCGTCTGCGTTGGTCACCACAGTGAACTGTCTTCTGCCCATGATTGTTGAAATAAAAGGCACGTCCATTCGCGACGTCACTGAAACAACTGTTGAAAAGTGGGAAAACATGGTGTATAACTGTGAATCCCTGAAGTTTAATGTAAGTTGGTTGCGGCACCGTCTTGACATTGTTAAAGTTTATCGAGTCGGCATCTTTGCCAACGTCGTTCCTGCTACAAAGGCTATTTTGGAAGAGGAAAAGGCTCTGGCTGTTGAATCTCAAAAGGTAAAACATGAAATCTGGGACTTGAAGAGTAGGACTGAAAGGTACCAAAACAGACTGAAAATGATGCTTTCAAAAAACTACAACTTATTGGATGGTCTTTTCTGAGTTGTTATTTTGAATGTGCAGCCATGAGAATGCCTGATTTTTCTTTTGGTTTCTGAACATTTTTTTTGAATTGTATTGGTTTTTGGAAAAGCAAATGGAATTTTCTTTAATACGTTCTGACTAAATGAACTTTTGATAACTCAAAAATGAGGGAAACGGAAAATGCCTGGCTGGCCGTGTCGTGAAACGGAGAGAGATGGAGTGATGGTCACGCGTAGTACGCCTTGAGCCATTTTCCATTGATGGACTCTTCCAATTTGCCTCCATATTCTTTAACAATCTTGTAGTACCCACTGTTATACGCTTTGGTAACCACATAAGGTCCTTCCCATTTTGGAAAGAACTTCGGTGCAGACATGTCTTGTTGAATGCGCTTAGCGGTCTTCAATACCAGACCTCCTATTTGAAAAACTCGAGGTTTTACGACCTTATCGTATGCCCTGGAAACCCTATTTTTGTATACTTGAGTATGTTCTTCCGCCTTAGTTCTCTTGGAGTCCAGAGTATCTAGCTCTGTTATTCTGGCACTTGATGTTGCGGCTTCATCCCCATTGAACTCCACTTGCTGCTGCAATTTTGGCCAACGAAATTTTAATCTCTGCTAAGAGAACTGCATCCGCACCATAAACAAGTGAATAGGAGGAGACGCCTGTGGAGCTTCTAGGTGTCGCTCGATATGCCCATAATGCTATGGGAAGTTTTTCGTGCCATGTACGTGGATTATCATGCACTGTACGATTGAGAATTCGTATTAAAGTCTTGTTGGTACTCTCATCTTGCCAATTCCCTTGGGGATAGTAAAGAGTAGAGAAGACTTGCTTAATTCTGTATTCTTCGAGTAACTCTTGTACTTGCTTGTTGACGAAGGGAGTGCCATTATCAGTAATGATGTGCTTAGACACGCCAAAACGACAAATGATGTATTCCTTAATAAATGTTGCAATTGTCGCTCCATTAGTTCCTCTCATAGAAATGGCTTCAACCCATTTAGTAAAGTACTTTGTTGCGGTTATGACATATTCATGTTGCTTTGATGATGGAGGGTTAATCTTCCCAATGATTTCAAGTCCCCTGCTGTAAAATGGCCACAGACTACTCACCGAGTGCAGGGGAGTAGAAGGTTCGTGGATGAGGCTTCCGTGAATTTGGCACTCGTGACACTTTTGAACAAACGTCGCTGCATCATCTTCCATAGTTGTCCAGTAATACTTCTCATGTATATGGAGGAATAGTTTCTTCTTCCCTTGGTGTTTACCTTCATGCATCTCTTTCAACATAATTGGGATTTCCGCCTTTTCCAGACATCGTAATAGATCACCTCCAAAGATTTTAAGGTACAGAGTTCCTTCATGAAACACAAATCTTTTGGCTCTTTGCTTCATCTTGGATGCATCCTTCTTATTAGCAGGGAGTACACTGTCGCGGAGGTAATTGATGTATGTCTCTCGCCAGTCCCCAGGATGTTCAATATTAAAGATCTCCAATTGATGTGGCGGTGCTTGACAGTTGGAGCAAAACACTTGGAGCAATCGAGACTGAACCTCCATATCCGTCCAGTAGTAGCCAAGGCGTTGGAAACGACGGTAAAGAGTTACCACCGACGTTTGTCCACAAACTTATCCATGAACGTGGTTAAGCTGTAGCTGTGCTTCTTCATCGCCGAGACATCTCGACAGGGAGCCATCTGGGTTTCAATGATACAACACTCCGTGAAGCATGATGAAATTTTGTAGGGTTTTGAGACTAACCTTTCCTTGGGAGTGAACTGTTGATCTCTTGGATAATCGGTGTTCTCCAATCGTTTTTTTTAGCATCCTTGGACTGTAAGAGCCATGTCGATGCTACAGTCCATCTCCTCACTGTTAGGGTTTCTTATAAACCTTCGAATTGCAGATTCGAGGCCAATGTGGCTAGGAAATCAGCGTGTTTGTTGTTACTTCGACCAACATGAGTTATGGTTGCATCAACGAAGTAATTCAATAATTTTTGCGCCTCAGATCTATACGGAGCCAGTGTTACCTATTTAGTGCGTATAATCCATTCATCTAGTTAACCAGTAACTTAGAGTCACCTCTAACTTCCAGGTGCGTGGCGCCTGCTTGTTTGGCCAGCGACAGCCCTATGAGAAAAGCTTCATATTCCGCTGAATTATTGGTGCACTGAAAGTCCAGGTTGAAGGAATGTGAAAAGACTTCACCAGTAGGAGACACCAGAAATACACCCGCTCCTCCAGTATTATTGCTAGGGGTGGCAGAGCCATCGAAATACAGTAGCCATACTTTTTCTTTAACAAAAGAGATTTCCGGAAATTCTCCAGGAAGGTCTGTATGCAGTGCGGTGGTTCCTTCTCCCGGGAAAGCTGCTAGTAAATCCGCGACTGCTTGTCCTTTGATGGCCCTTGGAGAAGTGCATGTTATATCCAGCTCTGACATTTGGAGGAGCCATTTGGCCGGCATTCCCATCAAGGCCGGTTTTGAAATAAAAATTTTGACGGATCAGCCTTAGATATGAGCACCACTTTGTTCGACAACAAATAATGTCTAAACTTCTGAATGGAGTGAATTAGGGCTAGCACGCTTTTTCTACCTTAGGATATCTGAGTTCATCATCCCTAAGAGTTCGACTGAAATAGTATATAGGATGTTCAATTTCTTCATCATCTTCTTGAGCGAGGAGAGCTCCAACGGCAGTATCACTGAAAGCGATGTAGAGACACAATGGTCTTCCTTGTACAAGAGACTTCATGACTGCTGGAGATGACAATATTTGTTGGATCTTCTGAAACGCCTCTTGCTGTAGCGCGGTCCAAACGAAACTTGCTCCTTTCTTCAGTAAGGGAGTGAACAAAGCGATAAGCTGGGCTAAACAAGGTATAAAGCGTCGAATGTAATTTACCTTGCCCATGAAGCTCTAGAGTTCTTTCACCGTTTGAGGAGGCGGCATCGTGAAGATGGATCGGGTCTTGGTTGGTTCCACCTTGATTCCCTCAGCATTCACTTGGAATCCCATAAATTTACCTGAAGAGACGCCAAAAGCACACTTCAAAGGGTTCATTTTTAGTTTATACTCGCGACATCTTTCATACACTTGCCACAGAACCTCTGTGTGTGCCGCTCGGGTTTTTGGTTTGACTAATATGTCATCCACGAAATCCTCAACTTGCTTATGCATCATGTCTTGGAAAATTGCAGTCATAGCGCGTTGGTAAGTAGCACCAACATTTTTTAAGCCGAAAGGCATCACGGTGTAATAAAAATTCCCGAGAGGGGTTCGAAAAGCTGTCTTACTTGCGTCATGCTCATACATCTTTATCTGATTGTATCTGTTGTACCCGTCCGTGAAGGATAACATTCCACGCCCACTGGTGGCATCTACCATCATATCAATGTTGGGAAGAAGAAAATCATCCTTGGGGCAACATTTGTTCAGATCCCTAAAATCGACACAGCACCTGATTTGACCGTTCTTCTTCTTTACAGGGACCACATTGGCCAACCAGGTAGGATGGTGAATGGGTTTAATGAAACCGGCGGCTAGCAACTTCTAAATCTCAGTCTTGATTTGTTCCTCCACATCGTGCTTGAACTGACTGGGAGATTGCTTGACTGGTTTGGATCCGGGTATTATGTGTAGATGTTGAGTAACCAGTTTTTCATCCAAGTCGGGCATTTCCTCGTATGTCCACGCGAATACATCTTGATATTTCTTAAGACGGTTTACAATTTTTGTGCGTTCGTCTGTACATAGACCCGAGCTGATGGAGACGGGCCGCGGGGATTCTTCACAATATCGAGTTTATCTGTGGTGGAATTCGTGTCGTCTTGTAACTGTCGCGGAGCGTCTGGTACTTATTCTTGTAGCTTGTCATTATGATTGCATTCCATTGGGCTGAGAGACCACATGGTAGTCTCCCTTTCTAATTGCTAACAGCGGCGTCGATATACGATTTTGCAACAAAATCCCACTCTCTTTTTGTATGAGGATGAGCCATACTTCCGTTTGATGAGGGGAAATTGGCGTGCCTTGTAGGTGGATGTGTGTCGTAAGACTGGTCCACTTTGTTTAGAGACGCAAGTCTGTCCTCCTCCTCAATTGACGGCCATGTAGGGAATGGAGTGCAGTAAACCTTTCCTGATGAGCTTCGTGAATTTTCCCTTGGCTCAAACAGCTCCATGGCACAAATTGGTGCATAAGGAGACAATGACGCGGGAATGGGGACAACTTCTTCGTTCAACATGGTTTTCAGGCATTGATGATACGTTGAAGGGATGATACCATTGTCATGGAGCCACAGTCTTCCCAGTATCATGTGGTAGTCCGGCTATTTCTCTATTACTTCGAATTTTACCTTCGACTGGACTAGTCTTACTGACAGATTCAGACTGATATGTACATATGTGTTGGTTTGGTTTCCTTCGAAACCTGTCATTATGGTAGGTTGTCGTACGATTTCATTTGGCCGCACCTTGGATCTCTTGAATGTTCTAAGATTAATAACATTCGAGGATTTTCATGTGTCGATGAGAGATCTTTTGAATTCCGAATCCTTAATGCGTGCAGTGACATGTAGGGCTCTATTATGACCTTCTTCTGCCATCATGTCATCTTCGGTAAATATAACGTTGTTAACGGACATCTCTGACATTCTTGAGGTATATGGATGTGAAGGAGCCAAACACCCATCCAAGGCTATTTGATTGATTGCATAAAATATCTCTGCTCGCTGATCCCTTGAAAGGTGTAGAAGTTCACATAAACTTTCTACCAAAGAGGCTGCGTCCTGGTCCACTGGCCTCTGGTTGGTGGTGAAACTGTTGATCTGAGGGCGAGCATCCGGGGCGTCAGTCCCCAGCATTGGAATTTCTTGGACAGGTGAACCGTTCCAATCAGGTCCATGTTTCTTGTGTGGATCTCCTGAACTCGTGCCAACTCGATCAGTCTTGGGATTTCTTCATTGGATGCACCATTGGGTATAGCGTTGGGTGGAGAGATGTCGCCATTTGCCAGGTTCTGAGCGGAACTTGAATTTGTGGAATCAGTTCTAAGACCGACCATCTTTTTGAAATTGGAATTGCAACCGAGAGATTAACCACCCACTGTGGTCGCCAGTTGTTTATGGGTAAAAATTGTTTCTGCTAATTTTGGTAAATTTGGGTGCATGGGTGAGAAACGAGCCTAAACCTTTAACAAATGCACTGCACGGGAGTACTTTAGATTCGAGAGATCAATCTGTACAATCCTGGCCTAAACCTGGCCTAAACCAAGAAATGACCGTTCTAGTCTTGCTTCGGTCACAAAGTAAAGGATAAAGGTTGGTCTTAGGGAGGGAAGCGAAGAAGGTGTTGAGACCAGAATGGTTAATTCCGAAGGTGTGGCTATTTTATGACTTGTATCATAATTTGGAACTGGCTTGCGGAATGAAAGCTATCAGTTCTTTGGTATTTTTCTGGATACTGTGTTGTTGTTCTCACTAAAACTTATTGTTTGATGGAAAATAGGTAAAACCTATTTATACAAGTCATAATTTAACACACCCTGATCTCGTATGATGTGGGAGTGATTGAATGATGGAAGAGTGGAGTAACGTGTAACTGCCAGAAACTACGCCTCTACTATGAAGGAAGCGGGTTTGTTTACACCTACTACCTCTTGCCTCCACTAACTACACTGCTTTCCTGAAACTTTGTTATGATGGATGTGTTGCACGCCGCACGCTGTAAACCGCCAGACCAATACCCTAATGAGCATCCCCCAGTTTGTGACATGTTTGATGTCTCGAGTGTTTTCGTGAAAAACGTGTAGCAGATTGCTACGTGTGGCAAGTCAAAGTCAAGAGACTTTCCATAGGAAAATAACACGTGATGTTATTAGGCTTTCCTTGGCTGGCCGCCTAAACCTTGCCACAGGCCCGTCAATTCCATGACGAATTTGGACGGCCGAGATTGTGGCTTATGAGAAAGGATGGCCATTGATTATGGCCACATCTTGTTGCATAGCAAAGTGGCACCATTGGCATGCTGGCGCCTGGCGTAGCCATGACATAGCGGCATGCCAGTGGCGTAGCCATGGAAGCTGTTTTGACATATTGGTGTTAGACCCAAATATTGATCCGACAACATTGGCCTTGTTTCCACGTCAATCCCAATGCTCCAAAAAACGTTACTTGGCTTGTTGGCGTAACAATTTTGCCTAAATTAGGGTTTGGCGTGCCAAAATCCTAATTAGTGCATACGGCATGTGACATGTGGCATGTGGCCGTGGTGCATCGACGTTTTGTGAAAATGGTGTCATAGCCACGCCAAAGGAACCATATCCAGGCCATCATATGGAAACGGCCACAGGAGCAAGGATTTCCATGGGTGACTATGATATGGCGTCTTTATTAAGGCTTCCTGGGTCCCGCGCGGTTCGTGGCATGTTGTGGGTCCCGAAGTGGCATAATTTGTGCCATGATTGGAAATTAGGGTTTCGACCATGCAAGGTCGTGTTTCTGGTTAGGATAACCACATTGAAGTCTGTTATGGTGTTGGCCATGAACAGGAGATGGGTTGGCACGTTAGTGCACTATTTATGGTATGTTGCCACGTTTGGCTTGCTACTGCGGAAAAGTAGCACTTTTGGCATGCACGTTTAGCGCATCGGCTTAGCATGGCATGTTTGGCACGCCATTAGTATGCAGAACGGAACGGTACGTTTAGCATGCCGTTGGCATGTTGGTGCGATTTTTGGGAAGCCAATTGGCTTTATGACCCTCTGGCGCGCTTTTGCCTCTTTTAATACTATGGCAAGTTTAGAGCAACCTGATTGGTCAACATAAGAGAGGTCGGCCGAGCATGGGCGTGCCCACACTTCTAACGTGGGTGTGGAAAGTTTAAACCGACTTGATTGGTCGATGGGAAATAGGACCGGAAAGTATGGGCCCAAGCACAACTTATGTGCGTGTGGCGGATTTAAGGCGACCTGATTGGTCGAGGGAAATAGGGACGGTTTTGGCAACATGGGGCGTGGCCAATGGAAAATGGCGTCGGCTGGCCTAACGCATGGCCACGCCTCCCTTTGCTGCTGCTCCTATTCTGCGGATCCTTTATTTCTTGTTTTCTGATTCTGGGCAAGATTTTGCGCCCACTAATCCATGGCAGATTTAATTACCTAGTTTTCCTAGGCTTAATTTCGACACGCAAGGTATGATATACTGCACGAGGCGCAAAACCCTAATTTTTGCAAATTAGTCAGGGTAATATCATAATCTTGTGAATTATCACAAAATTGATTGAATTCTATGTGTTGACACATAGTTATTTAAGTTCATTGCCAGATAGCAGTATGCTTTCCGATTGAATACTTTATGCAAATACCTGATCCTTGATACTTGGAAATTCGTGCTACTCTGCTGCGAGTGAACACAAATTGTCTTTCCATATCAACATTAAGGGTTCAGCCGGGGAACATAGCACAAAAGACATTCAAAGGAACTTATATTAATTTGAATAATACAGGCAAGGTGCCAAAATTTACAGAATATCTGGATTTGTTGTTACATGCACCATTCTAGACAAATTTCATGAGAAAATATTGAGTTGCTCAACAAATGCTCCAGTGAAGAGGTTGAACACTCATCACTTTTACATGGCTCTGTTTCCTAGCAGAATGACGGCACAGTAAATGCAGGGTTTTACAAATTTAGCCCTGAACTAAAAACCACCATCAACAGATTGTATCACACAAACCATTAAGATGTAACTCGGCAATTTCCATATGATCTTATTCGGACTTTCGTCAACGAATGTAAATGAGAGCTTGCCAACACATATTCAGAGAAATATATAAGCGAGATAAACTCAGCTCGGAATCTCAAATGTGTATAATAGAAAACTATATCGTCACACGACTTATTTCTCAATATAGGAGATAAAGTAGAAACAGACTTTCCAAGTGATAGATAAGATTCAGTCTCCACATACCTTTTGTCGACGAAGTTCCACAACTCCTCTTAGTAGTTCTTCATCTTCAAGAGATGAACACCGTGGAGTCTAAAGCTCAACTATACAATCTATGTCCTAGTCTGATTCATCTAAATACGCTAGAAATCAAGACTCATAGTTTTAATCACTAACATTGACAACATGCTTGAGATAGCAACGCATGCGAGTTCGACCGAGCAATGCTCTAACAATCTCCCTCTTTGTCAATTTTAGTGACAAAACTACCAATACATATGGATTACAAGATAAATAAAGACTTTGTAGCTTCTCCTCCAAATGCTTGATATCCTGGGGATCTTCAACATGACTCGAAATCTTCGTTACTTCCAAGTACTCCATGATTCCAAAGGTTGTAAGTTTAGTCTCATAGTTGTTGATGATCTGTAGCTATAACAATGAGAAAACAAATGTTCTCGATCATTGTTATACATTATAGTATTATTACACAGTATCAAAGTTCAATTGCATCATAACTTTGACAATAATACTACGGTGATATGTATTACTCCCTCTTAGTCAATATATCATCTCAATATGAAAACCACCCCCCTTACATAATGATCCGTAAACCATATGTATTTGTAGTATGCAACTACACATTAATTCTCCCCCTTTTTGTCAACACAAATTGGCAAAGGTACGAAAATTTTAGTGGGATCCTAATGAAATTTCCATAGAGATTCTTTATGACCAAAAGAGAACAACATACCAACAAATTTAGATGCAATCATAAAGCCGAAGCTAAATGCATTCATCAAGGAGTTTATAAAGATACAAGAATAACCCCTAAAAATTTCCACAGCCGCACTCCCCACGAAGATATGGCGATTAAGCACAAGTTCATAAACGAACTCTCCCCTATAAAATGTCATTCCCGAAAGAACAACAAAGGCGACCTTACTTTTACAAGAAAAGAAAGATTTCTTTGGACATAACCAAATCACATGAAAAACATGAATTTGTATCCAAAGGAATCAATTTAATTAATCACAAGAGATAATCAATTCAATTGCATATGCTCAACATAAGAGAACTTACGGAGCAACACAGTAAAAACACAAAAAATGTGGATCTGGGAAGATCAATACTGCGGAAAAAACAAGAATTCACTCTATTTTCCATCACTATTTGCACAATGACATAAAATAGACAACTCTTGTAAACAAAAGTTCATCCTTTCTTCCATCAATAAAGACATAAAAGGCATAACTTTTGTTTGTCAAAAGTTCATTCTATCTTTTATCAATACTTTAATACCGACATATAATAGACATAACTTTTGAACAAGTACGGGACAATCAAGGTTCACGGACGTAAACAACATATCCCATAACAGTTTGCAATATATATAAAACCATAAAGATTAAAATTGCAAACATCATCTTCCAAAAAACTTATAATTTAAATAAATAAATCTAAAAACAATGAAGATGAAAAAATGTTTGGAACTAGCTATGTTTAATCACAATAATGGCTATTCCAAACCCTAGTAATCCTTCTAAACAAACAAGAATAAAAATTCTCATAAGAATTTTCCTAGACAAAATCAAACACAAGAGTGTAAACAAACCAAACCTCTTAAAAGTAAATATATATAAATACTAGATGTCATCTTCATCATCTGAAACCATGAGTGTGGCTTGAATCCTATCCATGTCCTCCTTGATATCAGGAAACTTGGTAGCAATCACAAGTAATTGTTCTTGTACACAACTTAACTTGGTATTCAACTTACAAGCACTCTTGTACATTTTGCGAAGAAGCTTCAAAGAAGAATCACACGAGCAATTAATTATTTCACACCTTTGTCTCTTGCAAGCATTCTTCTTTACTCGATTAAAGGTACATGGCCGAACAAGCTTGGGAGATCCAATAGAATTTCCAGTAGGCTCAACAGAGAAATTACAACAAATTCTCTCAATCAAGCAAGGATAGCCTAACTTCTTGTTGGAAGATGTCATGGCCAATATTTGATAAATGATAAATCCACAAAGGTCGAGACTTTTTGTTTCCATTTCAAGGAAATAGACCAATTCCGCGAAGTCACGAATCCAACGAGAATTCTCAATCGTGGGGGGACAAAGGTTAGATACACCAAGTTTACCAAAGGAAATTAAGGCAAAGCTAAGGTGATAAGTAGGAAATCTTACCTCAACCCAATCAACACTTCTACTACAAAGACCACGAGAGATGGTTTCATAAGATGGTCTCTCAACTTGGTCTAGGGAGGCGAAAATTACCAAAGGAATTTCGGTAATCTTGATATTAATTCTCTATTAACAAGAATCCTTTTTTTATTAACCATGGTCTTGAATTCCATGTTTTCAAGATCAACCTCATAAATATTGGCATAGAAGATTCTAGTAAGAGTATCAAATCCTTCACCAAGACCATCAAAGATGTTTTCAGGCTTAAAATTTTTAAAACAAATCAAATCCTCCTTATACCCACTAGAAAAATCCAATTTCTTTTCTAGGATAAATCCACTAGATGAAATCCTTTCAAAAAACTCTAGCACAAGAATCATCGACAAATCTAATCTATAATATGATTCATGCTAGAAGATGAAGAACCCAAATCTTTGAAATGATTTTTGATTCTTTGAAATTCATCATGAGATCAAGAAATTGGAAATGAAAACAAGAGGAAATCACTTACTTGGAATGAACCTTGAACAATCCCTTTTCTTATTTATCTCCAACGAAGTTTTAATGGAGGAAATACATGAACCCTAGATATTCACGTACGCGGACTGGATGGGAGGAAGAAGAAGGTACGCGTACTCCTTTTTTATATGCCCACTAATAGGCTTGGACCCGTTTATGAACCTCGACCTACAAAACGAATGTAGGATTTTCTTTGATGTTCGCGCATCAAGATTGAGCAACCCGTGAAAACACAATTTGTGTGAGGAGACGGATGCGGTAGAAAGTTTATTCGAATATCCTAGAAGGACAGAATAACATTTTTAACCTAATTATACACAAATCAGACCATTTCTTGCCCCATCTCAAGATAAATACAAATGGTGTAATGCCAGGCTTGTTACCAAGTTGCATGATGTGCAGAGAGATTCTCATGCACTATTTCTGGTTGATATTTGTGAGCAGTGCCAGTGGTATAATCATAGTAATAATGATAATCAGAGTTACTAGAGCTTTCTAACTTTCTCTTCATCTGACCAGAAAGAAGATTTTTCCGATATCTTGAAACTGTGTCAACAACATGAGAGTCTGTTTTATTGGATCTACTTGTATTGGCAGTTGTTTAGTTCGTACCACATGATTGCATGGATTTACATGTACTGAACCTTTATCGGATCGATTCTTAGACTTAACAGAATTAAGTTTTTCAAAGAATCTAAAAACGCTTTCAAAAGCTCTAAATAGATCTTTGTCAATTGATCCATCACGATAGTATTTATCAAAAAGATTAAGAGTTAACCTAGTGAGATTCCATATATTTTAGCGTAAAGAACATTTTCCCAACCTTCATTTCTTTTTTACTTTTCCCTTGGATGTTTCTCATTATCTAAGTTTTCCAAGATCTTAGATGAAAAGAGATTATTATGAGAAGCCAGATGTTCAGTCCATAATAATCTTCGAACAATCTTTAAAGAGTTCTGGTGTGCGTAACATATGCCAAGAGAAAGTTTTCCAAAGAAATTTCCCATAGGGAAAATTTTTAAGGATCAATCAAACACAAAATTATTAGGTTTATAATACCAATTGAAAATGCGGGGGTCTAACAACCACACCCAACAATTCGTTTGGAAATCTGAGAGGACTTACTCCAATATACTTTCTAGAGAATCCACTAGACTGTCAGACTCAATCTAGAGAAAATTATATCAAAGAGTTTAATATCTTTGTTTCACAATGTAATCAGCAAATCAAATAGATAGAAATCTGCGAGCCTGATTATTATGTAAAACAATTTGAACGGTACCAAAGACCAATGTTCAAGGGTCAATCAATGTAAATCAAAAACCAAAAGGTTGGATATCCTAATTGATTGATCTTAACGCACAACCTGTGATATTTCATTTATTAACAAAATATAATGCGGAAAATAAATAACACAGACACCAAAATTTTGTTAACGAGGAAACCGCAAATGCAGAAAAATCCTGGGACCTAGTCCAGTTTGAACACCACACAGTATTAAGACGCTACAGACACTATCCTACTACTAATTAACTTCGGAATGGACTGTAGTTGAACCGTAATAAATCTCACACCGACTCAAGGTACAGTTGCGCTCCTTACGTCTCTTATCCAAGAAGGATACTACGCACTTGATTCCCTTAGTTGATCTCACCCACAACCAAGAGTTTCTAAAACCCAAAGTCGAAGAATTGATAAACAAATCTGTCTCACACAGAAAAGTCTATAGGATTGAACAAATCTGTCTCCCACAGAAATACCCAAGAGTTTTTGTTGAAAAGGAACCAATTGGTAAACCAGACTTATGTTCCCGAAGAACAGCTTAGTATTATCAATCACCTCACAATAATCTAAATCGTAGGATGGCGAAACTAGACATTGTGGAATCACAAACGATGAGACGAAGGTGTTTGTGATCAAGTTTTATCTTGCCTATCGAAGAAATTAATCTCGAGCAAATCTTAGAGAATATAGTACTCAAACGATAGAATCGGGCAACATCAGAACACGCAACTACAAGAGAAATAGTTGGGTCTGGCTTCACAATCCCAATGAAGTCTTTCAATTCGTTAACCAACAAGGTTTAGGAAAACCTAAGGTTAAAGGAGAATCGACTCCATATTATGAAACTAGTAACACACAGAAGTGCGGGGATTAGGTTTCCCAGTTGCTAGAGTTTTCCTTTATATAGTTTTCAAATCAGGGTTTGCAATCCAAGTTACCTTGGTAACAAAGCATTCAATATTCAATGTTAGATGAAAAACCTGATTGAACCAAGATAATATCTTTCAACCGTTAGATCGAACTTAGCTTGTTACACACAAATGAAATGTACCCTCATTTAGGTTTATGTAACCGTACCCAAACATGTACACCCATGTTGGCTCAATAATAGTTAACCGAGGTTAGCCATATGATAATTCTCATACCAACCATATTCATCTTATCCATAACTAGTTCAAACGACTCAAATGAAACTAGTTAAAGAGTTGCTCAATTGTCTATTCTCATAGAAGTATACAAGAACACAATCGAAACAAAATCGATTTGATTCACTCGAAGAAATCATGAACATTATAGCCACGGTTTGCAAAAAATGCATTCCTTATGATTTAAATGTTTAAATTCATGAGATGACCGATTTGAGAAAGTAACCATCGTAAGTATGCGTACTTAAGCAACCATATTTGAGTTTGTTTTGGTTTCCAAACTCAGCAGATATGCGTATAGATTTGAGAAAGTAACCATCGTAAGTATGCATACGGGTATGCATACTTAAGCAACCGGATTTGTGTTTGTTTTGGTTTCCAAACTCAGCTGATATTTTCGGTTCGAAAACTTCCGCCAGTATGCTTACAGGTACGCATAATTAAGGTGACTAGTTAAGAGTTTGTCAAAACAATCAGCAGAAATTCTCGGTTCACCAATTCTGCCAGTGTGCGTACGGGTACGCATACTTAACCTGTCTCCTTCACCAATTTCGTATACACACATATGCATACACTTGGCTCCCGGTTTATGGATTTACACACTATTGTGCGAACACACTATATATGCTTATATCCAAAGATGATTACATAATCTCAACTCTTTATTTCAATCGTTGAAACTTTCTTAGAGGACGTTATATAGTTGTTGTTCACAAACTATTTTTTGAAAGCAATTTTCAAGTTATTGAAATTATCATAATGAAACATTCCAAGGTGTTAGAGCATAGATCAGTTGAACCCACCAAGCGTTGGTATGTCAAGTTTGGTTGTCATATTTTATTGAATCAAAACTCATGTTTAGAGTCGCTTGATTATGTACTAGAGTCAACTTCGTATAGGTTAGCTTGAAAGTATTAGGATATGAGACATTACAAGTATTGCGAAGACTTGAATATGTGAAGAAGCAAGGAGCTACAACGACAACAATCATCCTTCCACTTGAGGTTAGTGATATTTGACTTGAACTATTTCATTCCCTAGCGTATCTTTCAAGTCGTGCATATTGAAAACAAAACTGCGAAGCATATTTGAACTCTAGATAGACATAGTATTAAGGAATACAATACGAGATCTTTTGCTTAACCATTAAACATTTGTAGATAAGACATCTCCATAATCATTTGAATACTATTGTGATTATGTATGGGTATGAGGTGAGGATTTCATCCTAGGGAACAATGTTTTCATGTGTTCTAAGGAAGCAAGTTCATAAACTTGTTTGTGAACCGAAAAGGAAATTTCCAGGCGTTATTGGTTTTGTCATTCATTGCATATCTCATCAATAACCAATATGTGTGATTGAGTATAACCGTTCACGACTTGTTTGTGTTCTTGGTAGAACTATTCACAAAGGCCTGACTTATGTATTGGTATGACTTTTATTAGTGAAACCGATCTTAAGTAATCACCTGAGATGGTATGATCGGGTATGTGTTTTGTCTGACCAAATTTAGGAAAGGGGAACCGATCCTAGTAAGAGGTACAGTACACCACAAAGGGGAACCGATCCTTGTATGAGGTGCAACAAGGTTTATAGCAGAAAGCGGAACCGATCCTATGAACATGTGCAACAAGTTTTTTGGCAAAGGGGAACCGATCCTATGGACATGTGCAACACATATAAGTTAGATACCTATATATGTGGGGAACCGATCCTAGTACCTAGTCAACCGAATTTTGGAAAGCTAGTGTGACCATGCACAGTACTCACATGACGGTATAACCGAAACTTGTTTTGGTGGAACCGTTAAACCCATGATTGTGATTGAATGTTATTTGATCAATCACATAGTTCTTGAAAGTAAGATGAACCAATTCTAAACTTGTTTGGAAGTGTGGCAAATCTGTTTCAAGGTTGTAGGTGTGAAAGAGAACTTACAAAGTAA
This sequence comes from Papaver somniferum, assembly GCF_003573695.1. Lineage (NCBI taxonomy): Eukaryota > Viridiplantae > Streptophyta > Magnoliopsida > Ranunculales > Papaveraceae > Papaver > Papaver somniferum. Next base: position 31,413,605 of record NC_039359.1, on the reverse strand, counting down.
GAATGTCGACATACTTTGAACACGTGCTTTGAATGTTTATTTCTTTAATTGTTCAAAGTTATTCCTTAATAGCTAAGGGAAGATAATCCAAGGATCGAAACATAAATAAGTTAAGAATCTTTTAATTAAGGTAATTAACTTTATTTTTGGAAAAATAAGAATTAGTAATGTGCATTTACTAATTAGATATTTTCTGAGAGATTTCGATCATTATTTTTGGACAGAGAATTTCCAGGAATTATAGAAACCGAATTTGTGCTTTAATGAATATCTTGAGAATATTTTCGGTTTTGGAAATTCCTTGGTGTCCAAACTTCCTTGTTTATAAATACTTGAAGCTTGCATTTCTAGCAAACTAATCCTTCATAACAACAAGCTTCCCCTTTGTTGTGTTGTTACTGGTGTAGCCACCTATTCGGATAGAAGATTAACCTAATTAGGCGAAATCTCTTATGGACGCTCAGTTTAAAGTCTTCTTTGGGATTGAGAAGATCTAGCGTGTACCGTTGGTGGGAAACTAGATAATTTCGGTTTATATTTTGTTTTCATTGATTTGATTGACTAACGGTGGTTGAAATTTGATTGCATATAGTTTGTTTATACTTTAGAATCTTCTCTTCTGATATATGATTCACTCAAGCTAGTTCAGAGTTTCGACAGGGATCTTTAGACTGTTGTTAGTTCTAAAGACGATCTTGTGATAATCTCATATGGGTAACTTCAGTTAACTAATGTTGAGCCAACATGGTGTACACGTTTAGGTATGGTTACATAAACCTAAATGAGTGTACATTTCATTTGTGTGTAACAAACTAAGTTCGATTGACGGTTGAAAGATATTATCTTGGTTGAATCATGTGTTTTCATCTAGCGGTGAATATTGAATGCTTTGTTACCAAGGTAACTTAGATTGCAACCCTGATTTGAAAACTATATAAAGGAGAAATTTACCAACTGGTAAACCTAATCCCTACACTTCTGTGTGTTACTAGTTGCATATCTAGAATCGATTCTCCTTTAACCATAGGTTTCCCGCGAGACCCTGTAGGTTAATGACTTGAAGACATCATTGGGATTGTGAAGCCACACCCAACTATTTTCTCTGTAGTTGCATGTTATGATCTTTCCCAATTCTATCGTTTGAGTACTATCTTCTCTAAGATTTTCTCGAGATTTAATCTCCGATAAGTAAGATAAAAAGTAATCACAAACACCTTCGTCTCATCGTTTGTGATTCCACAATATCTAGTTTCGATTACATACGATTTAGATTATTTTGAGGTGATTGATAATACTTGGTTGTTCTTCGGGAATATAAGTCTGATTTATCAATTGGCTTGATTTATCAAAAGGCGGAACAAAACTCATAGGTATTTCTGTGGGAGACAGATTTATCTATTCCAATATACTTTTCTGTGTGAGACAGATTTGTTTATCAAGTCTTCAACTTTGGGTCGTAGCAACTCTTAGTTGTGGGTGAGATCAGCTAAGGGAATCAAGTGCGTAGTATCCTGCTGGGATCAGAGACATAAGGAGCACAACTGTACCTTGAATCAGTGTGCGATTGATTAGGGTTCAACTACAATCCAGTCTGAAGTTCATTGGTAGTAGGCTAGTGTCTGTAGCGGCTTAATACAGTGTGGTGTTCAAAGCTGGACTAGGTCCCAGGGTTTTTATGCATTTGCGGTTTTCCTCGTTAACAAAATTCTGGTGTTTGTGTTATTTCTTTTCTGCATTATATTTTGTTATATAATTGAAATATCACAGGTTCTGCGTTGAATCGATCAATTGAGAAATCCAACCTTTGGTTGTTGATTGAAATTGATTGATCCTTGAACGTTGGTCTCTGGTACCGTTCAAGTTACTTCTCTAATATTCAATCGGGCTCGCAGATTTCTATTTGCTGATTGCAGAATGAATAAAGAGATAGAGAAATAAACTCCTATATATACTTTTCTCTAGATTGAATCTGACTGTCTAGTTAATTCTCTAGAAAGTATATTTGAGTAAGTCCTTTCAGATTGCCAAACGAATTGTTGGGTGTGGTTCCTAGACCCCGCATTTTCAATTGGTATCAGAATAGGCAAAAAATTTAAAGACCTTATAAGTATGTGTTTGTAGCGATCTGTTATGGATATAAGTGCTATCTCTGATAAACGCATCACCAGAAACAAAAGTTATATTTCTCTAAAATCTATTAAAGAGAAAGATTTTTCAATCTCCAATATAGACGAACCTAGTGTTCCAAAGAAACATACTTGCATTGACAAGTGTTACCCTGACTTACCTTACCGACGAGTCTGACTCTGAAGTTGAAAGTAATGTAGCCAAAGAGAGTGTAGTGATTCTAAAAATTGTTAGAATCCAGGCTGATAATGTCAACCGATTGAAACACAAAGTCAATGTCCTTGTTGGTATGGTAAATGAGCGTGACTCTCGTCTAAAGGTCCTTCAAGAGGTATGTTCTTCACGAACTCTACTTAGGAAAAACTTAAAAAGTATGCTTTGGAAATTGAACCTCTTTTAAGTAATCTCTCATTTCAAGATTGTTCCAAAGAGTCCATCATACCAATTACTTCTGATTTAACTATAAAAGAATCAGTTCCGAAAGCAAAACCAAAATCCTTTCTTGTTGAAAAAGATGTGCCTGTGTCTTTCTCTAATCAAGGAATATCCACATCACACGGAAGGAAGTCTCCCAACGATGGTGTTGATTTTGTTATGACTAATCACTCAGGTGATCAGAAAGTATGTCTTTGTAATTCAAAAGGTCATGTTGAACAAAAGAAAAAATCTAGGTTGAATGACAATTGTATTATTCTTCTTCAACGCACCTTAGATCTAATTCTCAAAGGTGTAAATGAGATTCGTATGTCTAAACCTATTGGTTTTAGTACTCACCCTGTGTACCCTACCAGGAAAGTCAGTTCGAGGTGTTCTTCAAATGTTCAAGAACTTAACAGACTCCCCAACACTTATCGGTCAAGAAAAACTCATGGTTTTTCTTCCTTCAAAAAGGGAGATAATGTTGTTCATGATGTGAAAAAGGTACCAGAAGAGGGAAGCAAAAATGGAGGTCTGGAAGACAACCAAAAATGATAATTTAAGGATATGAAGAAATCATCAACAGGCTGTCAATTCCCTCTGGGAAAAATCCTTCAGGTAAGAATAAAAACTATGTATCATATTTTGATGATAGTAAATTTTATAATAACGTTTCACATCATAATTGTTTCCCTCCAAAGTTCAGGAGAAAGAGGCTTAACCAGAAACAACGGTCATTTGATGACCTTGAGGCTCATACTTGTTCTAATTAATCACAAGGTTGAATACTCACTCTCAAAAACCTTGTTGGAGTGAGAATTGATCAGGTATACTTGATGGAAAAATGTTTTCTAATTATCCAGCTGCCTTCTTATCGTTCTTAGCCGGATTATCGTTTACAAACATTTTTGCACGAGTATTTGTTTGTTCTTTTTTTTTTTTAAGTTTTTCAAGGTGTGTCAAAATTGCTATGATCCAAATTTTTCTCTTGTGAGAACAAATGTATTTAGCTAAGTTTTCTGAATTTACCACCTATCAAATATTTGCTAAACTTGTTTTTGCAATTTTGTTGCTTTTGGTATTTTCATCGATGAGGGTAAGAATGTGAAACGACGAGGGTACCCAAATATACCTCAATCTAAAACTTTTCCTACCTATAAGTCCTTTCTCCGAAAGTGATTGTCTATGGACTGAGTCGAGACAATGCAATTAATCGGTTCACACTTCGTGTGATCGTCTATGGATACGAGATCGAGACAATACAACAACGAAGTATGTTTACTTGATAAAAAGGTTCGGACTTAACCAAACACAATAGAATTCATTTATCAAGTAAATAGGAAATAACGTTTGTGTGATTTAATTTAATTATAATAAAACAATTATAATGCGGAAAATAAAAGTAAATGACACAGCAAGATTTTTTTAACGAGGAAACCACAAATGCAGAAAAACCCTGGGATCTTGTCCAGAATTGAATACTCTCAAGATTAAGCCGCTACACAAAATTACACCAACTTTGTATAGTTGAGACCAAGCAACTAAACCTATAGTTCACCTAGTTCCGTATGTATTCACACGCCTCCAACTTATAAATAAGTCACGTACTTGGATCAATTCCTTTGGTCCGTATTCCAAACAGTAAAGGAACAAAAAATCTGTTTGGTATCAACTCTCTTCAACCAAGTGATATGAGTCGGACAAAGGTTCTTCTGTTTATCTTAACATAAACTCCTTCGTCATGTCCTTAGATCTATATCTTGTTCAATTACCAAAGTAATCGTTAAGATTTTGAAATCAACACTCTTAATCCAAAGAATTGTGTTGCCTACTCAATTAATCAATTCGATTCTATCAAAAGGATAAAAACGATTTTTAATTGGATCCTCTTTTTACCGAAACAAGTATTGTTCACACCAAAGATTATGAACTCACAAATCAGAAATCTTCAATATCTTCTTCGTCTTCAAATCTTCTTAGATATTCAATAAACACCTGCACACAATCACTTAAATCTCTTGTGATCAATCACGCACAAAACGGAGTCTGTTAACAATGGATTACTGCAAGATCGTCTTTAGAACTAACAACAGTCTAAAGATCCCTGTCGAAACTCTGAACTAGTTTGAGTGAATCTTATATCAGAAGAGAAGATTCTAAAGCATAAACAAACTAGGTGCAATCAAAGTTCAACCACTGTTAGTCAATCAAATCAATGAAAACAAAATATAAACCGCAATTATCTAGTTTCCCACTAACGATACTGATAGAGATTCTCAATCCCAAAGAAGACTTTAAACTGAGCGGCCGTAAGAGATTTCGCCTAATTAGGTTACTCTCTTCTCCGAATAGGCGGCTTCACCAGTAGCAACACAACAAGAGGTAGTTTGCTGTTACGAAGGATTAGTTTGCTAGAAATGCAAACTTCAGTATTTATAGACTAGGAAGTTTGGACACCAAAGAATTTCCAAAACCGAAAATATTCTCAAGATATTCATTAAAGCACAAATTCGGTTTCCATAATTCCTGGAAATGCTCTGTCCAAAAATAATGATCGAAATCTCTCAGAAAATATTTAATTAGTAAATGCACATTACTAATTCTTATTTTCCTAAAAATGAAATTAATAACCTTAATTAAAAGATTCTTAACTTATTTATGTTTCGATCCTGGGATTCTCTTTCCTTAGCTATTAAGAAATAACTTTGAACAATTAAATAATAAACATTCACAGCACGTGTTCAAAGTATGTCGACATCCTAACTTTGTAAGTTCTCTTTCATACTTACAACCTTGAAACCAATTTTCCACACTTCCAAACAAGTTTAGAATTGGTTCATCCGACTTTCAAGAACTATGCGATTGATCAAATAATATACAATCGCAAATCATGGGTGTAACGGTTCTACCAAAATAAGTTTCAGTTCTACCTCCATGTGAAAACTGTGCATAGTCACACTAGCTTTCCAAAATTCGGTTGACTAGGTACTAGGATCGGTTCCCCGCGTATATATGGTATCTAACTTGAATGTGTTGCACATGTCCATAGGATCTCCCCTTTTCCTAAAAACGTGTTGCACATATCCATAGGATCAGTTCCCCTTTCTGCAATAAATCTGTTGCACCTCATACAAGGATCGGTTCCCCTTTGTGATGTACTGCACCTCTTACTAGGATCGGTTCCCCTTTTCCCAGTTTTGGTCAGACATGAAATCACAAACCCGTTAATACCATCTCAGATGATTACTTAAGATCGGTTTCACTAATAAAAGTCATACCAATACATAAGTCAGGCCTTTGTGAATAATTTTACCAAGAACACAACAAGTCATGAAAGGTTCTACTAAATCATACATATTGGATTTCACAAGATCTGCAATGAATAACAATCCCAATAATGCCTGGCGATTTCCTTTTCGATTCACAAACAAGTTTCTGAACTTATTTCATTAGAACACATGTAAATATTGTTCCCTAAGATGAAATCCTCACCTCATACCCATACATAATCACAGTAGCATTCAAATTATTATGGCGTTGTCTTATCTACAAAGTTTAATGGTTAAGCAATAAACCTCGTATTGTATTCCTTAATACTATGTCTATCCAGAGTTCAAATATGCTTCGCAGTTTTGTTTTCAATATGCACGACTTGAAAGATACCTTAGGGAATGAAACAGTTCAAGTCAAATATCAATGACCTCAAGTGGAAGGATGATTGTTGTCTTTGTATCTCCTTGCTTCTTCACATCTTCAAGTCTTCGCAATACTTGTAATGTCTCATATCCTAATACTTTCAATCTAACCTATACGAAGTTGACTCTAGTACATAATCAAGCGACTCTGAACATGAGTTTTGATTCGCTAAAATATGACAACCAAACTTGACATACTAATGCTTGGTGGGTTCAACCGAGCTATGCTCTAACAATCTCCCCCTTTGTCAATTTTAGTGATAAAACTCTTACATCGTATGGATAAACAAATTACAAGAATTCACTACACATACGCTTGATTCCCGAATTCAACAACACAATAAACTGCATACATTCAATCCTCAAAAATGTCGTTGTTGACATTATAATAACAAAGCTAATACTCCCCCTAAGGAAGATAGGTAGATATTCAATCCGCACGTCTTTGTTATACCACTTAATATGATATGTTACTCCTCCTTAGTCTGTGCTTTCAATCTTTCGTTTAGATAAACGTTTAAGCACCAATGTTCTTTTTCTTAGCGATACCAACCAATATAAAATCAATGCCAGTATCGCTTGTTTACTCCATATATTTCTCCCCCTTTTTGTCACAAAATGACAAAGAAACGAAAAAATAAAGGACAACACGGAAAGAATCTTACAAATCTCAAAATAGACTTGCAACCTGTAGAGTTAGGCACGAGGGTTCCACACACCATGTTCTGATAACCAATATCAAAACCGAAACTACAAGTAGTTTTATTTTGATATGTTACCAAGGAAACAATTGTCCGAAACAATTTTTACACTTTAGTTTAGCAAACCAAAAATCAACTAAGCACCTTAGTTCCTTTGCTAAACCGATTGTACAAAAACAATCGCTTAATTCGATAAGACCAAAATAAAGATAACTCTATTTTTATCATCAAGTTCTAATTATCCATAAACTTAGACCTTTCAATTTTAAACAAGACAAGTACTAGGTTAGTTAACTAGCATTTCTTGTTAAGGCATTCGGTTAGACTTGAATAATCGATACCTTACTTCGATAAGTCTAACTAAGATCAGAATTAACTTAGTTTCTCTTATCCGGAATCGAATTGGACTAAACAACTCATCCCGTAAAGCTTTTGTTTCGTTAAGCCATAAATAATTCATACAAACCAAATAAATCAACTTGCATAATTATTCACCTCAACCGGAAGCAATTGAAACAACATAGACATTAAAGAACCACAATTGCACATAAATTTTGTAAGCCTAAACAATTGATACAACACAATAAAGCAAGATAACAATAGTTTTTCTTAACCGGTACCAATTGAATTACACATACATCCATACACAAATAACGGAATAAACATCAATTGTATCGAAGTTTTGTTAAGCAAAAGCAATAAATATATATGAAATAAACTTAGGCTTTTCTTAAACAGGAAAAAAATTAACTAACAACATTGTTACCTCAAATTTTGCATCCACTTCTTCAATATGTTTGCGTCTTCGTCCAGGGAGAATTGATATCGAAATATCATTATGCTTTCATCCTTATGCAAAAACAAAAGAATAACAACAACAAGTCATTTACCAGAGAAAGGTTGAAAATCGGTTTTAACAATTGCAAGCAAAAGTTGAAAACCGTCGAACACATATGCTTTTATGCTAAACCAAAACCGACTCCACATATTGTGACTTTTTCACATATTGTTTCTATCAGAACCCCTCATGATTCTTTGATAAAGCCTACCAACATGTGCTAGAACTTAATCCTGCTAAATCAAGAAGTCACCCAAACCACAAGGGTTCACAATATATGAGATCGAATATTAAGGTAGTAAAACTGAAATCAAACATCCCATAAACATACATAGAAGTAATATAAAAGCATTCAAGCACATGCTATGTAAACCGAAAACTATCATAAGAAAATTATAAATCAAATAATTTTATTCATAATAGACTAATACAATCATTGAAGGAAATCAAAAATTGATGTTTATATCTTGTAACTCAATACCCTTCACAGTCTTGAGTCCTCTTGCGCTTGATAGGGATAACTCTTTGAATTCCATGAAGCGATCCTTGATTGAAGACTAATTCTTCAACTTTGTGGAAGTTAGGTTCCTCCTCGTTTACTCTTTTGGTGAGTAAATCTAACTTCTTGAGAATTTGAGCTAGAACTAGTAGGGATTTTTCAAGACTACGATTTAGCATCAAAACTTCCAACTTGGTTTCGGCACAAGTTCGAGACATCTTGTAAAGCTCTTTTTCATAATCGATCATACACGATGAATGATTCATATTCATATAGGAAGCAGATCCATTTACATTGAACCTTAGATGACCAAAGGGGTCACTAGCAAATTTTTCAGCATACCTTTCTGAAAATACTCAAATAATACCCGAGACTTATATATAAATAGTTACCAAAACCTTGTTCATTGATTATGGAAATCAAATATTATCCCTTAATAGAAGAACCAAAGTTTTTAATATTAAGGATTTTTTAGGAAAGTGCGTTCTTGTGAATACCTTCATAGACCTCGCAAGATTTTGAACTATTCCACAATATACACTGAACTCATCAAACTCAGTTGAAAACTTACCTACGAGTTTTTGTTACGTCTTTTGATAAATCAAGGTGAACAAGAACCAATTGATACACTGGACTTATATTCCCGAAGAAAAGCCTAGTAATATCAATCACCTCACAATGATCTTAACCATATGGTGGAGGAACAAGATATTGTGGAATACAAACGATGAGACGAAGATGTTTGTGACTACTTTTTATCTTACTGTTTGAGGGTGAAAACGATTTCTGCTGATTTTAGTAATTTCGGGTGTGTGGGTGAAAAACGAGTTTAAACCCTAAACAATGTACTGCAAGGGATTACATTAGATTCGAGAGATCAATCTGTACAAATCCGACCTAAACCAAGAAATGGTCGTTCCATACTTGCTTCGGTCACAAAGTGAAGGAGAAGGGTTTGTTTTTGGGAGGGAAGCAAAGAGAGTGTTGAGACCAGAATAGTTGATTCTGGAAGAGTAGTTGTTTCACGAATTGTATCAGAAAGTGGGAAGCTAACAGATGGAAATCTAGCAAATATTTTCTGAGTGTTGTATCCTCCTGACCTGAACTTTTTGTTCGGTGGAAATAGGTAAGACCTATTTATACAAGTCGAAGTGAAACGTACTCTGGTCTCGTAAGAAATGGAAAACGGATGAGTAAATGAGAGGAGGTGGCAACCGGTAACGCCTGGAATTGATGTTCCATAAAAGAAAGCGTTTCACCATTACTCCCTGTATTTACTAACCGCCTCATCCTTATGACACTGTCTTATAACGAGCGTAGTGTACGCCGCACGCTGCAAACCGCCAAACCAATACTCAATGAGCATCCCCCATTTTGTGACATGTGTTGATGTCTCGAGTGTTTCCGTGGAAAACATGTAGCATGTTGTTTTTCGTCAAGTTGAGCTTGGGAGACTTGCCGGCTCGGTAGTGACCTTCGACGGTCGAGATTTTGCATCTTGAGAGGAAGGGTAGCCTTTGATTATTGCAACCCTTCGTTTGGTAGCCAGTGGCATGAAAGCATGGCCGATACGGCTTTAATATGGCCTAGTTTAAGCGCGGCCAAAAGTTAGGGTTTTGGCTTTGTTTGGGCGCGACCAAACTAGGGCTTGGCGTCGGGCCAAAGGTTGCCATGCGTAAGCTGGTAACCTTGGACGGCTAAGATCTGCATCTTAGATGGAAAATTGGTCGTTGATATTCTCAAGCCTTTGTTTTGGTAGCCGCATAGGGAAGTCCGGCATGGTATGGAGCGGCAAGGTGGTTGGCATGCCTTGGCGCGGTTTGAGCGTGTCCAAAACAAAGGTTTTCGCGTTGGGCCAAAGGTCACCATGTGTTGGTTGGCGACCTTGCGGCTAAGATTTGCATCTTAGATGGAAGGATGGCCATTGATCGTCGCCAGCCTTTGTTTTGGTAAACGCATAGGGAAGGTCGGCATGGTATGGCGCGGCAAGGTGGTTGGCATGCCATTGGCACATGTGGCATGGCCGGCGGCATGCCTTGGCGAGGTTTGGGCGTGACCAAAACTAGGGTTTTGGGCCAAAGGTTACCATGTGTTGGTTGGCGACCTTGGACGGCTAAGATTTGCATCTTATATGGAAGGATGGTCGTTGATCGTCGCAAGCTTTTGTTTTGGTAACCGCATAGGGAAGGCCGGCATGGTATGGCGCGTCAAGGTGGCTGGCATGCCATTGGCACATGTGGCATGGCCGGCATGCCTTGGCGTGGTTTGGGCGTGACCAAAACTAGGGTTTTGGCCTTGAGCCAAAGGTTACCATGTTTTGGTTGGTGACCTTGGACGGCTGAGATTTGCATCTAAGATGGAAGGGTTGCCCGTTGATTGTCGCACGCCTTCGTTTTGGTAGCCGTGAAGGGAACGTCGGCATGGCATGGCTTAGGCGTGTCAAGGTGGATGGCGCGGCATGCCATTGGAACATGTGGCATGGTCGGCATGCCTTGACGTGGTTCAGGCCCGACCAAACTAGGGTTTTGGCATTGGGCCAAAGGTTACCATGCGTTGGTTGGTGACCTTGGACGGCTGAGATTTGCATCTAAGATAGAAGGGTGGCCGTTGATTATCACACGCCTTTGTTTTGGTAGCCGCATAGGGAAAGACGACATGGTATGGTGCGGCAAGGTGGTTGGCATGCCATTGGCACATGTGGCATGGCATGCCTTGGCGCGGTTTTGCGTGGCCAAAACTAGTGTTTGGGTCAAAGGTTACCATGCGTTGTTTGGCGACCTTGGACGACTAAGATTTGCATCTAAGATGGAAGGATGTCCGTTGATCATCGCACGTCTTCGTTTTGGTAGCCGCATAGGGAAGGCCGACATGGTATGGCGCAACAAGGTGGTTGGAATGCCATTGGCACATGTGGTGCGGCTGGCATGGCATGCCATTGGCGCAGTGTGGTGCGGCTGGCATGGTTGGAATGCTTTGGCGCGGAGGTGCGGCTGGCATGGTTGGCATGCCTTGGCGCGGAGATGTGGCTGGCATGGTATGCCATTGGCCCATTGGTGTGGCTGGCATGGTTGGCATGCCTTGGCGCGGTGACGTGGCTGGCATGGTCTGCCATTGGCACAGTGGTGCGGCTGGCATGGTTGGCATGCCTTGGCGCGGTAGAATGAGAATTGGGGTTTGGCATAGATGATGTCAGTCAGTGTTAAGGGTTCTGCCGTGGAACCCCGGTAATTCTTACGTAGGCATGCTGATTGATTCCATAAATGTGCTAATGGTCATAGTGACGTCATGTCAGATGTACAGTTTTACGATTTTGACCCTAAGCTAAAAACCACCATCAACATTAAGTCCCCTGCTTAGCTCGGAACATGAGCATTCTTGCGAGGTAAGCATAAAATGGTGACAGGCGAGGACAAAAATCGAAATGACAGGTCGTGAAAAGATGGTCAGGAAAGTCCGACTAACCTTTTTCGAGAGGTAAGGAGAGTTCATGATCCTCATGTTTGGCGGCCTTGCGTTGATTCTATTTGTGGTGTATACCGTGAAGCGGTGGGATGAAGATCGTCGGCTTGGTATGGCCAAGTATCACCTTGGCTGGGTTAGGGAACATTATGACGTTGGCTTGGCGAGTTGTTGGTGTTGGCGTGGCAAGTCATGGTGCAGACGGCTTGGCATGGTGGGGCCAAGGTAATAGCGCGGACGGCTTGGCATGGTGGGGACAAGGCAATGGCGTGGACGGCTTGGCATGGTGGGGCCAAGGCAAGGCGCGGTTTAGTGAGGCAAAGCATGTGGACGGCTTGGCGTGGTGGGTCCAAGGCATGGTGCGGACGGCTTGGCATGGTGGGGCCAAGGCAATGGGAGGTTTGGTGAGGCAAAGCATGCGCAGACGGCTTGGCATGGTGATTTGTCTTCGCGGCCCGGTTGCCTCTTTTCCTTACTTGACTCAAATAGGAAGTCATTTCCTTATTCAAACTCCCAAATACCACGCCTATAAAAGGGGGCCGGCCTCTCCTTTTATTTCACACCTTTATATTATTTTTTTTATTCTGGCAGGGTGGTAACAGTAAAGAGGACGAGCGAATCCCAAGTATGTCTTCCAACACTTCCTCTTTAACTTGTTTTTCTTGTTTCTTGTGTTAGTGCAAACCCTAGCTGTAGGCGTACCTTTTCATGAACTTGTAAAAATATTTTTATTTTGTGTTGGTATGAATCCTAGCCGTGAATATGCTTTACGTGAACTTGTAGTAACATTTAGGCGTGAATACTGTAGTAATGTTGGCCGCCTCAATTACTGTGCAAAGTAGGCATGCAAGAGCTAGTAACTGTCATTCCCTTCCCGTGAAAACCTAGTTCCTAGGGTTTCCTCCATTTTCTTGGTGTGGCCGTGTGTATTGTTCCCATGGTGGGGCGCGCCTCCTTGTCCGGGCGCAATTTTCCTGCTGCAGGGTACGACCTTGGCATGAGGTGGTAATGCAGGGTCTGTCAGTCCCCATTTCTTTGCTCATGCGCATTATGAATTTGCAACAAATTGGTTTGCGTCCAAGATGGATCTTTTGTGTATGATAAAATAGTTTCCATGCACTTTCCGTAATAATTTGTCTTTGTATTGTTCCATTGTAGTTATTTCGAAGGTGAAAGTAGCGTGAGAGAATTTCGTTAGGATGTCATTTGAGAAAAGTTTTGCCGTACCGGAAGATGTTGGAAATTCCAAGCCAAACATAGACGATGAGTTCTTTACAACATCCGCCACAATTAGGAAAAATCATCCCAAGTATGTGTCGATTCTTCTGACTGGTCCGGAAAGTGAAGGAGGGGCCCGGTCAGTTCGGCCTGGAGGTGTAATAAGATTTTGTCTTCAGAGGAAAGAGTATTCTACTTCTCCCATTGACTCTAAAATCTGTGTGAGTCCGTTGCGTCCCTTTGAGAAATGGATGCGATTCATGACGAGCCAGGAATGTGTAAAAGCCAGTTTGACCAAGGCGCAGATTATTGATGCTGTCGCGGCTTCCACAGTGCTTCAAATTAGGAAAGATATTCCAGGATTGGTTGCTTTTATTTCCAGATGGTGTCCGAACACTCACACGGCCATATGCAGGTGGAGTGAAATGACTATTTCTTTAGAGAGTGTGGCCGTCTTGCTGAACCTTCCCGTAATAGGAAACCTCGATGTCAAGTTGTCTGCAGATGAAGAAGAAATGCGCGCCGCTCTGGTTGCGAAATCAAAAGGATTCGTTCGGAAAGAAAACGAGACGAGGTGCTTCTATGGCTGGTGGGTGTTTCAATGGTTTCCTTATGAGTTGGAGACAAATCATAAAAATAGTACACTTCATGTCGCAGCGTTGTTGGCTCTTTGGTTATCCATAGATATTTTCGATGACGGCTCTGGTAAGAAGGAGATAAGACAGTAACTTATCAAGTTTTCCATAAAATTGGAAAAAGGTGTCGTTCTCCCTATTGGCAGCTTGTTTCTTGGTTCTCTGTACACACACTTGGATCATCTGGTCGCAGACATGTGCGCTTCAAATGGCTACATGAAAGTGGATTCGTATATTCATGCCGCCTTTCTCCAAGCGTGGTTGTGGGAGCACTTCGAAAGGTATGCTCCAAAGCCGTTGGCCGTACTTCCTGAGTCTTGGGGTGGTTCTAGGATACTTTGCTGGTCAAATAGGCGCCCAAAGATTGGTTCGAACCTGGTTGGATTCCTTGACAACTCGCACACGGTCAATTTTCGTCCATGGGCTCCGGTGCATGCGTCCATTGGTGGGTTTTGAAAGAAACCTACAAACTGACCTGCAAGTGTACAGGGTCAATTGTAGTTAGTGATGGGAAGAAAAGGTTTGTCCACAGGGACTTGGAGGGAGCTATTGAAGTTTTCTAGCTAGTCTGAGCTAGTGACAGGTAGTGAAGTTAAGAGACAAAGCACTGAAGCATGAATAAGATGGTGTTTACAGGGGCAGTGAAAATGGTATTTACAAAAGCAATAAAAATGAAGCAAGAGAAAGACCAAGGCAGAGAGCCAAGGGCAGGGAAGCTCAGCAAATAACCAAAGGCAATGAAAGAGAAGTAAACAAAGACAATTCAAGAACAATTTAATCAAAACAAAACATGGGAAAGAAATTGTGGATGGGGAGTGCAAGGAGATGGGTGAGAATTCCCTTTACCTAGCCAGTTCACCTAGGTTAAGTTTTTGTCAAATGTCTAGTTAACCAACCTTACAGCCTTAGCTAACCCCTAGTATTGGCTGTCTGTTTAAGGCACAACCAATCACAGACTAACTAGGCAGTGGCTTACTAACTAATGTAGCTGATTAATTCCTTAGAGCCACCACTGACCCCTAGCATTAGTGGTCTTCTTACAGCACCACTAATCACAAATCAGTTGGGCTTTTAGGATTCTAACTAGCCTAAGCTATTTTAAGTTCAGCAAAAACCATCCTAATAGCTAACCATCATGGTTCAGTTGTTTTCTCACCCTAGTGGGGAATCAGAACATGTTGCAGTTAAGAGTCCTCATGGTTGTCAAGCATTAAGACTCAGAATAAGAACATGTGAGTTAAACAGGGGACTTACAGGATCATGTGTAGAAACAAAACACACAAACTAATTAACACAAACATAACATGGATAATACAATCACACACAGAACACAACAGGATGTTACATTTACACATGAACACAACATTAACAGCACAAACAAATGATCATTTAACAGAACTTGAAAGTTCTGGATGCAGGCTAGTCCAAACATGCTTTACAACAACACCCACAATTCCCTTTTATACCCAATACATCAAATTAGGGTTATCACCCATTTTCCCAAAATGCCACAATATAACAGTACAATTAGGTTTACTGCTTATCTAATGACATGGGTCTAATTGATCCCATTCCCCTACTCTAATTCTCTCCTGGTACGGTTCCAACATGAATTAGGGTTTCTAGAAAGAAAAAAACCCAAATTACAGAGAAATTAGGGCTTGCAATTAAACTCACCTAACATGTGATTTGACGAGTCTTCTCTCGACCCATTCTTCTCCTCAGTCTCCTGCTCCATTCCCATGTTTCAATTACGTCTTTCCAACTCGTCCTATTTTATTGATTTCTTCCCTAGGTTTTTAGAGAGAAATTAGGGGAGAAAACTATATAATAGGAGGCTAGAACAAATGGGGTAATGATGGTGGAGGATAGGGGTGATGATGGTGGAGGTGTGGTGGTGAAGCGGCAGTGGCAGAGGTGGTGTTCTGGTGGTGGCAGGACATGGTGTCTCTGCAGAGGGGGTGAGGTCGATGGAGAGGAAGGAGGAGATGTTTGGTTGAGGTTAAATGATTCGGTTGCTAGGGTGTTAGGCGGGCGTATCGAGTTTGATGTTCTGCGACGCTGAGTCACTGGATGCGAAGCTGGTAGGTGGATCGGATGGTTCCTCCTGAAGAGGTTGGTAGCGACCGTCAGATTTTTTGATACAACGAAGTTAACGGCTCTAGATGGGGTTAGGTGTTGTAGTGTAAGGCGGAGATATCAAACGTTGATGAACAGCAAGGTAGCGACCGTTGGATTCAACTACCATCTAATCTGAAGGCTTGGAATTTCAGCGCTGTGGTGCTTGGCAGAGACTTCAGATTTTGATGCTCTATGAAGGAGCGACCATCGGATGCTCCTGAGAACTGATCTGATGGCTGAGAAAGGAGGCGCTTTTGTGTGTAGAAAATGAGGTTGTGCGCACCATTCTTCGCGGCTTCCTTGCGTGATTTCTCCCGGCTTTTCACTACTTTTCTGCTCTATTCCGCTCCGCAATTCATCCAGACTTTATTTATTACCTAAAAATGCAAAATAAAGTAAGAAAAATATTTATTCTTGAAAACAATGAAAATACAGAATATGGGATAAAATGTAGAATTAATGCACAAAAGATGAGTTAAATGCCAACAAAAAGGGATAAATATATACATTATTTGGCACTCATCAAATACCCCCAAACCTGAATTTTACTTGTCCTCAAGTAAAACAAAACTAAGGAAATCCTAACTATACCACTGTCGCTGGTCTCTCGAATGCATTTAGCGTATGCACTAAGCCTTTTAAACCACTAAGTGTCCCTAGTGGACGAGTTAAGTCTCGTGAAGGTTTGCTTAGAACGTACCTACAAAGTTCTAGGTCAAAATATAAGCTCAGATTCCATCAAATGTGACATGTGCAAAACAGTTTGAGCTCACAGCAAAATGGAGATGTCAATCTAGCTATCAAAGGCACAATTCTAGCACTGATAACAAAAAAAGACATGTGATAAGAGTGTAAAGTGTATCTACACATGTGTAAAGAAAGATCTGAAGTTATGACTACTAATCACCAAGAGATAGTTTCTCAGGCTAAGAACTGAGGTCGAAATCTAGCTAGCTGTCCGGACTTTACGAGAATTGTGAATGAGTTGGAGGTATTTCACAATTACTCGCGTTGTACATCAATGGCATACACCCTCCTTGCTTATTACAAAAAACAACAAAATAACTCTTTACATGACTCTTATTTACATTGACTATTCTCTTTTTATTTTTGGAACAAGAGATGATGGAATACTTGATTTTTTTGTATTTTTCTGATATTTTTTTTTTTTTTTCTGAATATATACATCGTTTTTTTTTTTTTTGCATAAGAAAACACTTTTGATACATATACAAAAGGAAACAAAAATTACATGACACTTTGCAAGAGGTAGCCCTTTTTGATGCACCCAGTTAAATTCGATGGTTGTTTTTCTTAATGTAACCTCCACCTTCTATCCCAACCAACCAAAGAACAAGCTAGTCAAGTTTCGTTCAGTATTCTAAAGTGATTGGCAATCGTAACTTCCTATCAAACACCTTGAAGATCGAGGCCATACATGTATTGGTAGATCGTGCGCGTGCAAATTTCTTATCACTATGTGAATTGTGCTAGAATCAGGGTGCCTAAATATCTAGACTAAGACTCCTAATAAAAATACATATTTGCACAAGAGTCAACATTTCAAGGTAAATGAGCTCCATTTTTATGATTTTTTTTAATTTTTTTTGGAATTTTTCAATTTTTTTCAAAAAGAAGAAGGAGTTCGTTTTCAATTATGGCAAATTATCATGGTATCTACTCTATACCCCCAAACCTAAACTAAACATTGTCCTCAATGTTTCAAAATATGGAAAGGATTAAAATGCAACATATGGAAAGGGACATGCTGAGTAGAGTAAAAGGAGAGAGAATACCCGATTTCGGCGAAAGCAGAATTAAAACTCCGTTATTCAAGGCAAAAATCCAACATATTTCAGCCGAGATCATATTGGATTAGCAAAATATATACAAAAGGAACAAAAGGGTTTTTAAGAAATTTTATCTACTGGATTATATACAAAAAATTCACCATACACTAACAATCTAAAGAGTTGAGGATCAACCCAAAAGACAAAGTGTAGCGGTTTCAACAACTTCACACAATAATAATATGATAGAAACGCAAGTGAAACTGTGAAACAAAATGAGCTACCCCCAAACCTGGATTTTTCAACGGATAAAATTTTGGAAACAAAATCTCGCAGTTTTGGGGGTTCATCATGTACAAGGTCTAGCTCAAAGTGAACTGTGCTAGGGACGGGCAAACATGCTAATTCCAACTGTGGTTCCTCAAATGTATTATACTTAGAAGCAAAATAGTCCAAGAGGACTTGGGAAGCACACAGTTCCAAACCTAGGTTGGGCATTCTCAGAAAAATTGGTTTTACAATATTGGTACAAACCAAATCTAGGTTGGGTGGAAGGCCAATAGATGGTGACTCATGTAGGAGAATAGGTGCGTCATTATTAATCAAATCAAAATCTCCTAAATCATCTACACATGTCACATCATGCTCACAATCATCAATCAAATTAGCAAGTTCACACTCAGAATCATCAACATCATCAACAGATTCATTCTCATGCATCGGCAAATCAGGAGAAATATCACAATGTGACCTAGGTAGAGAATCAGACACATCAAATATATTTTCATGCATATTAGTGTCTACAGAAGATTCAACTATTCCTATGTCATGCTCATCTTCACAGAATAATTGTACGAATCCCATGTCAATATCAAAATCATATGAATTACAATGAGTATCAGAAAAAACAACATTCATGAAGGTCGAGGGCGAGAAGCCATATGTTATTGAACCAACAGGTTCCACAATATTTTCATGTTCTTCTAACATATCATCATAATCATCATAATCATCATCATGGTAGCATGCATATTGGTCCTTATTAAAAGTGGTGGTGTCGTTAGTCGATTCATGTTCCTCTAAATTAGGTTCATATTCAACATCATTTACATGAATGGGACTAGACACTTCATTAGGGACAACATACATTTCCTCATGAATTTCCTCCTTTTGTAGGTGAAGCAAAATCTGATCTAAATATGCCTGAATTCGTGATGTAGATCTATCGAAGTTTTGCTCACTGAGTCTGAAAGCTTCTGTGGTGGAGTCTAAATTCATGGGAGTACAAAATTCTTCATGTTCAAATTGTGGTGATTGGTACATGTGTGCATGGTCATTAGGGTTTATAAAAGATTGATCGGAACCCTCAAAGGATTGATTATGTTCCCAATGACTACCATTCTCACAATTTATGGGCATTTCATACCTTGGATTTTCTCTAGATTGCCTAAAATTATGCAAAATATGACAATTCTCAACAGGGTGGTCTAAACTACCACATGCGGGACATGCATAGATTTCAGGTTGCCTAAGAAAATTAGATGTGACAGATTCCTCATGTGATTGCATTTCTAAAGCTGCGATTCGAGCTTCTAATTGATCCACAAGAGATGATTGGGTGAGTGAGGCACTAGCAAAATGTTCATTTTCACGTTGCGATAAATGATGCATGTATGAATAGTCATTAGGGTTCATGTATTGCGGCTCGGGACTTTGAAAATGTCCATAATAATTCCTATGACTATTGACATCATGGTCTATGGGAGGTTCATAACGTGAAGTATGTCCACACGCAAGTTCTCTAAGGGATTTGTTGTATTCCCCAACTGTAGAAAAAGATCTAGACATGATTGGGCTCAAAGGCTACGTAAAGAGTTTACAAAGCTCAAACTTTGGTTTTTAAGGGATTGGACTTTTTGGAAAAAATTGGTTTTGTTGGGAAAAATTTGGTTTTGGCGGGAGACATTTGGTTTTGATGGGAAAAAGAAAAATTTTGGTTTTTAGGGAAAGATTTGGAAAACTTTTTGGTTTTTATGGGCGAATTTTGGTTTTGTCGGGATAAGGAGGAAGAAGAAAAATTTGGTTGTTAATGTGGGAGCAAAACAAAATTTTGTTTTAAAATCTGGGAGCAAGTAAAGTAAATTTTTTTTTTTTTTTTTTTTTTAAATTAGCCTAGCATAAATTATCACAACCCATAAAAAAAAAAAAAAACAACAATGATAATTTCAAACCCAAAAGAAAGAAAAAGAAGAAAAAGAAAAATTATTACAAGCCCAAATAAAAAATAAAGAAAAACAAAAATTATTACAAGCCCACAAATTAAAAATGGAAGCCCACAGGTTGGGTTCTCTTAATGGGTTTAGGCTTACCTTTGAAGCACAGCCCAGCTGTTCAGTTTGGTTGCAAAAGCCCAGTTGGGCTTTGGATCATCCTAAGCTTTGGCTTCAACACTCAAGGCCCAGTTGGGCTTGGTTCAATTTCTTATCCTTCTGCAGCTTACAGCCCAGTTGGGCTTTATGGCTCAATTTAGCACCAGGCAGCAAGGGTTGCAGCAGATTTGGCCTGGCACCAGCAGGAGGTAGCAGCAGCTTGCTTTTGCACAGCAGCAACAGCTGAGGCACAGCAGCAAGACCAGGAGCAGCAACAGGAGAAGCATCTCAGCAGCAATAGCAGCACCACAAGTTCAGCACCACAAGTTCAGCAATAGCAGCTCAGCAGCAAGGCAGTAGCAGGATCAGGAGAAGTAGCTGGAAAGAAAGCTGCAGCAGCACAGCAGTTTGGCATCCAAGGCAGCAGTCAGCAGCAGCATCAGCTCCACAGGAGCACTTCACAGCAGGTACCTGGACTCAGCAAAGATCAGTTTCTTTCAGCTGCACTACACAGCAGCTACTAAAACAGCAAGTTAATCTAAGATGCAAGAATGCAATGCATGATGCAAGATATGCAGTGCAGAGAATATGCAAGATGAATATGCAAGTGAGGCTAGATGAACTAAATGCAAGGAGAACAGCAAATAAGAATGCTTCGAAAACACAACGCCAAGTCCCCGGTAGCGGCGCCAAAAACTTGGTGGGTTTTGAAAGAAACCTACAAACTGACCTGCAAGTGTACAGGGTCAATTGTAGTTAGTGATGGGAAGAAAAGGTTTGTCCACAGGGACTTGGAGGGAGCTATTGAAGTTTTCTAGCTAGTCTGAGCTAGTGACAGGTAGTGAAGTTAAGAGACAAAGCACTGAAGCATGAATAAGATGGTGTTTACAGGGGCAGTGAAAATGGTATTTACAAAAGCAATAAAAATGAAGCAAGAGAAAGACCAAGGCAGAGAGCCAAGGGCAGGGAAGCTCAGCAAATAACCAAAGGCAATGAAAGAGAAGTAAACAAAGACAATTCAAGAACAATTTAATCAAAACAAAACATGGGAAAGAAATTGTGGATGGGGAGTGCAAGGAGATGGGTGAGAATTCCCTTTACCTAGCCAGTTCACCTAGGTTAAGTTTTTGTCAAATGTCTAGTTAACCAACCTTACAGCCTTAGCTAACCCCTAGTATTGGCTGTCTGTTTAAGGCACAACCAATCACAGACTAACTAGGCAGTGGCTTACTAACTAATGTAGCTGATTAATTCCTTAGAGCCACCACTGATCCCTAGCATTAGTGGTCTTCTTACAGCACCACTAATCACAAATCAGTTGGGCTTTTAGGATTCTAACTAGCCTAAGCTATTTTAAGTTCAGCAAAAACCATCCTAATAGCTAACCATCATGGTTCAGTTGTTTTCTCACCCTAGTGGGGAATCATAACATGTTGCAGTTAAGAGTCCTCATGGTTGTCAAGCATTAAGACTCAGAATAAGAACATGTGAGTTAAACAGGGGACTTACAGGATCATGTGTAGAAACAAAACACACAAACTAATTAACACAAACATAACATGGATAATACAATCACACACAGAACACAACAGGATGTTACATTTACACATGAACACAACATTAACAGCACAAACAAATGATCATTTAACAGAACTTGAAAGTTCTGGATGCAGGCTAGTCCAAACATGCTTTACAACAACACCCACAATTCCCTTTTATACCCAATACATCAAATTAGGGTTATCACCCATTTTCCCAAAATGCCACAATATAACAGTACAATTAGGTTTACTGCTTATCTAATGACATGGGTCTAATTGAGCCCATTCCCCTACTCTAATTCTCTCCTGGTACGGTTCCAACATGAATTAGGGTTTCTAGAAAGAAAAAAACCCAAATTACAGAGAAATTAGGGCTTGAAATTAAACTCACCTAACATGTGATTTGACGAGTCTTCTCTCGACCCATTCTTCTCCTCAGTCTCCTGCTCCATTCCCATGCTTCAATTACGTCTTTCCAACTCGTCCTATTTTATTGATTTCTTCCCTAGGTTTTTAGAGAGAAATTAGGGGAGAAAACTATATAATAGGAGGCTAGAACAAAGGGGGTAATGATGGTGGAGGATAGGGGTGATGATGGTGGAGGTGTGGTGGTGAAGCGGCAGTGGCAGAGGTGGTGTTCTGGTGGTGGCAGGACATGGTGTCTCTGCAGAGGGGGTGAGGTCGATGGAGAGGAAGGAGGAGATGTTTGGTTGAAGTTAAATGATTCGGTTGCTAGGGTGTTAGGCGGGCGTATCGAGTTTGATGTTCTGCGACGCTGAGTCACTGGATGCGAAGCTGGTAGGTGGATCGGATGGTTCCTCCTGAAGAGGTTGGTAGCGACCGTCAGATTTTTTGATACAACGAAGTTAACGGCTCTAGATGGGGTTAGGTGTTGTAGTGTAAGGCGGAGATATCAAACGTTGATGAACAGCAAGGTAGCGACCGTTGGATTCAACTACCATCTAATCTGAAGGCTTGGAATTTCAGCGCTGTGGTGCTTGGCAGAGACTTCAGATTTTGATGCTCTATGAAGGAGCGACCATCGGATGCTCCTGAGAACTGATCTGATGGCTGAGAAAGGAGGCGCTTTTGTGTGTAGAAAATGAGGTTGTGCGCACCATTCTTCGCGGCTTCCTTGCGTGATTTCTCCCGGCTTTTCACTACTTTTCTGCTCTATTCCGCTCCGCAATTCATCCAGACTTTATTTATTACCTAAAAATGCAAAATAAAGTAAGAAAAATATTTATTCTTGAAAACAATGAAAATACAGAATATGGGATAAAATGTAGAATTAATGCACAAAAGATGAGTTAAATGCCAACAAAAAGGGATAAATATATACATTATTTGGCACTCATCATCCATAACTCAGATCAATACCTTTGCTCCTGCTCCCAGCATGTCTTTGTCTTCTGATAAAGAGGATATGAGTGTTGGAGAGATGGTGGTCATGCAAAGCTGCACGCCCGGTCATGTGCCGTCTTTTTTTCGAGGATCTTGCAAAGCAGTTTCTTACAATATCGATAGGGCGGCTCGGCATATGGGTTTTGACCAAGGGGTTCCACTCGTTCGTCAGCCGGTTGTTCCAGAAGACTCGTTGCCAACTGTTCTCGATGCTAGTGTTCTTGTGTCGGGTAAAAGTCTCCCTTTCCTCTTGCGGAACAAAATCCATCAAAAACCTCCAAATATAACATATTTTGGTAGGATGAGTTTCTCGCTATCCATGGATTCGTGAATGATGTGGTAGAACACCGTCGCGGTAAGCCTTCTCCGGCGGTTTTAGCGGAGCACCCACTGCTGAGGTATCCTTCTTCGACCAAGCGAAAATTCGTTAGACCGAATGCAGATAGTCCCCAAGTGAAGGAGCGAAGGTCTAAAAGCCGTGCAGATGGTTCCCAGTCAGATTCGACATCCCTACCTACTTTCAGTTCGTCTAATATACGGGTACGTATGCTTTTCCTCTTGATTTTAGTTGGATGGCGTATATCCTTGTTTCTTTTCTGAGTATCCGTCTTTGTATCTTGCCCAGGGTCTCAACAGCGTGAACACCGTTACCAAACTTGCAAGTAGTCAGAAAACATTGTTTCTCGAGATAGAGGGTGGCGGTGCTGAGCCTATCCATGGTGATGGGGAACCCGAGAAGTATGAAAGTTCAGAGTCCAATGATGTCGAGAGTAGTTCTTCCGACAGCAATGCTGAATCTTCCTCTAGTCGGTATGAAAGTGAATCAGTGAGTCTCCCGCATGTTTTTCCTTCTTTACTCTCTTCCCTTCTCTTTGGAAAATATCTAATCTGTGATATCATAGGGGGAAGCCGTTTCTGAAGACATCCCTGAGACGGAGACTGGCGGAGATACAGCTTTGTCTCCAACTGTGACAGCCGCACCGGGCGACCTTGAAATGGATGTTGATCAAGATGAAAACGTCGTTGTGACTCAGACAATGTAGAGTAATCCAGTGGCCGCAGGTGCAATTGTCGTTAGGAATCCCTTTCCGGTTGCTGATGCAGTCACGGGCGCCACTTTCAACCCTCCATATCTGGTTCCTCATCTGGATCATGTGTTGATCGGGGGATTTAGCGTGTCAGCCAAACACGCGGCGCTATACACCATGATATGGGAAAGCTACTGACATATCGCCACGACCAAGAAAATTACTAGTCGATTTGCCTTGGTTAAGCGTGTGGAGGAAGCTTTGTCTTCGATTGACGACATGTGCAATGTGACTGGTAATACTGTTTCTGAGGATGTAGTCTCGAGCCGGAGGTTCTATCGTGAAACGTGTGTAAACTTCGAGTTAAATGTTCTTTGTTTCGTTGAAGGTTTCTCTGAGGTTGAAAAGTTGCTGGCCGAAACAGTCGAAGGTCCTTCTGCGGATATGGTGAAGAAGCAGAAAGCGGAAGTCGAAAAGTTGTCCAGGAAGATGAAGTTAAAGAGGGCGGCTCTCCAAAGCACGAAAGAGGCTTTTGCCAAGAAGAGCAAGCCATTGTTGAAAAACTTTCCTTGAACGCATTTCTGTCTTCTGAACTTCTTATGTTAATTTTTTTTTGAAAGGCAAATGAAACGCCTAGTTTACGGTTTTGATTTCCTGGATTTTTGGTTTGACAGAAAAATGTTACCTTGAGGGTTTTGGATTATTATTTGGAACGAACTGTTTTTAGAATAACGATGCTTTTTGGTTACGATTGCGAATGGTGCAAACATCCCAGGAAAGCTACTGAATCGTGAGCATTGCTTGTCGAAAGAGAGCATGAGATGAAACATTACATGGCTATTGGTTTCATCATTCCCGTGAAAACCTGAAGTAGTAAACCACGTATTTTGTCTAGACAAGACTTACTCGGTTTTTGGATCTTCTGGTGAAAAAGGAATCTCCCGGATGTAAGACCGAGTTTTGTGGGAAACATCGCCGTGACTTTGGATAGTCCCCAGTCATTCCTTGTCGTGTTGCCGATCCCTGGGCGGATCATTTGTTTCTAACCCCTCGGAAGTCCCCAGTCGCCCCTTGCCGTGTCACGACTAGTAATCGAGCCGCCTAGTAGCTGAGTCGTCGATTCCTGAACTGATCGTTTGATTTTACTGTCCTGACGTATGGGTCGAGGTATGAGATCGAGGATTGAAAATTGACATCGTGACCGAAAGATCAACCTCCCACTGTGGTCGCCAATTGTTTGAGGGTGAAAACGATTTCTGCTGATTTTGCTAATTTCGGGTGTGTGGGTGAGAAACGAGTTTAAACCCTAAACAATGTACTGCAAGGGAGTACTTTAGATTCAAGAGATCAATCTGTAAAAATCTGGCCTAAACCAAGAAATGGATGTTCCAGACTTTCTTCGGTCACAAAGTGAAGGAGAAGGGTTGGTTTTGGGGAGGGAAGCGAAGAGAGTGTTGAGACCAGAATAATTGATTATGGAAGAGTAGTTATTTCACGACTTGTATCAGAAAGTGGGAAACTAACAGATGGAAAGTTAGCAAATATTTTCTGAATGTTGTATCCTCCTGACCTGAACTTGTTGTTCGGTGGAAATGGGTAAGACCTATTTATACAAGTTGAAGTGAAACGTACTCTGGTCTCGTAAGAAATGGAAAACGGATGAGTAAATGGGAGGAGGCGGTAACCTGTAACTCCTGGAATTGATGTTCCATAAAAGAAAGCGTTTCGCTATTACTCCCTATATTTACTAACCGCCTCATCCTTATGACACTGTCTTATAACGGGCTTAGTGTACGCCGCACGCTGTAAGCCGCCAAACCAATACCCAATGAGCATTCCCCAGTTTGTCACATGTGTTGATGTCTCGAGTGTTTTCGTGGAAAACATGTAGCATGTTGTTGTTCGGAAAGTTGATCTTTGGAGACTTGCCGGCTCGATGGTGACCTTCGACGGTCGAGATTTTGCATCTTGAGAGGAAGGGTAGGCGTTGATTATTGCAACCCTTCGTTTGGTAGCAGTGGCATGAAAGCATGGCTGGTACGGATTTAATATGGCCTAGTTTAGATGCGGCCAAAAGTTAGGGTTTTGGCTTTGTTTGGGCGCGACCAAACTAGGGCTTGGCGTCGGGCCAAAGGTTGCCATGCGTAAGCTGGTAACCTTGGACGGCTAAGATCTGCATCTTAGATGGAAAAGTGGTCGTTGATCTTCGCAAGCCTTTGTTTTGGTAGCCGCATAGGGAAGGCCGGCATGGTATGGCGCGGTGAGGTGGTTGGCATGCCATTGGCACATGTGACATGGCTGGCATGCCTTGGCGCGGTTTGGGCGTGGCCAAAACAAAGGTATTGGCGTTGGGCCAAAGGTTACCATCCGTTGGTTGGTGACCTTGGAAGGCTAAGATTTGCATCATAGATGGAAGGATGGCCGTTGATCGTTGCCAGCCTTTGTTTTTGTAACCGCATAGGGAAGGCCGGCATGGTATGGCGCGACAAGGTGGCTGGCATGCCATTGGCACACGTGGCATGGCCGACATGCCTTGGCGCAGTTTTGGCGTTGGGACAAAGGTTACCATGTGTTGGTTGGTGACCTTGGACGGCTAAGATTTGCCCTAAGATGGAAGGGTGGCCATTGATTGTCGCACGCCTTCATTTTGGCAGCCGTGAAGGGAAGGCCAGCATGGCATGCCTTAGGCGCGGCAAGGTGGATGGCGCGGCATGCCATTGGCACATGTGGCATGGTTGGCATGCCTTGGCGTGGTTTAAGCGCGGACAAACTATGGTTTTGGCGTTGGGCCAAAGGTTACCATGCATTGGTTGGTGACCTTGGACGGTTGAGATTTGCATCTAAGATGGAAGGGTGGTCGTTGATCATCGCACGCCTTCGTTTTGGTAGGCGCATAGGGGAGTCCGGCATGGTATGGTGCGGCAAGGTGGTTGTCATGCCATTGGCACATGTGGCATGGCATGCCTTGGCGCGGTTTAGCGTGGCCAAAACTAGGGTTTGGGCCAAAGGTTACCATGCATTGTTTGGCGACCTTGGACGGCTAAGATTTGCATCTAAGATGGAAGGGTGGTCGTTGATCATCACACGCCTTCGTTTTGGTAGCCGCACAGGAAAGGCCGACATGGTATGGCGAAGCAAGGTGGTTGGCATGCCATTGGCACATGTGGTGCGGCTGGCATGGCATGACATTGGCGCAGTGGTGCGGCTGGCATGGTTGGCATGCCTTGGCGCGGAGGTGCGGCTAGCATGGTTGGCATGCCATTGGCGTAGTGGTGCGGCTGACATGGTTGGCATGCCTTGGCGCGGAGATGTGGCTGGCATGGTATGCCATTGGCACAGTGGTGTGGCTGGCATGGTTGGCATGCCTTGGCGCGGTGACGTGGCTGGCATGGTCTACCATTGGCACAGTGGTGCGGCTGGCATGGTTGGCATGCCTTGGCGGGTAGCATGAGAATTAGGGTTTGGCATAGATGATGTTAGTCAATGTTAAGGGTTCTGCTGTGGAACATGACCCATGTAAAAAAAAAGGTACCCCGATAATTCTTACGTAGGCATGCTGATTGATTCAGTAAATGTGCTAATGGTCATAGTGACGTCATGTCAGATGTACAGTTTTACGATTTTGACCTTAAGCTAAAAACCACCATCAACACTTACCTATCAGAGATTGAATCTCGAGAAAAACTTAGAGAAGATAATACTCAATATGATAGAACAAAGTAAGTTCAGAACACATAACTAGAAAGAAAATAGTTGGGTATGGCTTCAGAATCCCAATGAAGTCTTTAAGTCGTTAACATATAATGGTTTTAGAAAAACCTAGGTTAAAGGAGATTCGACTCCAGTCGCAACTAGTATCACACAGGAGGTGTGTGAATTAGGTTTCCCAGTTGCTAGAGTTCTCCCTTATATAGTCTTCAAATCAGGCTTTGCTATCAATGTTACCTTGGTAACGATGCATTCAATATTCACCGTTAGATGAAAACCTGATTAGATTCAAGCTAATATCTTTCAACCATTAGATTTTCTTAGCTTGTTACACAGAAATGAAATGTACCTTCATTTGGATATGGGTAACCGTACCTAAACGTGTACACTTAGTTGGCTCAACAATAGTTAACCGAAGTTATCCATATGAACACTTTCATATCAACTTTGTTCATCTTAATTACAACTAGTTCAAATGACTCAAATGAGACTAGTTATAGAGTTGTTCAATTGTTTATATTCTCAAGTTTACAAGACACAATTGCAGCAAAATCGATTTTGATTCACACGAATCAATTCATGAACATTATAGCCACGGTTTGCATAGATTGCGTTCCTTAATGTATAAATGTATTTGTTCACGAATAATTCGATTTTAGAACTTAACCTACTCAGGTATGCAAAAGTGTACGCATGCCTAGAGTTCCCGGACCTGGTCTGTTTGCCAGTATATAAACATGTACGCATTTTGTCATTCACGACCAACATCAGTTGAAATTAGTACGTATACGGGTATGCATACTATGGTTCCCGGACTTCAAATGTTGAAACAATACGCTTACAGGTATGCATACTAAATTCCCGGACTTGGAATATATCTACAACAGTTAGCATACAAGTACGCATACTGTGTTATATTCAATCAATGGTTAATTGTTTTCAACTCCATTTTAATCATTGAAACATTATTAGAAGACGGGAATAGCTGTCTCACACAAACTATTAGCTTCAAAGCAATTTTCAAGTGATCAATTGATCAATATGAAACATTCCGAGTCTACATCAAATGACTGTCTCACACAAATCATGTAAGATGTTACCAGGCGATTTTCACATGATCATCTTTTGACTATCGTCAAGAATAAAAGATGAACTTGGTTAAAGCGAAAGCTTACCAACACATATTTCGAGAAATATGTAACCGAGTTAAACTCAGCTCGAAATATCAAATGTGTATAAAGTAAAGTCTATATAGCTATACGACTTTTGTCTCAATAGGAGATAGAATAGAAATAGACTTCCGAGTGATACATGAGTTCAAGTTTCCACATACCTTTTGTTGATGAAATTCCACAAGCTCCCCTTAGTAGTTCTTCGTCTTCAATCGATGAACGTCGTGAAGTCTAAAGCTCAACTATGCATTCTATCCTAATCCGAGACATAGCTATAAGTAGACTAAAAATCAAGACCTATAGTTCTGATCACAAAAATTGATAAACAAGCTTGAGACAGCAGCGCTTGCGAGTTCGACCGAGCAGTGCTCTAACAATGAGTACTAAGGCACAAAGAGTATTTTTCTTGAGAACAAAGATTTACATCTCTTAAATAATTAGCTTTTTTTGGTTATTTGATCATGTGTCAAATTTGCTACTTCAGCATTTTAGTGTTTTAAGGCTTAGTTGTTAATCCTTCATTGTTAGTTTGTTACCTTGTTCTCATTAGCATTTTGTTGGTAGAGCAGTGGGTGTTTTTACGACACAATCACTGTTGAGTTCTGTTGGAATATACAAATAATGTGGTCTCAGGTGCTGTTGCTACTAACTGGATTGGGAAGGTAACAGTATGTGACACTTCAAGACGTAAAATCATTTTGTCGAAAACTATGTAGTTCAATAGTTGTGGTTTCCTGTTCGGGAATCCATTGTTTTTCCTGTTAGTTAGTTCAAGTATCTCCAGATTCATAGGTTAGATTAAGAGCGTGTTCAAGATGCTAGATATCTAGACTTCATCCTTCATCTCCTCTTCTGATACAGAGGAATTGACATATAATTAAGTTTTGTAACTGATTGCTTACTATCATTCAATGAGTTAAAAAAACAAGAATAATTCAACATTGGTTTACATGTAGTGGAAATGGAGACTAACATGTCTTAGTAAGGAGGGAAACAGAGTAAATAAAAATAAAATTTAACGTACAAGAGGCTAAAAATTACTTTCTAAGGGTTAATGTACAGAGCTGATTAACGTTTACTCCTTAATGGTATTGGACTGGATGTTTATAAATGCAATTGGATTTTTATGGATCAACAAGTTGTGTATTGCCTCACCAATAACAGTTGGGTGTGAGACTGGAATTTCTTGATTGTGATCATGATAAGTTTATGCCAAGCTTTAGCTCTAGGCCAATTTTAAGTTTTAACTTTGGTCATAGTCCTTCAACGTTACTTCCCTCAAGGTGTATAATCACATTCTCTTTAATTTCCAAATGATAAACTGAGTTTAAATTGTTCCATTGTTAAATATAGTTTCGTCTGATCTTTTAACAGTTTTACTTGTAGTCTTCTGTATTTATCAGGTTTAAATTGGTTGATTTATAGGCTGGAACAGGTCGTGTTGGAAAGATGCTCCTTGCAGACAAGGATAATTATGATACTTCAAATATTATGGTTGAAATACTTAAAAGTCATAAAAATGTTAATGCATTTTTTATGGTATCATTAGTAGCTTAACGAGAGTAAATGCTGTGATACAAAATGATTGAACATAAATAAATTTGATTATTTTTACAAAAGAAAAACTTATTTATTAATTAGACGAGGAAAAGTTACAAGAATTAGATGGGAGTCTGGCAACAAGCTGGGCCCCAATCTTATGGAAAAGAAAATCCTCCGCTATGACATTCGTATCATGACTAGCCATATAATTGCGCAGTCTTTTCAGAAACTCTATAATATCAGTCCCCAACTCACCTAAGGTGGTAAACGCAAGCACCCCAAAACCAAAGCCCTGAGCTGTACACTTATCTAAATATTTGGTTCTTTTTCGACAGCTTGACCAATTGCCTGGCCAGGAACAAAAGCACGCACTCCAACCCCTGTAAAAAGAGAAACACCCGTGGTATCCATACACACATCACGCTCATTATCCTAATTATATACCAAGATATTTGCAGGTCTCAAAGCTAGTCCGGTGTCCGATGGAAACGCTAAATCCACTTCCTTCCTGGCTGGGATCCCCGCACGATAACAAATATCTGCAAAGGCATCCCGAACCAGATCATGTCTATACTTGAGACCCACCCCATGCATGGTATGATCCCCAAAAATATCCATCTCCCTGTCACAACTGGAACAAGTGTCGTCTTCTTCGAGAAGAGGGATTCCAAACCTATAACACAAGATAGCTGTGAAATGCTAAGGCCCAAGCTTTTGATTAAGCCCATCAATCGAAATGGCCAACAAATAATCTTGTGCATGTTTGATCTTGTTACTCTACCGCAAGGCCAAAGTTTTTTTTTAATGTGTTTCTGTGAACCACTGATATCAACCGTTGGTTAAATAATCGAACATGGTTTTCAGAATGACTGTTTTGTTTCATGCAGGGTGGATGATGTCAGATTCATTGCTGAACCCTGTTGAAATACGGTAATGCTTTAACGACCATGAGATGAAATCACTAAGCTCTGCTCAGTACGCTTGGACAAGTCGAGTAATGAAACTGGAAATTGAGGTGATCAAATATTACAAGCGAAGATCAGGGCCGACCCTGGCACAAAGCACCTAAAGTTGAACCTTGGGCAGCAAAAAGAAGAATTTGTTTGTGGGTTTGCTTTTAAACGTGAAATGTGTTTGAACATGAAAGTGTAGATGCGCTGGTGTTTTCGTAATATTAGAAGACATTGAGAGGGGCATTGAATTAGACTATTCAATGGGGCAGTCAATTAAGTACACGGTTCTTCTCCTTTTTGCGTCTTTTAACTTCAACCTTTTTGTTTGCGTCTTCTACTAAAGACCAAAAGGGCGAAAAGCCAATATAATAGAACAATGTTTTTTTTGACGAACTACCAAAAAAACCGCGAGACACTAAACCAAACCAAAAACGGGACCTCTACTGTCATCCGCGGGCTCATTTAGACCTACCAAAAAAATTTGTGAAGTAGAAAGCAAATTCGGTTTTTGCATAGTTCACCGCTCGGTCTGTCCAGAAACACTCTTCTGATAGAAATCAGGGTACTCTTATTCCAGGCAATGTATTCATTCTTTTTTGATCGATTTCTTTTAACTAATTATTATTAATCACTAATACTTATCTCTATTAACTTTTTTTTTAATTTAATTTAAGGAATAAATTAATCATTAATTGATATTTTAGGGCATCAATTACCTTGCAATTGTCATTTTAATTAGATTTTAATAAACTATATTAATTGTATATAATGATTTGTAAGTATGCCTCGGGATCTTAAAAGAAAGCAAAATTTGGAATCTCAAAGGAGGAAAAAGAAGAAAAAGAACGGTGAGTTTGTAAAATCTTTTGATGGTCTTTAAATAAATACTCGATTAAACCTAGGGCATCTATAGTTGAAGATTTGGATAACAGTTATGTTAATACCATGATAGCCATTGGGAGAGAAACAGGTGAATTACTTGATTATAAGCCCATTATCGGAGACTTTGCTCGGTAAATTTTATTTTTCTTCTGAATTCATTTCTCTTTTTATTATGCTTATAATGATGATTTAATTGAATCCATTAACTGATTTACGATGTTAAGAAAATGTTCCAACAATATACGTTTTTTTTTCTTTGTACATAGCTAGTATAGGGGCATCATTTCGTACCGTAACTTCGGGGCATCTGTACTTCAGGCCGGCCCTGGCGAAGATTATAGCTGTTTCTCACACAATACCAGAGGTTACACCCAAATAGCTTAGTAGCTTACCATGTTATTTTTCTGGCATGTTTCATCAGATTCCAAGGATACTGTATAATCTTGCAGTCTCTTGACTATTTTTGCCTCGTTTAATTGGGGGCCCTAAAAATAATTAGGGACTCTGACCAATATGTTTCCCACACCAAAAGTTATAAGGGGGTTTCAAAAGGTGGCGAAAATACTATTATACCCTTTCCTAATAACTAACTTAAAAATCCTATCAGCCCTTAACCCAAGGTTCCCTGTTTCATTTCCTATCTAAACAAAAAACTCATCTTCTCCTCCCCTATTCCTTTCTCTGCTCCCTCCTCCGCCATTAATGATCCAATTTCTATTTTTACTTTTTAAAACATGGCACGATTAGCGTTTACTACAACTATGGCACGTACTAAGGCGGAAGCGGAGAAATGTATGGCTCCAATCAAAAGGTATGTGTACTATAACCCACTAATCTAACTTGGGTTTGCGTTTGATTTGATTTTCTGATTGAAAAAATAGGTTTTCAACTGCAAAATTGCAGTTTCAGTTTTAGGGTCGTTATAGTCGAAGTCCTTGTTCCTTAACGATTTTTCATCTGCATTTTGATATTATGAAATCAACTGCAAAATTGCAGTTTCAGTTCTAGGGTCGTCATAATTTAAGTCCTTATTCGTTAACAATTTTTAATCTGCATGTTGATATTATGAAAAATAGTTAATGTTTATGCTGAGGGAGATAACGACCCTAGGTTAGAGAGTAGGATGTTTTAAGTACCCCGATGATGATTCATGCTGACGACCTATTTTATTTTCAAACGACTCTATATTATACAAAACTACCTCTCTGTCCAAAATAATGAAAGGGTCGTTAGTTTTAATATATAACCCATTAACGATTCCTTATGACGACCCATTTTTAGAACCTAATGACTCTGTATTATAAATAAAAATAATTAGAAGGGTCGTTATCTAAAAGAAGTAGAGTCGTCGTTATGTATTTGAGAATCGTCATGATCTAATTTGGAGTCGTTATTTATGTTGAAGGGTCGTTTGTGATGATGATGCTGGTAATAGTGGTTCTGGTCGAGGTGATGGTGGTGGTGGTAGGGAGGATTTTGAGATTGAGGAGGAGGAGGATGGACGCAATGATGATGATGAGGAGGAGGATGGAAATGGTGGTGGTAGTGGTGATAAGGATGATGATGATGATGGTAATGATGCTGGTGATAAGGAGGATGAAGAGGATGATTCTACCATTCTTAAGCTTGTGGTGAGTATTTATTTTTGTAATTGTAATTGTCATCGTCATCTACATACAAATATAAGTTTTTTAATGTAAATTTGTATTTGAATGCAAATAGAGGGAACGAATGAATCTTTTTGCAAATGCACTGTGTTGCTCGGCCGACAAAGGGGAAGTGTTTGATCCTGACAAACAACGTCGGTACGCTGATTACTGCAGACACGTTGAAAATCCCAACGCAAAGAAAATGCTTGCTGAGCTGGCTAAGGAAGGTAAGAGGACCAAGAAAACACGTAGCCAACTAGGAGAAGAACGTGTTGAACAAGGACAAGATATCCATCATCCTCTTGATGAACAAGGAAGTAGAGAAGATGATGGTTCCCCAGGGGGCTGTGCAACTCAGGGTCCTGATAGAAGATGGAAAGTTAGCCGATCAGGGAGGTACTAGGGGTTGTTGTCGAAATGAACTTATGTTTTATGTTACTTTTGACTTGAACTTATGTTTCTTAACTTTTCATAGATGCAACTATTTTGTCCATTAGATACTTGGGGTTTGGTTTGGATGGTTTGTTGAAATTATTTTGCTTTCCTAAGATTTTAGAACGTTGTTTAGAAGTTCTTTGTTTAAATGTTGGCTAGAATGAATAAGGACTCTGAAGCGGATAAGATTTTATACTGTGGCAGCTTAAGGGTCGTCAACAATATATATAGCAGAACGACTCCTTCATAGTCGTTATTGTTATAGATGTCGGGAACGACGACTCTAAGCTATCTATTAAATGGTTGGTTAGTGTCGTTATTGAATATGATTACACAAATGATGACCCTAAGAGTTACATTTACATAGAGTTTTTGGTTTTAGAGTCGTCTTGGTATAAACAAAACAAAGTAACGACGCTAAGTGACCTAGCTAGCTAGTTAGAGTCGTCAATGTTTATCAGACCACCCTAACGATTTTTCATAATCTGGAAAAGTTGCAGGTTTGAGTCGTCAATGTTTATCATACCAACCTAACGATTTTTCATAACCTGGAAAAGTTGCAGGTTTGAGTCGTTATTAGTAGTGCCAATAAAGTGACGACACTAGAGAGTCGTTTGGGTATACACTCCCCCCCCCCCCCCCCCCCCCCCCCCCCCCGACTATGACGACCCTTACACTGAGTTGTTCCATAGTGTGGATGATTCGACCACTTGGAGAAACAAACAGACAAATCGAAGAGTATAAGATGTTTACCTGATTGTTTTGAGCTTCGGGTTCCTCATTTTGAGGATTCGTTCCTTCATTTGGAGCAATGGGATCTTCATTTGCACCAAAAAAAAAGAAAAAAAAAAGGAAGAGCAGGAGAAAAAAAAAAAAAAAAAAAGAAGGAAAGAAAAAAAAAAAACAAAAAAAAAAAAAGCAAAAAAAAAAAAAAAAAAAAAGAAAAAAAAAAAAAAAAAAAAAAAAAAACAAAAAACAAAAAAAAAAAAAAAAAAAAAAAAAAAAAAAAAAAAAAAGAAAAAAAAAAAAAAAAAAAAAAAAAAAAAAAAAAAAAAAAAAAAAAAAAAAAACAAAAAAAAAAAAAAACAAAAAAAAAAAAAAAAAAAAAAAAAAAAAAAAAAAAAAAAAAAAAAAAAAAAAAAAAAAAAAAAAAACAAAAAAAAAAAAAAAAAAAAAAAAAAAAAAAAAAAAAAACCCCCCCCCCCCCCCCCCCCCCAACCCAAATTTTAACTCCTAAATCTGATTTTAATTTAAACAAACTAATTAGCTTAACTTAACAACTTAATTAACACTAATTATTTAGGGGTAGTTTGAACATTTGAAAAATATTGGGATAAGGGTTAACCACAAATTGTTATTTCATAAATTTTTTTGTCTTGTCGTGTGAGGCTCCTAATTGTTTTTAGGGGCCCCCAATTAAACGAGGTAATTTTGCTGCTTTTACCCATCTCATCATGTCCATATAGATTTGTGTCTATGCTTTATGGTTTTAGAGGGAGCAAAATGTTTCTGTTAGGTGTTGTACTGCTGTTTCTACGTTCTTCAGTATATGTAACAGTCAGGGGCTCTAACATTGTCAAAATTGGATGACTTGATGTTGCTGCAAGCCATTCTCACTCTCTTGTATTTTTTATATGTCTTGCGATGGCCATCGCAGTGCCATCTTTATTTTCTTGGTTATGGACGGGGAACTTTTCTAAAGAACTGGAAGGCGTTGGGTTTCCTAAAGACAGAGAGAGGTAAGCCGTAACCCTACTCAGAAATAGTAGAATTCCGACAGCATACACAACTTAAAATGCATAGGGATTCAAACTGGTTTAACAGCTGAAATGAAGCTATACACATCCCGGACAGGAGCAATGCTTGGAAAACAAATCGGAAAATGGGTCATTTATCCAAATATTTTTAAAACATGGTTCTAATGGACGAGTAAAAATTATTATGGGTGAAATTGACAAAAAAAAATAGCAAGGATGAAACTGGATTCATCCTGGCTTAAACTTAAAAAATAGCGAGGATGAAACGGGATCCATCCTGATGTAAATTAAAAATAAGAAAAAGTATTTGAAAATGGGTAGGATGAAACTGTTTACATCCCGGCTATTTTAACATTTTTTTCCATTTAAACAGTATCAAAATCTAGATGTCTTTTCACCCAGGAATTGTTTATTTTGGTCTTTTTAACCAATTTTGTGAAAACAAATCGTATGGTTAAGTTATGTGCTTGACCAACGATTGTATAGCTTGGGCATACAGTATTTGGAACAACAGTTTTAAAAGCATGTTGGGTCAGGTATGCGGCTTTGGTGGTGTAAATTTTCTGGTGCGATTTAAACCTTGCTCTGTCTGCTGCACCTGACTCCTGAGTGGGTAATAAATTTGTTACTACTAGAATTAGCTTCAATTCTTCCAAGCTTGACGGTCTATCTACTCTAGCCCGACTGCCTTTGTCTTGGACTCACTGAGAGCAACTGCAATGGACGACTAAACCCAAATTTTTGGTCCAGATACGTGACGCAGTCGAACAAAGTAAAGATCAAAAACCAGACTATACTCAAATTTCAGACTATATTTGGTCTGGACTACAGACCAAAACCAAATTTGGTCGAGCGAAGTTATAAACTTCGCCCGTTAACAGGCGTTTATATAATGCACGCTTCAGATGAAGCGGTTGTATACTTCTCGTCCCATGGTCAGGCGTTTATATAACGTACGCCCCACTGAGGCGAAGCTATAATGTACGCCACATCAGGCGTGAGTATAATGTCCGCCTGATGACAGGAGTGAGTATAATCTTCGCCCCATTCAGGCGTGCATTTTATGGCCGCCCCACTCAGGCGTGCATAAAGCTCACGCCCCACACCGAGCGGACATTATACCTTATACTCCGTATGTTACCATGTTTGAACGGATGAAAATAGTCGACAAAAATGTTTATACCGTTGGTAATTTTCGAACGTTGGAGAAAACGGAACGTTGGACATTTTCGAACGTTGGAAAGTTTGAAAGATATTTTCGAACGTCGGAAATTAGGTTTCTTTCATACACCTATATATACACTTGAATTCCTCTAATATTTCCCCAAACATTACTCATTCATACTATCTATCAGCAGCAGCAGAAGAAGTATTATTTCGTCTTTCAAATCATTTATTAGGAAATTTTCACTGAATCGTTTACAATGGCACCACGAATAGCACGAGGTCCAAATTTTACGACAATCGAAGATGTAACGATGTGTAAAATTCATTTATCAATATCTCAAGATCCTGGTGTTGGAACTGATCAATCAGAGGCGGCGTTGTGGACTCGTATCAAGGATGATATTGAACTTCACTTACCTAATAAACCAGAGCGGTCTTGGAGTTCCTGGAAAAACGATATCAGGGAATAAGTAAAGATGTGGCGTTGTTTTCGGCGAAATAGGCGGAAGTGGATGGTGAATATCATACTGGATGGGGTCCTCAAAAGAAGGTAAGTATTCTTTATTTTTTGAACAATTATTTTCTAATATTTACACACCCATGAACTTAACTGTTTAAAAACATTAACAACTTGAAGAAGTAAACATGCGGTTCAAGGAATGCAATAATGAAAAAAATTTAAGCACGAAGAGTGCTACCCAATTGTCTTAGAAAATATAAAATATAATCGGCGATCGACTTTTGTATTCGATATGACGCACGATTTGGACAGTTGTGAGAATAACGAGGAAGATGAGGACAACAAACAACAACTCAAGCCGAGTCCGGTAACGACACAGATAGGGGAGACATAGAGAACACATATCTCCGTAAGATGGGGGAAAAAGCAGCAAAACGATTGAAGAAAACTGGGAGAGATAAATCCACTGTCCAAGAGGAATTGATGGGAATAATTATTAAAGAACAAAAAAATTTCAATACTCATTACCAAGCACAATCAAGATTCAAGATGGAACAAAGAGCATCAGAGTTTGCAGCAAAACAAGCCGGCAAAAAAATCCAAGGAAATTGAAGACGAAGAATTTCGCATCATTATGATGGATCTTCAAAAATTGGATCATGTACAAAAGGAGTACTTCGAACTTCGTAGGGCGGACATAGTTCGGAATAGAAGAAACCAATCCTAACTCAAAGGCGGAATAGTTGAAAACTTTATTATCTCTCCTATTAGTGATTAATAGTTTTAGTAGTATAACTATCTTTTAATATTCTTATTATTACAATTAGCCGTATTATTATGTAATTTTTGGATTTTAAGTTTATTTCTGTTGAATTGAATTAAATTTAAACGTTTTTGAAACAACTAACCGTAATTAAAACTTGATGATGATTACATAAAAAAGAGATAATACATTTAAATAAAACAATTCGTCCAAAAATATTGACCAAGTATTGATCAACATCTTTCGAACAATAATTATAGGAAAGTTACAACATTCTAATTTAATCATTCGTCGGGATTATAGTGCGCAAGATTTGATTTGAAGATTTCATAGCATTCTTCATGCTCAAAATCATTTCCTGTCTCGTGGCAATATTCCAACCGAGCTGTAATTTGCTGCAAATTTAAACAAAAATAAGTTACATATATGTTTAGTTTAAATATAGCTCTAGGCATAGGATTTGAAATATATTTTATTACTATCCAAAGTTAAAATACAAAGAGAATGACAATCATAAGCTTTCATAAAAAAACAACCCATACAATGACAATCAGTGTCCAAATTTTTAATTTCCATATTCTGACCATATATGTTCGATTAAGTCATCACGCAAGCGAATATGCGCTTCTTTGTTACGCATTGCACGTCGGCGCTGCTCAGCTCTAATTTGGGAAAACTCCTCACTATTGCCTCTTAATATATTAACCGGTGTCGGGTTGCTACGTTGTTCATAAACATGTGGCCAGTCTCCGGGTAGACGCTCATCCCCGACTATCATATTATGTAAGATAATACAGGTTTTCATGATATAGGCAAGCACATCTGGATTCCACATTCTTGCAGGTTGTTTGATGATTCCAAACTGTTGTTGGAGTACACCAAATCCCCGTTCTACATCTTTTCTTGCACCCTCTTGCATCGATGAAAAGATTTCCTTTTTCCTACCTACCGGATGTTTAATGGCCATAATAATAGTAGGTATCTCTGGGTATATGCCATCACCTAGATAATACGACATATCATATGAATGTCTGTTTACCTCGTAGCTCACTAGTGGTGCTTTTCCTGTTACAAGACTTCGAAAAACATATGAACGGTTCATAACATTAATATCGTTGTTAGATCCGGGCATACCAAAAAATGCATGCCAAAACCATAGATCATATGACACCACCGCCTCCAACACGATACTTTCGCTCCCTTTATATGCGGTGTAAGCCCCTGACTCTGCCGACGGACATTTATCCCATTTCCAATGAATGCAATCTAGACTACCTGGTATCCCTGGAAATCCACGGTCTTTGTTTTGCTTGAGCAACAGTTCAACATCACCAGCAGTTGGTTCACGCAAATATTCTTTCCCATACACGTTGACAATCGTCTTACAGAACCTCCGAGTAGCTTCCAACACAGTGGTTTCTCCTATACGTAAGTACTCGTCTATTGCATCTGCCGCACATCCGTAAGCTAACATTCTTACTGCTGCTGTTACTTTTTGATGAGGGTTTAATCCTACAACTCCACAAGCATCGTCCTTTTGAACAAAATATCTGTCTGCATTGGTAACACCTTCCACTATTCGGTTAAACAATTGTCGACGCATTCTGAATCTTCAGCGAAAAACATTGGGTGGTTGGTTTGGGTACGGAGAAAAATAGTCGTTCCGTAGAAGTTCAGCTCCCGCATCACGATTTCTGAGTATTTTGATACGAGTTTGAGGCCATTTTGAATTTGTAACAAGGAATCCCAAACTAACGGCCATGTTTTTTCATAATTGTTATTGCATCATCATCAGAGGAATAAAAACTACTATTAGAAGACGAAGAAGAAGAAGAAACAGAAGAGCAATAATGAGCGGTTTTCTCATAATTTTCCATTACTATCTGAAGCAGAAGAGGGGTGTTGTCATTCGTATATTGGGTGATCAGGTCTTTAATTTATATCCAAGAGATTATGTTTAATCCTCTTCGGCTAAAGATTTTTGTTTCTTGTTCGTCTTCATGCGACCTTTGAACCGCGTTGTGAGTCTGTTCAGCATCTGTGCACACATAAGATAGATGCAATCTCAATTTTAAAACACCAACCCTCATTATTCCATATTTTTATAAGTCCATCACCATTTATATTCCAAATACTATAAATCCTTAACACAAACTATATTAATTCCAAATTCTATAATTCCACTTATACTCCAAATACTATAAATCCTTAACACAAACTATATTAATTCCAAATTCTATAATTCCACAAACACAAATTAAATCGTCACCTATGCATGTAGAACATATTAGAAGCCAAAAAAATATATCTCATAACAACTCAACTTAATCACTTCAACATTCCATAAAAATCACTACAAAATCAATTACTTTTAACCCCATTTACATACATATAAATTAGCTATTATACATATGTAACATACAAAATTCACATAACCACAATTTGTCACATAACCACAAGAAATGTAAAAACACATATTAATCCAAATTTATGAAAAAACACATAAATTTAGCTCATTTTAAAACCCAATTTTATATTTAATCAAATCTACATACAACATACGTACTCAAATCTGTTCACATACAATATCATATTCATAATTATTTGTCAATACCCAATTTTCTAAAACCTAATTTTAACAAACTAAAACCATACATAAATTAAAACCTAATTTTAACAAACTAAAACCCTAAATAAATTATACAAAAATATAGATAAACTGAAGAGATTAAGAAAACTATATTACCTCTCATGGAATCTATCTCGTTGCTATTTTCTTTTTTTTTCTTCCTTTCCTACTCGTTACTGCGTTTGAGAATGAGAGTGAAAGATAGAGGAGCTGTTTTGATGGAGGTAGAAACAAAGAGCTAGAAAAGAAGAAGACCGAGAAGAAAAGATTAGGGTAAACGTGTAACACGTAAAGGGGTTTACGTGGAGGTGGAGGTATAATGTTCGCCCGTCCACACGTGTTGGTTACGTGTGTTAAGGGGTGCGGAGATTATATGTACGCCTTGTACCGGCAGAAACTATATAAAAGCCCCATCGGGCGTGCATTATACCACCGTCCCGTGTACAGGCGTAGATTATACCAATGCCCCACATCCAGCGTTTACTATATCAACGCCCCATATCCGGCGTTAACTATATCTCCGTCCCAACTGGGCGTGTATTATATCAACGCTCCACTATCAGACGTTGATTATACGTCCGCTCGATTAAATATACTCGCTATGTAGCGTCATACTACGGACTAAACTCAAATTTGATCGTGGTTTTTGGTCTTTGATCTTTGATCTTGATCGCACCATTGTGGATGCTCCGAGGACACTGGCACCTTAAGAGACTTCATCATCATAATCATTAATCCTAGAGTTGAATCACGTTTTTACCGTGTACCTCTTTGCCTACTAATAGGCTCCTGTGGGACTTAAAGCCAGGTAGTGGTTCTTATGGAGCGCCTTTTTTCTTGCCTCCTAGTCTTCTTAGTAGTTATAGATAGATAGTCAAACAGACCTTCGGATTCTCAGTGATTCCCTCGGCTGCATTAACTGATGTTGTCGGAAGCTGTTACACTTCCCCACTACTCTCCCCTACCCCTTCCCCTTCCCCCGTTAGATGGCAGCATTTTAGTCCGTGATTTCTTGGAATGGAGTTAAAAGGGATCTTTTATATGGCATCACACCACTGTCTGATTGACACCTAATAGGGGAAGGGGGTGGGGAATGGCAGGGGAAGGGGGTGGGAGAAGGGAGTGGGGAATGGCTAGCATTTTCGGATGTTGTCTATCTTTAACTGTAAGTGGGTAATACACAAGTGTAGCAGAAGCATCAGTTTCATAGGTGGTCGTTCCTTCCATTGGTTGTGAGTACCATAGTAGTTGACATACGTGTAGCTATCTCTCCCATATCTATAAATAAAATCAACATCTGATTACTATTCCTTTTCCTTTGTTTATGGGTTGTGTCTGTGTAGACTGACGACGAGTCTTTTCTCTGCTCGTGCCTCTTTATTTGAGAGCAGTCCATGTTATGTAGGTTTGCAGCTGAATATTATAGGTAAAAAAGTAAATAAACCTTCATTGTCGATCATGAAAACAGTAAAACAGTAAACCTACATATATGGGTGATTGATGCAGGTCTCGTGCATCTTTCTTTTTAGTAGTACCAAATTCGTTCAGCTTTCATCAATTCAATTTG
The DNA here is from genome assembly GCF_003573695.1 of Papaver somniferum. Classification (NCBI taxonomy): domain Eukaryota; kingdom Viridiplantae; phylum Streptophyta; class Magnoliopsida; order Ranunculales; family Papaveraceae; genus Papaver; species Papaver somniferum. The sequence continues at coordinate 31,371,079 of NC_039359.1, read as the reverse complement.
ACTTTTTTGTACACTCAAATAACCCATATAGATACACATCAACAACGACTAACCCTGATGTTTTCATATTTATTACCCAGTGCATTATAACATTCAAACTAGACTAGACTACTAAAGAACGAAGGTATCAAGCGACTACAATGTAGCAATATTGCTAATAGGGATATCGGATTCCGTTAGAGGGTGTCAAATCTCATATAGGACGCTAGAGGGTGCCAAATCTTATATAGGACAAATCAGTTTTTGTTTATCCTATATAGAGTTTGGTATCCTCATGTGGAATCCGACACCCCATTAATAACATTGACAATTTAGTCTAGTGATAATTGTCATTCTATATTAAAAAATGACTCGCCGAACAAAGTAGTCCTTCGTTAATATAAAATAAAAATTATCACTATCAAAAATTCCAAATGTACCATGAAAAAAAAGACACTAAACAACCGTTCTTCTTACAGGTCTAACTCTTTATTCATTTTTTCTTTTGGTAGGAATTAATATTTAATCTTATTTATGTTGGGCTTTAGACGTTCTAGTCCACCCCTCTCAAGCCTAGTATTCGCCAATCCAAAAATCCCCTGGTTAGACAATTTGGTCCAAAATTTGGACCGGTTAGTCCACTCTAAATTAGACCGATTCAAAATTTGTACAATACCAATATTATCCTTCCTTTCAGAGTTACATATATGAACGATTTTTTTTTTATATTTAGATCTCAGATTTTAAATTATGAGAGAGGGAGGGAGGGAGGCGATTTTGTTGGATTAAGTTGTTTCTTTATCAGATTTTGATCACGGTTAGTTTTTGATCAATTATCTTTTGATATGAAATGGATTTGGTGTTTCATCTTTTGTGCGATCTTTTCTGTTTTTTATTTTGATTTTGTTATTCGTTATTTGATTTATTTTTCTGTTTTTGATTTTGTTTTTGATGTGTATGAAATCCTTTCGATCTTTAGTCCTTGATTTTTGATTTTTGATTTCTTCATCTATGTGTTTTACTAAAACGGTGAAAGTTTTTCATGGTTATTAATTGATAGAGTATTGATTTCTTTTATTTTTTGATTATATAGAATGTGTAACTTTCTTATACAATATATATGTTTCGGTTTATGGTGATTTTAAGGTTATTCGAAAAATTAATTTCTGATATATTTAAATGTGATTCAGATCTTTTCCTTTTAAATTTCTTTGTTAGTTGATTCAAGGTTAGTCCACTCTAAATTATACCGATTCAAAATTTGTACAGTACCAATATTATCCTTCCTTTCAGAGTTACGTATATGAACGATTTTTTTTTATATATATAGATCTCAGATTTTAAATTATGAGAGAGAGAGAGGCGATTTTGTTGGATTAAGTTGTTTCTTTATCAGATTTTGATCACGGTTAGTTTTTGATCAATTATCTTTTGATATGAAATGGATTTGGTGTTTCATCTTTTGTGCGATCTTTTCTGTTTTTTATTTTGATTTTGTTATTCGTTATTTGATTTATTTTTCTGTTTTTTATTTTGATTTTTTTTTTGATGTGTATGAAATCCTTTCGATCTTTAGTCCTTGATTTTTGATTTCTTCATCTATGTTTTTTACTAAAACGGTGAAAGTTTTTCATGGTTATTAATTGATAGAGTATTGATTTCTTTTATTTTTTGATTATATAGAATGTGTAACTTTCTTATACAATATATATGTTTCGGTTTATGGTGATTTTAAGGTTATTCGGAAAATTACTTTCTGATATATTTAAATGTGATTTAGATCTTTTCCTTTTAAATCTCTTTGTTAGTTGATTCGATTTTGATATTTTTTTAGATACGACTCGGAGCTTTTTTATTAGTAATTGCTTTACCATAAGTGTGTTGGTTGATCCTAAGAATAATTATTTTTTGAAATCTTTTATATATGATTTAGATATTTGATCTCTTCATATGTGTGTTTTTAAAGTATGTATTTTGTAATATGCAGGGTATCAACCATGTCTGAGAAGGTTGTGTATTCTATCTTGAATCATGGTGATCATTCGACCCTATTCCGTAGATGTGTACATTTTTGTACAATGAAATTCTCTGTGATGAATGCATGGGTTGTTTTGTTTGAATCAGTGCTCTATTTTGTCATTTTTCTGTAGATTTTTACATACTTGTACACTAGTATGCTCTGTGATGAATGAATGACATGTTTTGCGGGTATGGATGTAGATTTTGTTATTTTTCTGCGGATGTGTAAATGTTTGTACACCGAAATACTCTGTGACGAATAAATGCCCTGTCATGTGGGTATGGAGTTATATTCTTTTAGGTTTTTGTAGAGGTGTACATGTTTGCTCACTAGTATGTTGTGTGATGAATGGATGGTCTGACAAGTGGGTATGGATGCTAGAATTCATTAGGTTTCTGTAGAGGTGTACATATTTGTACACTAGTTATATGTTGCAGTTTATATAGAATGTGCACTTTTAATGTACATTGTATATATTTTTTATATAAGTTTTTTGTAATAATGTAGGGTATCAACAATGCCTAAGAAGGTTGTGTATGCTTATTGAATCATGATGAGCATTCAGCTCTATTTTGGAAGATGTGTACATATTTGTATACTGAAATTCTATGTGATGAATGCATGGGTTTTTTTGTTTGAGTAAATACCTTTTTTATTATAGATGTGTATATACTTGTATGTTTGTATGCTTTGTGATGAATGCATGGCCTGTTTTGTGGGTATGGATGTAGATTTTGCTATTTTAATTTTGTGTAGATGTGTACATGTTTGTACACTGAAATAATCTGTGATGAATATATCATGTTCAAGGTAGTCAATATCGGTTGTATAGGCCGATATTAAAGGTTTTTATAGGATATCGGAAAAAATCTTTACGATATTTAAAATATCGGCGATATGAAGGAGAAACGATAAAAACGCGTGTATTATCATGTACGGACCGATATATAGGTTTCACTTGTACACTGATATATCACTAATTTATTTTGTCTTTTGATTATGATTTCTTGAACTTTTAGTTCAAGAAAGTAACTCCACTAATTTTGGTAAATTCATATATGATTATAGTGGATGTAATTACTGTAAATGTGATGTTGATGGGCTAACAGACATTCAGTGCTTGGTTTCGTTGTTGACAATATAAGGTTCTAATCACCACCTCTTGTTTTGTAAGGTTGAAGTATGTTTACTACAATTATTATTGTCTATTATGGTTATATCAATATATTTTTTTTGTTTGATAAATAATAAATATTAAAAAAAAATCCTAATGATGTATCACCTATAAAAACAGATATTATCATTTGTATAGGTGTATAGGACCCGACCGATACGATACCGATACACGATATTAACTACCTTGATCATGTTGGTATGGATGCTATTTTGTCATATTTTTGTAGAGGTGTACAGTTTTGTACACTAGTATGCTCCGTGATGAATATATCATGTTGGTATGAATGCTAGATTTTGCTAGGTTTTTGTAGAGGTGTACATTTTTGTACACTAGTATGCTCTGTGATGAATGGATAACATGTCTTGTGGGTATGAATGCTAAAGTTTGTTAGGTTTCTGTAGAGGTGTACATATTTTTGTACTAGTATGCTTTGTTTTAAGTTCATTTTTTATTATAATTAAGATTGTCAAAATCATATTTTGGGTGTACGTAGTTGTACACATGTTTATTGTTAATCTGCACATAGTTGTACGCATGTTGGTTATTAATGTGCACATAGTTACACAGAAACTGATTATTAATGTGCAAATAGTTATACACCTGTTGATTGTTAATGTCTACATAGTTGATTGCATGTGTATTAAATTTAGGGACTCATAAGCTCAAAATGGTAGAGCGTCCAAACCTATCACAAGGTTTGCGGAGGTTGATGGTTCAAATCCATTTGAGTTTGAATGTTATGTTTATTCAATGTGGATAATGTTATTGGTGCTTAGGTAGTCGATTCAAGTTGTGTGTGTACAAATTGGTGCACCTTGTCTTGTCTCATGAATATCTGGCCTACTTTGTGGGTTTGGATGTTGGATTTTGTAGACGTGTACAAAATTGTACACCATTGTCCTGTCTCATGAATATATGTCATGTTTTGTTGGTATGGATGCTGGATTTTCTGAATTTTTCTGGGTGTGTACATAGTTGTTCGCAATTGTCATGTCTCATGGATATATTACCTGTTATATGAGTGTGGATGTTGGATTTTCTGGACTTTGTAGCCGTTACTTAGTTGTACACTAGCTAGTGTAAATTGATAAAAATAAATAAATGAAAATTATATCGTCGTATGGATACTCTTTTTGTAGATCTCGGTAAGAACTTTCCGAATATATAAATTTGCAAATTTTTGAAAAACCATTCGAAAAATAAATTGCTTTTTAAAATTATTTTTATATTATTTAAAATTGTTGTTATCAACATGAGTTATTTTGAACTAAACTGTAAATATTTGGATTAAATTGTAATTAGGAAGATTATTCGTGTACATCCTTTATTTCAAATAAAAAATGACTAATTTGTACCTAGTTGAATGGGTCAGGATTAACTAGTATATTTTGGTGAGATTTTGGACTAAAACTGCATTTTTCCTTCTTTTTTTTGGAACATACGATTTTGGTGTTATTTTTTAACTGTTTGTTTAAAGTCTCAAATACTATCATCCGAACCTCTAACATTACTCATTCATCAACCAATTTATTTTTATTTAAATCCCAGCAATAAATTTGGTGAAAGTATAAAAATATAATAGGAATTTCCAACAATATTTAATTGCATATATTTTAGTTTACCACGGTGACTTGAAATATAGTTGGTGGTCTTAATTAGTTTCTGTGACTCAAAATCCATGATATGATCCAAATTCTACCATATACTAAGCACATACTTCGCCTCTTGTTAAGAAATTTACATTGTGAGCCAAAATTTGTATTTTTCTTTTGATCAATGAAGAACAGATTCATTATTCAAAAGATCATACGAAAGGATTGTACCATCCAAAGATGGATAAAGAGAACAAAGAAGAGGGGATAAAGAATATGATCACGGTAACATGCTACCCGTGACCCAAAAAATAAAAAACCTCACAAAAAATTATGGAGGATCAAAGTACACATTCTTCAAACTCGTTAAAGCAAAGATACCATTGATATAGTTCATACTTCATTAATCTCATAATATTGGCTGAGATTTGCAGTTTATAAGTGAATACATGTGTATTCCTTTCTTCCCATATGCACCAAAGAATAACCTCAGCCACCAAGTACCATATCTGCTTCTGTTACAAGTCATTCTGAAATTGCAAAGACAAAAGAGCAGTTAAAACATCATCAGAGATAATAAAATGCAGACCCATAGCTTATATAAAACGAAGCCAAATATCCCTGAAGAAATCACAATGTGGGAAGTAATTGAGAAGGGGTTTCATTGGGACCGCAGAATAAACAACTTGGAGGCGAAAAAAATTCATTTGCGAAGATCTATGGTTGGAAAACTCCTATGACTGATACACCAAATGAAAAAAGCTATTCTGGGAGGATGTATCTGCTGCCATAAGAATCTGAAAATATATGTATGAATATTTCGAAGTAGACTGATCAATAAAAGCATTGTCGTAACTAGACTTCATAGTAAAGTTCTTTTTATAAGTTAAATTCCATTCAAACACATTTTCATTTTGGTTATGTAAGATCAGATTACTACTGCAAATAGTAGCCATAGGAATACCCTTGGATGTAGCCACACTGTAAACATTAGGGAAAGACTTATTATTTTATACTACTAACAAAATAATAAGATCATGTGGGTCTATAGACCAACATGTCCTGATCATTAAAACATATTACTAATTCCATTCAAACACATCTTCCCAGAATCTCATTTGTTCACCATCGTTGACCTTCAATTTCATACTACTAACAAAGAAATCCTTCATCTGCATGATGCCCCTCCATATTATGGTACCATAAGCATTCTTGGGTTGTTTCGACATCCACTCCACTTCAAAAGAATCATGCTTCTCCCTAATATTCCTTTTTCACAAGACATCAGATTCAGTATCATATCTCCATAACCATTTGGTTAAAAGAACTTCATTTATTATTTTCAACTTCTCAACACCAAAGCTCCCATAAATCTTTTTCTTACAGACATAGTCCCGTTTTACACATCGTAGTTTCTTGTTACCTTTATTACCATTCCACAAAAAATAAAGTTCTTCATTAACCTTTGTAACTTAACTTCAATAGATTTAGGCATTTCAAGCAATGACATACCATAAATCGGAAAAATCAACACTATATATATGACTTTTTGAAAAATTAATACGCAATCCAGTTAAAAGCTCAAAACACAATAGAAGAATCCTCAAAAACTTTATATGTTCCATATTAGCATCAAGAAATATCAAAGTGCCATCTGCCAATTGCAGATGACTAACCAAAATGCTTGTAGAAGATACCTGGAAACCACTGAAATAGCCATCATAATAAGTTATAGTCATCAATGCAGTAAAAGCTTCGCCAACAACAAAAATAAAATAGAGACAATGAGTCGCCTTGTGTCGAATTCCTTTTTTTCTTTTGAAATAACCTTCAAAACTACCGTTGATTAGAATAGAAAACCTTACATGCTCCACACAATATTGTATCCATCTTCTCCATTTAATTTCATACTCCATCTTTTGAAGCGCTTTTTCCAGAAATTTCCAATTAACATGGTCAAAAGCATTTTTAAAATCTAACTTAAACAACAATCCAGGGATCTCGTTATACAATCTTGAATCAATCAATTGAGTTGAAATTAAAACTCCGTCAATAATATGTATTTTTTTATACACGCTGACTGATGTTTCGAGATAACATAAAGAAGAGAAAGCTTAAACCTCTCTGCGAATACTTTTAAAGAATTTTGTACACACCTTTCGCTAAACTGATGGGTCTTAAACCCTTTATCTCCTCAACGATTAAATATTTTTCGTGGGATGTAGTAATTAGGATTCGTTTCAGACTTGTGAAGGAAATGGAATTTTTAAATTTAATAAAAATATATATACAAAAATATTAACAATGGTGAGAGGTACTGGGACTAATGATTCGGCCAATCTTCATAACATAGGGCTCAATGATTTATTCTCAACAATAATCGCTCAAAACATATATGGACTCTTATTTTGCCAAAGTAGATTCTCAAAACATTGATTGTAAATGTTAAGCATGGAACATCAAATCACCTAAGCTAAGCATGACCCATCTAATCAAATAACACCCAATTTAATCAAATCATATTTCAATTAATTTTTAATGCAAAAGTCTTAAAAAGAATTAATAAAATTACCCATGTATGAAGCTCGGCCTCCTCCGTCGTCCCAGTGTTGGGGTTTAACTCATCATAGTAAAAATGCTCTCAAAATAATTTATTATGGCTCAATAATGGTTTACAAATGATGAGAATATGAGAAATACAATAAAACCAGAGAACTACGACCCTCAGTGACAAAATAAGACTGCTGAAGCCCTTTCGCAAACGCTATGGAAAATAATACTGCCTGATTACGACCCACAGGTGTTAGTCCTTACTACTGTAGAAAAACGACTGCTGTTGCAGGTCCGTTCTTCGCGTTCTTCATGTTCATCAGCAGCAGCAGCAGCAGAAACCGAGTTTGGGAAAACTCGAATTTCTTCTTCTCTGGCTCTCCTCATCCCCCCAGACTCTCGACAACCTTTCTCTGACCTCCAAGGACTCTATTTAAACCCGAAGCATGCATCGAATCTCCTCCATAACTCCACAAATCCTCGGCAGTGAAAGAAAATATTTTCGGATATTTTCTTTCATGTTTTAGCTTTTCACGCGTTTTCTCTGGTCCAGCACGCTCCAATCGACTTATTCACGCCTCAACACTCTTCCAACGCCAGTAGAACTCCCCCATGCACACAAGAACTTCAATTTTTCTCGTGTTACAGTCCACGTGCTCTGTTTTGGGTATGTGAATCATACCGAAATTTCCAGCCAAATTTGATCGATCATGTCACCCATACTATGTTCCTTAACCTATATCACATCTCTATACCAAATTTCAGCCATTGAATCGACCCATAACCCTTTCATTTTGACGATCGAAATTCTGCCAGAACTGTTTAGAAATTTCCCGCCAAAATCGTTTCAAATGGGGAAGAAACTGGTATCCCCCTATCCAGAGTAGGGGTGCGAATAGCAGCTGCCTTGGGATGACCTGGGGGTGCCCCTTAGCAATTAGGTTACCCTTATCCAAAAGCGAGAGTCCGAATAACACTTGTCCTCCGGGTGCCAAAATCAACTTTTCGACCGAATTTTCCAAAAATGTTTATTTCCTAAAAATACATAAAAACACAATATTAGTACAAAAATAGAGTTCCAACAATACGAACATTGAGGACAAATTAGACACAAAAATGTGTCTATCACTCAACTATGTACTTTTTCGGAATCAATACAATAATAGTATTTTTAAGTCTTCGGTCTTGAAATCCTATCTTCCTATTTCTTAGAAACATTTAGAACATCGACCCTAATAATGCTCCAAGTTATATAGGCTTTATTTTTACTTAATAACTTGATATTGGGCAGACTTCTATCGATACCCACAACTAAAGCTTTATTCTAAGATATTACATTTCCAAAAGTACTTCAATCAATATGGCTATGTTCTTAGAAGGTCGAGCTTTATATTGTCTTCTAGGATAGCTCTCTAAGAAGTTAAAACACTAAATTCTTTCACTTACACCTATCGTTCATATTATTTTATATTCATCGAATAAATGAATTCTTATATCAGTGATTTGGCTAACAGTCTCAACATCAAACATATATTTTATAATATAAATTTTTCCAGTTTAATTAAGTGACATGATCAATAATAAGTTGATCCACTGTATTGTAACTAAAAGAGTAGAAATGGTACGAGGGAGGATTATCTCTATTTGGAATCCAGATGTATCTCCAAATAGGCATATACTTATCATTACCAACTTCCGATACAATGTCTAGATCTTGGCAAATCTCATTCCAGATCCAGGAACCCTACATACTAACAATATCATGCAGAGAGTTAACATTCTTGAACTATTTCAATTTAAGAATTTGAACTCAAAGGTCAGAAGGTTGGTTGACCATCCTCCAAGCGAGTTTAAAGAAAAGAGTTTGGTTAAAAGTTTCAGATCTTCTAATATTCATCTCCCCGAGACCTTTATGTAACTTTATGTCACTCCAACGCTTGAGATAAATATTTTTACTTTCCTCTTTACCACACCAAAAGCTTCTTTCGTTGGCATCCATTTTATCGGTTAACTGTTTTGGCTTGGGAAAAACATACATATGGTGTGTAGCTAATTGCCTCTAAGACATTCTTGGTTCATATTAGTTCTTCCCGAACGAATTTAAAAACTTAGATTTCCAATTAGCTAGTCTAACTTTGATCATATCTACAAGAGTATTAAAGGATTCAATTTTTTTTGGTTCGGAATAACAATTAAATACTTACATAATTTTCCTGCAGAGCCATCCTCCTAATCCGAAGGATGCTAACTACTTCATTTTTATTATGACCGGGGTATCTTTGGGCTGAAAGCAACAACCAATTTCTCTAAGTTCATAAATTGACTAGAAAATTTGCTAAACTAATCTATAATCTATAATCCTAGCACGTTGTCCGGCTTCCCTACTCCTAATTCTGAGAGCATCTTCAATAGAGGGTGAAGTTATTTATTTTTCATGACACGTAGAATTTTACACCCCTATTTTCCATAAATCCATCTCTAGTAGTAGGTCCTACGAAAAAGGAAGGGTTTCAAAATAAATAAGAAGGTCTTATAGAAAGTCTTGTTTAGACCTTGAGAATGACCTCTCCATGTCATCAATTTAACAACTTTTTTAATTATTATTTCCAAATAAATTTTTTTAAACCAATAGGAAAAAAGAAATCACTTTTAAATTTTATCCAAAAAACTAATCATAAAAATAAGACCCTACACCATTGGAGATGGTACATGAGCAAAACATTGTTATTTTTCCCACATATATAAAACCCATAAATAGGACCTAAATAAAAACTCCACGTAGGATTTTTAGCATCCAATGTTGGAGATGCTATGATGAAAGTAAGATAATTATTAGCGAAAAATAAGTGGAAATCGATGAGGGAGAAGAAATTACCTTAACACCATTAACAAACAATCAATTGCTTAATGGAATATTAATTTTCTTAACCACTAATTTGGACGAGTAATTTAGTGTTAAAGTATGTTCCAGTTATTCCACCATTTGAAAACCAATGGTAAACCAAAGATGAAGACTACACCAAAAAGAGATCAAGATACTAATTTCAAGTTAGAAACCGACAACAGCCACACCATATGATAGCTAGTAAGAAAATAAAGAGGAATTAATCATACCTTAACAATAGAATAGGATTTCAAACAATAACATAATAGGATCATGGATATATCAATTAGTGCCTATGCACGTGTTAAACCTATGTTAAACAAACCCTAATTTCTTTTTAATTGAGCATCCTAAACTTAATAGGGTTATAGTTATTGCTTAATGCTTAAGATTATTCTTAATAATTTAATTAGTTAATCTATGAAAACAATCTTATATTTGTACCTCGTAGAGAGCTTTACTCCAAGGGAATCCTTGTATCTTAAGACGTCATTATTAGTTTTCAAGCTCCCAATCCACAAAGTCCACAAAATGGAAGGTATGTAAGTATATACAATGCGCGTTCAAGCTGGACCATCTAATGCAGAGATAATTACTTTAAGTAGTGTTTGGTAAGGAGACCAACGTTTTATCCGCCTACGCTTTGTTCCCTTCCCAGACGCCTACTTCCTTGACGGTCCATGTCCGATACAATATAGCATTAGGTCAAGGAGCAAGGAGCCTCTGAGTTAGTAGCTAGTTGGAAAAAAGTTCATCCTTACACCAGGGGTACCAAGTTCCATAGAGCTATCAATCCAGCGCATCATAAGGTGAGCAGTGTTTTATTTTATATGGATATGGTAACCACCTATGCAATTTGGTATCCCACCCTAGTAGCAGTGACGAAAAAGTTCAGTCTACCATTTTGTTAAAACTAAGTTCTTGGTTTTCCTAAACACGTGGATATGTCAATCAAATTCCTACGGGCTACGGATTATTTAAGTGACTTAAGCAGAAGGAGAGATACTCAAGTAGAACGTTACAAAAATGTTAAGATGGCCTCAACGGATACCTTACAAGAATGGTGTATGTTGGGAGACATACACCAACTGGGTAGAGCCATAGAGGTGTTGGTTGGGTAACATTGTTGTGTGTCCATGAAAATGCGTGAACCGGTAACATAACGTCCACGGGTGTACTTAGTCAATTCTGCTACACATTAAATGCAAATCGTATAGCATATAATAAATATGCAGTGAGACCAGCCCAGGTATGATCATGGACAGATAAATATTATGAATGAATTAGGAGGAGGGAAAGGAGGAGGAGTAAATGATCAAGGTGACTTGTTATAATCCAGTCAGAGCATCCACAGTGGGCGAGTATAACCAAAAATTTGGGATGAGATCATGACGCAGTGGGACGGAGTAAAGATCAAATCCCAGCCAAAGATCAAATTCCAGACCATATTTGGTCGCGACCAAATACCAAATCCTAATATAGTCGGGCGTAAATTTAAAGTACGTTTGTTGCTGGGCGTAAATTTAAAGTACGCTTGTTAATGGGCGGAGATTTAAATTACGCCCGATGAAAATTCAAATTAAAATAAAAAAATAAAAAAATGAGGCGTAAACTTAAAGTACGCCTGTTGACAGGCGTAAACTTAAAGTCCGCCTGGTGATTGATTGGGCGGACATTTGAGATACGCCCGATGAAATTTTTTTGGGGCGGATCTTTAAATTACGCGCGACCAAATTTTAATCGCCACCGTTACGTGACAACACGGACTAAACCCAAAATTTGATCTTTTTTTTGATCTTTGATCTTTGGTTTTGATCGCACCACTGCAGTTGCTCTCAGTCCAGTCCCCCCTGCCTGCTCCAAAAATCTGCTGAAATGTATAAAATGTCTTTTTCTGAAATTTGTTAAGTTTTTATTAAAAGGTCCCCTCACCACATATCCTTTCCCCTAACTAGACGAGTAAACTTGGCAGATGGTAGCTGGATATCAGTTCAATTATTAATTATACACCAGTGCAATCTCCCCTTCATCGTTTTTTTTTACCTTACACCATTCCTTGCCCATCCCTCTATAAGCTTGTGGCCAGGAAAATCTCTTGGAACGGAAGGTTTTGACAAATAAAAAAAATAATAATTTGAAACAAGTCAATAGATTCAAACTTGACAAAGTGAAGTAATTTTTTTTGTTGTTCACACGGCATTATACGGCAGTATCACAACCGACCATTTACGAGCATATGGATCTGAAATTTGTAAAGGAACTCCAAGTTGAATAGGAGAGTATTTGTTTTGGAAGCACAACTGAATTGAGTTCATTGATTGTTTTTGGACCTGGTCTCACTCACTCACATGTAGTGTGGATACCAGGACATGATCAATGTGGTGATGCTGGGGTGCAACCCCATTTTTGACTTGTACATCAATAATTTAAACAGTGAAGTAATTACGCATGTGGGGATGACTGATTACACTTTCAGGTCTGAGAACTGTTAGGCAGGTCTTACTTAACCTTTAATACATTAAAAGAACACATGTGATGATGCAGCACCAAAAGTGTATACACATATAAACATCTTTTTCTTCTCTTTTTCTCTTTTATTAATCCACTCAATAACCTCAGTTTTAATCAAAATTATTAAAAAAGAAAAAGAAAAAGTATACTAAATATTAACAAAATAAGAAAGGAGAAAAATACTAAATAAAACAAACAAATGAGGTTCTGAAAATATTTACAAAATCTTATCTAAGTTTTTAGTGTTCCAAGCAAAAACCACAGTACTACTATTGAATTGATTACTTCAAATATTTAGAGTTTCAAGAAAAACACTGTTAAATCCACACAACACATCCTTTTGATTAATCATTTCATGAACTGAATTCTATGAAAAAGTAAAACTCATAGAGAGACAACACTCCTATACTACTAGCTGCTAGCTACTTCATTAATTAACTAGGAAAAATTAGATTAACTAAGATAATTAAAATGGGTTTTCAGACTTGATAATCCAATTCTAAACAAGAACGTCCATAGTTTGTTTTTGAACCAAACGATCTAATCATAAACTTCATGTCCAACTAAACTAAACTAAATTACACACAACCATTAATAAAAGATGACAGGGAAAAGAGAGAAATCAATTAAGGAGTAGAGGAAGAATTGTTATTCTGTTTCTTGGCCAGATTAAGTTTGTTGTTGTGCATCCAGACCTTAAGAACTCTTCTCTTAACACCAATTTCCTGACAGAATTGTTGAACAACAGATTCTTCTTGCTTTTGTATCCTCCACCCAACTTTCTCAGCAAAGTTCAACATTTTATCCTTCTGATCTTGTGAGAATTTGGTCCTAAACCTCTTTTTCGCAGCATGTGAAGCTCTTGCCAAGATTCCATGATCACCACCACCAACACCTTCTTGTTCATCAGACTCTGAAGGAAGTGAACTCATGTTATAAGGAAGTATCAACGGATGATGGTGATGATGAGGTGGTTGTGCTCCTCTGGAAGGTATGATAGCACCTGTAGGGTACCCTAAAGCTTCTGATCCCAAAAGTTTGTGATGACCCACAATGATCTTCCTTCCCATTTTGCTGTTGAGATGTGAAGGGCGGTAGAAATCACAGGAAGTAGCTTCACCTTCAATCTCCTTCCTATGGAAATTTCTATGGCAATTACAAGCTGAACACTTTAAAGCTTCGAGGCTACCTTCTTCACCACTTGGCATGAATTCTCCACAGCCGTCTGTTGCATTTCCACCCATGGCTGCTGCATGGTTCTTGAGACATTCTCTATACTTGACCAGCTTCTTTGTGTACGGCATATGGTCATCTATGGTAGTAGGAGATATAATGGCTCCATTTGAAGGAAGTTGATGAGGTGCTGTTGATGAAGGGATAATAATGTGGTTGTGTGAAGTAGGTTCATGATGAATTACGTGAGCAGCATGAACATGACTGTGTACTCCTCCTCCATAACTGCTGGTTATTGGGATCGGTATTTCTCCTTCATGACTAGAAAGATCCATCTCCCTCTCTCTCTCTATCTCTCTCTCTCTGGATGGAAGTGTGAAAGCTAGTTAAGTGTGCTTGCTTACTTGCACTTTTGTGTGCTGTTGGTTTGGAGACCAAAAGAGAAGGAGGAAAGAAAGAAAGAAAGACAGATGAGAGTCTTAAAATGATTAATTAGTTTACAGTATATATTGTTTTTTCTCTCGAAACTTGTCTTAATAGGTTTTTAATAAGCTTTTTTTTTTTTTTTTTTTTCCCCTCTTCTCTCACTCACTCACTCTCTGGCTTGTTGGTAGGATCAGACTGCCTGCAGGTGTGAGATTCTAGACACCCATTATCTAAGTAGTAATTATCATCATCCAACTTTTGTTTTTTAGTTTTTGTTTTAATAAAAATGGCAGAGACCAAGGATAAGAAAATAACAAAAAGGAAGAATTAAAATGTGAGGAATATTAGAAAAAACATATTTTGGGGGAAAGAGCTTATAAAAAACAGACCCGGAGGTATGATCAAAATGTATGAAGAGGTACTTACTAGTTACTACTACTGCTTCTTCTGTTTTTTTTTTGTGAGAGAGAAAGACCTAAGTGATGATCTTAAGGCCTGTAATTAGTAACAGCAAAAAACAAAAAGTGATGATGCCCTAAAGATTTGACACTAGCCAGGTTTTGTTTTTCCTACTTACTGTTTGTCTCTTTTTCATCCAACTTTGGAAATTTCAAAAACAAAAAAGAAAAGAAAAGAAAAGAAAAGGGAAGCAAGATGGGAAGAGAGACAGGCAAATAATTGAGAGACTATGCTGATCACAAAAGAGTCAAGAGCTTTTCTACATGGAATGGAAAGAAGAAAATGGTGTTTAAGAAGAAGGATTACTACTTAAGAAGCAAGTATAGCGCAGGTAGGGTTACAAAACAAGGCTTTCAATTTGGTTGTCTTCCTTGTCTAGGCTCAAAGTTTGGGTTGTTTCAAGATTTGAGCAATTAATGTTATAATGACTGAGTAGTGTGGATATGTATCTAAGCTGCAAACAAATTAGTGCACTGGACACCCATCTTTCTATCTATCAATCAAAGAAGTTAAGAAGATGATGGGCAGGGAAAAACACATAAAATTGTTTCCTGAGTTGAAACAGAAAAAGAGAAGTAAGAATTAGAGTGAGTACCTACGTACTATTAGTTTCCTTCCTCCAACATTTTATGATCACATGCAAATACAAAATTAAGAGAAAGAGTTTAAAACAATAAAACCTTTTGCTTTGAATTAAAATCAAAAGCTTTAAATTAAAGATAAATGAAGAAGGGATGGAGAGAAGGATGATCAGAGATTCAAGAGAGATGAGAAGAAGCAAAATGAAGAGTGTTTTTGAAGGTGGGTTTATTTGGCTAGTGAAGCACTAAGCAGAGAGAGCTTATAGTAAGTAGAAGAAGGCAACTAAGAGGAAGAGAAAATTAAAGAAGATTTTTTACAGACAAAGAGGAGAGAGAGATGGAAAAGTTGGGTGCTTGCTTTGGTTTGCTTTGCTTGCACTATCAGGAATCAAGCTTACGCCATACAGAAGGCAATGTGTCAGAGAGAATTTAAGACCCCACCATGCACCTCTCAATCCATGGCAGGCAGGCAGCAGTGAGAAAACTACTTGAAAAGAAATACAGTATAGATATAGAGTCTATAGACCATTTCTTAATAAATCTGCTTAGATACTCTTTGAAAATCCAGTCGTTTAACTGCAAATCCTACTCCTACGTGCAGTCTTAATTACACTACCCACTGCAAAATTTTATACTTCCTTTTAAGACTAGCAGTAAATAAATCCGTGCGGTTCACTTTTAATTGTGCTGATTATTTGTTTAACTTGCTTACTTATACTACAGCCATGAAGTTAAGGAGGTACCTTTTTTCTGATATTTGCATGGCCGTTTAAGAAATTGACTTGTTCTTTTGGATATAAGGTTCACTCTCAAATCATAGCTTTTGTAAACCAAGGGCTATGTATTCCTGCTGGTTGACTGGCTCATTCTACCCTCAGTTATCCAGTATTTATTTATTACCAACCGGCTTAGAGATTTAGAATTGGGACCAGTTCTGCCAAAAATAATGTATTGGTCCCTAAAAGAAATTCCTTGACCCTAGCTCGCTAGCTAAATACAGAACCAGGTCATGCCTTGGATCTCTCTCTGGATTGTTCAATGATTTTTACAGACCGCAGTGTATACAACATTCAACAGACGAGGGGCTTATAGATGGATGACTTCCCCTACGATTAAGACCCTCATGCCCTTAAAATCGAGGGGAAATGCCCAACAAGGCAAAGTAATAATCCACCTCTTTCTTAACAAGAATTCAAACATGCATTGCCGTAGCATACCCAATTCTCCATACATTGATACTAAATATAAGAAAATTAAGTAGATTTTCTTAATTTTAAGTCATTATGAGAATTTGAAAATTTAATTAAACTTGATATTTTCTAATTTGATTGATCCTTGTGGATCATTACTTTATTCTTCATTATCCTTCCTTTCCCTTATTCCAAACCCACCTACATTTCAAAGACACTCTTTTGAATCTTTAATTTTTTTTTGTTTTTATCTCTTT
This sequence comes from Papaver somniferum, assembly GCF_003573695.1. Lineage (NCBI taxonomy): Eukaryota > Viridiplantae > Streptophyta > Magnoliopsida > Ranunculales > Papaveraceae > Papaver > Papaver somniferum. The sequence goes on along the minus strand of NC_039359.1, from coordinate 31,354,280 downwards.
TTTATCTAGTACTTCTAAGCCTTATCATCATCAAGTCTTGGTGGGTTTGATGGGTCTAAATCATTTATAAGATCAAACTGGACAAAAGAACTTAGGAGTATTTTATAAAGTACCATGTTTTTTAAAATTTTCTAAAGTACTCCGTTTTATTCAAAAGGAAAATTTCATCTAGTTAAGTGGTAGGTGGCAGTTATCTTTCCTATTAAAAGTCTTATTTACCCCTGAACTACATCTCCTTAGTAGAGAGGATAATGATTCGACGATCCTGAAAGAGGGTGTAATGATCCTGAACTAGGCTCGACGAACCTAAAAGTGTTGTAACGACCCTGAACCGGGCTCGACTAACCGGAAAAATATTGTAGAAGATTGATTCTCCACCAACCAAAAACCCCAAGACACTTGGGAATGATGAACCCTTTCAGGGAATGATGAAACGAACCTGAAAATGATGACACGATCCTGAACCGAGCTCGACAAATTGAAAAAATGATGTAGAAGGTAAACGTACTAACAAGTAAAGGGTAAAGAAGTAAACTTTAAAGAAAGTAAACTAGTGTTGACTAACTAGGATGGAAAACTGGGGCACTTTAGAAAATTTCTAAAAAACAGGGGTAACAAAAACCGAGGTCAATAAAACGGGGGTACTTTATAAATTCTCCCATAAAAGATGAATGAACAGACACATGGTGTTTCCTAATTACCTAAGAGCAGTTCTTATGGAATGAACAAACTCCAAGTTTGTTCATTTTGCTCTCACTATGGAATGAACAAACATGAAAAATGGATGTTCAACTCAATATATTTATTGATTTGAACATCGAGATGGACAGACCAGTACGGCCCTGTGGTAAGGACGGGAGAGCTTGCTACGAACGATGGCCTTTGAAGAAAAAACGTCGGCGCTTTTACAACCAACGTGCGGTTTTACTTCAAGCGCCGGCGTGCGTATTAGGAACGCCAGCGTCTGACCCAATGGCGCCAACGACTCAATCTGAACGTCTCAAAAATCTTGTGATCCAACGGTTATATTTTTTGAATTCTATAAATACTCCTCATTTTAACTCCAAATTCACACATTCTACACATTCTTCACTCTCAAATCACCTACAAAAATTCCTCCCAGAGTTCGTGCTGTTAGATTCACTAAACAAGAGGATTTAGCCATTTGTAGAGCATTCGTTTTTCACATAGAAGATGTTGTCATACGCAATGTAGCCGATTCGACGTTAACTTTGTGGGAGAAAGTTTACAGAATGTTCACCGCTGAAACTGGGAACATTCATGGGCGTGATTCTCATGGATTGCAGCATCGTTTTAGTGTAATTAGTATGAATGTATTGGAGTTCATGGCTTTACTAATGAAGAATCACAAAAATAAGCTCAACGGTGAAGCCGTACATGAAGTGGAACCCAGATCTTTAGCGATGTGGCGAGTAACTCAGCGCGGTCGACCTTTCGACTTCCATGCTTGTTCCAACATTCTTAGGGTGCTCAACAGATACAATCCCCTAGTTTAGGAATTCCACTACCCGCCGAGAATTGACACCTATGTAGTAGTTGTTTTAATCTAATATATTTCTTTTATTTTCATGTGTGATGTGGTGGTTGTTCGATGCGGTACGTTTTTATTTACGATGTTAATATTGATGGTGCAATTTTTAATCCAGGAAAAATTTAAATTACTGAGACATGCAAATGTGAAGATAATCGTAATAACACCATAGTGAATCGATTTTTCATACAACTTCAATCAGGCCACTCCACCAAAAAACACCTAGGACATTCCCACAAATGCCTTCCACATGTGTCTTCTTCAGAAGAAGTCCACAAATGAATAAAAGTCTTGCAACCGGGCTTTGAGAATGCACTGATTCTCTGTGGACAATGTTTGTATTCGTGATCTCCGTGTCCACAATACTTGCAGTATAATAGCTCATTCTTCAATTTGGCTTTAAGTTTGAAGTTTTTGCAGAGTGTTGCAATCTTTTCTTCTTCTTCTTTTTTAATCTTCATAACATCATCTAGCATATGTGGTTCCTCCGGATAATTGGGATCTTGACATTGCAAATACCTGATCTTTTCCGGTTGTGATTCAATCACCATTCTGATGTGTGAAAAACCTTCCCGCAGACACTTTGAATACATCCAAGGACATTGCATAAGAGTGTGGTTATCCATGAAACATAACAGACAAACATATTTTGCTTCGACACATAACATTTGCTTCGCTTTGCCTTTACAAAACATGGTGGATGTTGAGAAAGAAATCGGTTGGTTTGATTTAGAATAAAACCTAGCGATGTATTTATAATAGAAAATAGGAGATCGGTAATTCAAACGGGTGGTTTTAGTAAAGTCGCGCGGTTTTACTACAAGCGCCAACTTCTATTAATTCAAATAGGCGCTTAAAGGAAAGCAGCCAGCGGTTTTACTTGAAACGTCAACGGAAAAATTTCCAACGGCTCCCTTCTCTTTCTCGACCTATAAATTTCATTCCTCCCATCTCCAAAATCACATCTTCTTCTTCTTCTTCTTCTTCTTCTTCTTCTTTTTTGCTAAATCTCTCTCCCCCTTTGCAGAAATGTCAATCGTGGTCCCAAGTTTACTGAAGAAGAGGATATAACAATATGCAAAGCATATTATTTTAATAGGGTAATAACTGGTGTTGTTATTTCTCATGACGGTTCTTTTTGAGAGAACGTTTTTTCAATGGTCGTCTCACTGAAGGGAAACCCAGGAAACCGAGATGCTCGTCGATTGCGTGCTCGTTTTCAATCTATTATGCTTGGAGTCCAGCCATTTCTTGTTCTCGTAATGGAAATTGATCGAGAAAAGTTCAGTGATGTAACTGAAGATGAAGTGATCCAAACAGCTCTTGATAATTGGGAGGAAGCTCATGGTAAACCTTTCGCTACGAAGCGTGTTTCATAATTCTAAAAGATGGTCCATCTCAAGCACATCGTTACTGCACTCTAATGTCGCTGTCGGTCATTACAATGGATGAAGATGTTACTCTTGTTCGATGTTGGTTACATCGTATGATGAGACCAATGAACAATGACAATTTCTGGGAAAGAGTATTGAGACATTTTGTAGCATCGCGGAACGAAGGCATAAGAAACAGTAAGAGCCTAGAACTAAGAATTGCATTCATCGCTAAGGAAGTCAAACATTATACGGAAGTATTGTGGATGGTTCATCGTAGCAAGTCTGGATTATCCAACGAAGAACTGGTGAGTATCTTACCTTTGTCCTCATGGACTCAAATGCATCATAAAAATATCTGAACTTGTTATTTATCTGTTTTACAGAAAACCATCGCTTAGACCAAGTTTACCGAAGAAAGCGGAAGAGAGTTTAGGCATTTTAAATGTTATGAACTTTACAGAGAGAATGTCGCTGGATTAGATGTGGTTTGATGATTTTTTTGTGGTTTATTAAAATGTAGTTTGATGTTATTTGCAAGTTTAAATTGTAATAAATTTCACTTAATCTGAAGTGGAAATCTATTTTAAAATATAAACATTTTCATTCATTGATATTATTGCCAATTCTTTTACAAGATATAAAATTAGACAATAATAAAAACTTCAATAAAAATCAAGTACAAGTTTTGGCCTCCTGTTTATCTTCATTTGACGTATTTTCCATTCAACGCGCTCTTTGACAGTTTCACCTTTGTTTTTGAACTTTTGTTGTTAACTTTCAAAACTGGAGCTCTTCTTTGCCTTTTAGCGGAACATTTTCTTGGAGAAACTTATAAAACTTGGACTTCCCTTTTATAATTTTCAGTCTTTTTAAAACTCCTACATATCTTAGAAATAGCAGCTTCAAGTTTTGCATCGCAAAAAAGTGTGATCGCCTTTTCAGCCTTTTTAGAAGAGAAAATTCAAGTGAATTTTGGTGTGAGTGAATTGTTTGAAGATGGTGGTAATTTATAGAGGTAAAATGTGAATTTCAAATTTTAAAAAACTACCCGTTGGCGTTTGTAGCAAAAACGCCAGCGTTTTGTCTTGAAACGCCGCGTTGGTTCTTCCCACACCAGCGTTTGTCCTTCCAATGCCAGAGTTGGATCTGCTGAAGCTAGCGTTTAACCTGGATCGCACGCCTATTAATATAACGCCCGGAGCTTTACCATAGTGGAAAACCTAGTTTGGCCATCCACCTGGCTCAACAAAAGAATGGGTTTGTTCACTCCCATAAGAATTTCCATAAATAGGGTAATTGGTCTGGTTGGTTACCACTGAAATCCAATTTAGTTCTATACGCTTCAACAGTTTTCTACCCTCTTTAAGATTTACTTTTATTTCTAAGGCAGTATGGAGAAATTTGATGGTGTTTGCTAATTACCTAATTGGGGTAATTGGTCTAGTTGATTACCATTGAAATCCAATTTAATTATATACGCTTTAATAGTTTTATGCCTTCTTTTGAGAATTACTTTTATTTCTAAGGGAGTATGGTGATTATTTGATATATGTTGATATCTATGAAAATTTTAAGAGAGAAACTAGGTGATTACCGGAATAGCACAGCAGCAAATGGCTTGGATGACATCTTGGTAGTTGAATTTCTTACTCCCTTTATATGTTTTCTTCTTTTAGCAAAAGTATACCAAAATTTTTGCATATTTTTCCTTAAAATAGGTTGATTGTCAAGATTTAACCAAAAACTAGGATAGGAAAACCAAGAAAGAACAAGGGAGATCGATAGTACATGGCTCTGTGCGGATACAATTTTAACTCCTTATTTTTTTGCAAAATTGATAGATATATTTTTGTGTCCGATTTGTCTCGATTCTACATATTGTTAGGGCTCATTTTTGTACTTATTATGGTGTTTTATTTATTTGTAGGTATTTTTGGCCAATAAACATTTTTGGAAAAAATTGGCTCGAAAAGTTGTCGGAAAGCATCCGGAGGACATTTCTTATTCGGACTCTCACTTTGGATAAGGGGTAACCTAATTACTAAGGAGATCCCATTTCCAGGCAGTTGCTAATCGCACCCCTACCCTGGATAAGGGGCAACCATCTTCAACATTTCAAAAACCAAGTTTTGACGGGAAAATAGGTGCAGTGAAGAACAGTTTTGGCAATCGTGATTTGGAGGAGTTTGAGGTCGATTAAACCTCTGATTTTCATAGGATAGACTCCTTATGGGTCTAGGAATCTGATATGGGTGTTTAAATCGATTAGACTGGGCTTAATCGACGGATTTTTCTCACAACAGAAAATATGGAAAGTCACGTGTGTGACCTGTTTTAGGGAATTTTAGAGAGATTAAAGTGTTGTAAACTTTCCCAAATATTTGTATCCATCTAAGGAAGAGTTTATAATAAAAAGGAAAGCTCAGAAACGCGTAGAAATTCTAAAACAAGAAATTGCCGCAACTTGGCCGTGAAGAGAAGGAAAGAGATTTTGGAAGATTTGGGAGAGATTTAATCGGTATTTTTGATATAAATAGATGTCTTGGGTCATATAGAAGAGGTGTCGAGAGTTTGGGAACCTAAGGAGAGCTAGAGAAGAAGAAATCAGAGCTTTACCAAACTCTGTTTCTGCTGCTGCTGAAGAGGAAGAACGCGAAGAACATTGACGCACGGGAAACAGTCGCAGAACAGTGTCGTTGTTTAACAGCTGAAGAACATTAAGCTGTGCAGGACAGTCGTATTTTAGGGTCTTAAAATCAGCGACAAAGCAACGGTATTTACAATAGTTTTCTGTAACAGTTCCATTGTAACAGCTGTTTTACAACACCAATACACTGTTGCAAACAGTGTGTGTTATTACTTTTCACTCTTTTAATCATCTTTTGAGCAACAAACACATATTTTGAGATCGTGATTAATATGAGGAGCTAAACCCCATTGTTGAGGCGACAGAGGAAGCTATTTTTCCAACAAAAAGTGGTATATTCTATTTTATCTTTTTATTTTCAATAATTATATGATTATTTGCCTTGAACTATTATTGAATATGATTTTTATTTGAGTGATTGTGATCTATTTTGATGGAGTATGCTTAGTTTTAAGACTTTTGATGCTTCATACTTGGTATTTACAATTACTACTTTTGAAAATCTACTTGTTGCAATATTTTAGAATCAAATTAAACGAGAAAATTACATAAATATAAGTATTGGTTTAATCACTTTGAACTTGGAAAATAATGGAATATTAGCCTCGGTGTTTCTTTTAGTATTGATATCATCTTTGATTGAGTTTGCTATAATTTTTAGTGAGTTTTCTATTTTAATATTAGAATTTAAGTCTAATTAATATCCTTCACAAGTCTGAGAATCGAATCACTTTTACCACTATCTACAAATCAAATCAATTTTTGGCGCCGCCGACGCGGACTTGTTTTTAGGGTTTTAGATTATTATTTTTTTTATTATTTTTTTAATTTTTTAATTATTTTTTGTTCTTTTTTTATGTTTTTGGGTATTTATCTTGTGTCTACAGGTTCTGGATCATAAAGAAAATTGATCCAAGGAGTTTGGCGATTTCATAAAGACTTGGAGCTAAAGATTAAAGCAAAAAGAACAGAAAAGAAGACAATTTTACTTTAGGGTTTGTTTATTTTAGTTTTAAAAAAAAAAATTGTATTAGGGTTTATTATTTTTGTAATTTTTCTTTGTCTTTTTGGACTTTTGGACTTTGGGACATTTTTTTTATTACCCTACGGAAGGGTACTTTAAATATAAACTGTTTGCAGAGAAGGAGGACGATTACGATATTGTCTCTGCACCTTGGGTTCGTACACTAGACATCGGAGTCAGTGGCCCGAGTCGACTACAACCGATTCATCCTCCGTCTGGAACGGGAGGTAAGATTCTAAACACTCGCGAATCCCCTGTCAGCGAGTTACTGGACTTCTTCGTATGCATATATGTTGAGGACTAAATATGGACATTTATTTTTCTAGTAAAGGGCAAGGCCTGGACATACAAGATAAGCGTTCGGATTTCATCACTGTTTTCTTCTTGCCCGCTTTAGGAACACGTAACCTACGCGAACCTAAGCCTAAAATTTTTACTAGAACGAGACCGATAGGGTAACGAGCTTAACAGGAAAGTCATTCGAAAAATATTGGTTACTCTTTTAAGCATATTTCGAAGTTCTTGACGGTTTTTGTAAGTTGAATGCGTGACTGCGCCGCCTTGTAATACCAGTGAGGCCTTGGGTATCAAAACTCCACCGAGCTTCCCTCGCATCTATTGTAACGAATTCCCGTTCGAAGGATTAGAAGTTGGTCTAGAAACAACCTAAGTGGAGCCATCATGCTTTTCGTTTGCTATAAATCAATAGGATTGATTTGGTTGAGTCGGCCTTGTCTGTGTTTGATTACCCTTCCAATTTAGAAAATTATATTGTATGCCTGAACGTAAAAGAGACGCACTAGGTAGATTTGTTAAAGATAAACCTAGTAGTTCGAAGCGTCTCGATTACCTTAATCTAGAAAGTCCGACTTTTGAAGAGTCTGTTTTTGAACGTCCTTTGACTGAGGAGAGAATCCCTGTTGCTCCGATAGCGCCAGAAATGGCAACTTTGAAAGCTTTTTTGAATCCAACTATGACTACCCGTCCTTCGTGTATTAAGTTAGCTGAAACAGAGGCACCTTATGAAATGAAACCTGGGACCTTACAGATGCTCCCAATCTTTTTAGGGAAAGAAAATGAAAACCCTTATTACCATGTTAGGGATTTGGTGGAAATTTGTAGTACTCTAAGAATTAGAGGCTTAGATGATGATGCTTTGAAACTTAGGTTATTCCCATTTTTCCTGAAAGATAAGGCCAAGTCGTGGTTGTATAGTTTGGACTCCGAGTCAATTGAGAAATATGAACAACTTACATCTGCCTTTTTCACTAAGTTTTTCCCTAGACACAAAACATCGTCTATTAGGACGCAAATATGCACATTTTCACAACAAGAGGGAGAATCTTTATATAGGTATTTGGAAAGGTTCAATGATTTATTATCCCAGTGTCCTCATCATGGTTTAGAAAAGGTTAGGCTAGTTCAGATCCTTTACGAGGGTTTAGATTATTCCACAACGACCATGGTTGAGTCTCTATGCACCGGTGGATTTGAAAACCAAACTGTTGATGCGGCGATGGAATTTTTTTAATGAAATCTCCGAAAAAAACCCAACAATTGGAAAATAGTAGGGCACCCTAGAAAACAATTCTTTTAAGTAGAGGAAACGTTAATAGGGTAGAAGGAGACTATGAATCAGATGCCAAAATTGTTGCTATAGCAAAAAGGTTAGAAGCCTTAGAAGTGGGCCAGACTAGTGGTAGAGTGGAACCTTTTTGGGAAGGCCAGAATATTGAAGAGCAGGCCAATGCTCTTTAAAATAACACTAGATTTGATAACCGTCAAAAGATTGACCCATATTCAGAAACCTATAATCTTGGTTGGAGAAACCATCCGAACCTTTCATGGTCTAATGGCCAAAGTCAAGGTCAGTTTAGTAATTCTAATGCTCCCCCAGGTTTTGGCTTTACTAAGAATCCTTCAGGACTAGCTCAGTTTCAGAATCAGTCAGATAAGAAAATCCTAAGTTTAGAGGAATCTCTCGCCTTGTTAACTCAGCAAACTGCAAAATTTCAGTTATCCGTAGAACAAAGTCTACAAGCTAGTAACAGGATAGGACAAGAAGATAGTCAGGCTATTTCCGAGTTAAAAACCCAGGTTGGTCTGATAAGTGATTCTTTGAGAGAAAAAGGTAAGTTTCTTAGTCAAACACAACCCAACCCTATAGGAGTTCATGAATTAGGTGCAAAACCATCGAATCAATTGAATGTTGTTAGAACCCTTAGAAGTGGTAGAGTTGTAGACAATAAGGTAACCATGCCCGATAGTGAACATACTGTAGTTCACCCCTCAGGATCTCACCTCTCAGGACCAGTAGCTGAAGAGACTGATAAAGTTTCTGATGATGTGAATTCGGTTCCTGAAAGGTCTGATTTTAGGCCTAGAGCCCCATTTCCTCAGCTATTAGTACCAACAAAGAAGGAATCGAACTTTAATGACATAGTGGAGGTTTTTAAGCAAGTTACCATAAACCTTCCCTTATTAGATGCAATTAGGAAATTCCTGCTTATGCCAAGTTCCTTAAGGATATGTGTACGCGAAAGCGAAAACTTAGCGTCCATAAGAAAGCCTTTTTAGCTAGTCACGTAAGTTCAATCATTCAGAACACCACAACTCCAAAGTACAAAGACCCAGGTTCTCCTACCATTGCTTGCACAATAGGTAACTTCCGGGTAGAAAAAGCTTTACTTGACTTAGGAGCCAGTGTGAACTTACTGCCATTCCATGTATACTTACAGCTAGGACTTGGTGAAATGAAACCTACTCAGATGACACTGCAGTTAGCTGATAGGTCTGTTAAAATCCCTCGAGGTGTTATCGAGGATGTTCTTATTGAGGTCGACAAGTTTATTTATCCAGTGGATTTCGTGGTCCTAGATACCCAACCTGTCCCTGACCCAGAGAACCAGATACCTGTGATTTTAGGTCGCCCATTTTTAGCTACGTCTAATGCGATCATTAACTGTCGAAATGGTGTGATGAGTTTATCTTTTGGTAATATGACTATGGAGATGAACATTTTTAATGTCAGTAAGCAACCTCATGAGCTAGATGACACATGTGTTGAGGAGGTGAACATGATAGAAGCCTTAGTTCAGGAGTCATTACCAAACATCTTGTCTGAAGACCCATTAGAAAGTTGTCTATCCCATTTTGGTTTAGATTTTGACGACGATAGCACTATTGAACAGGTGAATGCTCTATTAGATTCTACCCCTGTGTTAGACACTGATGGATGGAAAGCTAGGTTCGAACCATTACCAGTTTCTGAGACTACCCTAATTCCTTCTTTAGAAGAGCCCCCAAAGTTGGACCTTAAACCACTACCCGATACTCTAAGTATGTGTTTTTAGGCCCATCTGAGACTTTACCTGTGATTGTAGCTTCCAATTTGGATAGTGATCAGGAAAGTAGGCTAGTAAATGTACTTCAAGACAATAAGGAAGCTTTAGGTTGGACTATAGCATACATTAAGGGTATAAGTCCTACTGTGTGTATGCATCAGATTCATTTATAGGAAGACTCCAAACCTTATAGGGAGATGCAACGTCGACTGAACCCTAACATGAAAGAGATAGTTCGAAAAGAGGTTCTTAAGTTGTTAGATGCGGGTATTATTTACCCAATTTCAGACAGTAAGTGGGTCAGCCCTGTTCGGGTTGTCCCCAAGAAATCAGGTATCACTGTAGTCCAGAATGATAATAATGAATTAATCCCAACCCGAGTGACCACGGGATGGCGTGTGTGTATTGACTATAGGAAATTGAACAAGGTCACAAGGAAGGATCACTTTCCCCTTCCTTTTATCGACCAAATGCTAGAGCGATTAGCTGGACATAGTCACTATTGCTTCTTAGATGGCTACTACGGTTATAATCAGATCGTTATTGCCCCAGAAGACCAAGAGAAAACCACTTTTACCTGTCCCTTTGGTACCTTTGCGTATAGACACATGCCTTTCGGGCTATGTAATGCCCCTGCAACTTTTCAGCGTTGTATTATGAGCATATTTTCTGATATGGTAGAACGGTTCTTAGAGGTCTTTATGGATGATTTTTCAGTGTTTGGTTCATCTTTCGATGAGTGCTTGCATCATTTGACATTATTGTTGACTAGGTGTAAGGAAAAAAAGTTAGTGCTTAATTGGGAAAAATGTCATTTCATGGTTAAATCAGGAATTGTGTTAGGGCACATCGTCTCTTCAAAGGGTATAGAGGTAGACAAAGCCAAAGTTGACCTTATTAAGACTTTACAGGTCCCAAAAACCGTAAAAGATATTAGGTCATTCCTAGGGCATGCAGGTTTTTACCGTCGATTCATTAAGGATTTTAGCTTGATTTCTAGACCTCTTTGAAATTTTCTTGCAAAAGATGTTAAGTTTGTCTTTGATGATGCTTGTTTAGAGGCTTTTGAGAAGCTTAAAAATTTACTCACTACTGCCCCGATAGTCCAGGCACCTAACTGGAACCTACCCTTTGAGATTATGTGTGATTCTTCAGATTATCCTATAGGCGTCGTTTTAGGACAACGAGAAAACAAATTACTTCATGTGATTTATTATGCTAGCAAAACTATGAATGATGCCCAAATGAACTACACAACTACCGAGAACGAACTTTTAGCCATCGTGTTTGCCTTGGATAAGTTTAGGTCCTACCTATTAGGTTCTAAGATCATAATCTATACAGATCATGCTGCTTTGAAATACCTTTATCTAAGAAGGATACAAAACCTAGATTGATTAGATGGATCCTATTGTTACAGGAATTTTCCACAGACATTAGAGACAAAAAGGGTGCAGAAAATGTAGTAGCAGACCACTTGTCTAGGCTAGTTGTTAGTTCCCCTAGTGATTCCCTTCCTATAAGGGATAGCTTTCCTGATGAACAATTGTTCTATGTTTCCCAATCACCTTGGTATGCAAATATAGTGAATTATCTTGTTACTGGTCGAACCCCTCAACATTGGGGTAAACAAGATCTTTCTAAGTTTTTAGCCGAGGTTAAGCATTTCTTTTGGGACAATCCTTATCTGTTTAAGTATTGTCCGGGCCAGATTATTAGGAGATGTGTATCTGAGAGTGACCAGTCTAGTATTATCTCCTTTTGTCATGAACATGCATGTGGGGGTCATGTTAGTGCTAATAAGACTGCTGCTAAGATTTTGCAGTGTGGATTTTACTGGCCTTCGTTGTTTAAAGATTCCCATAGTCATTGTGTTTCTTGTGAGCGTTTCCAGAAGTTAGGAACCATTTCCCGTAGAAATATGATGCCTTTGAACCCTATTTTAGTGATTGAGGTCTTTGATGTGTGGGGCATTGATTTTATGGGTCCATTTCCTATTTCGTTTGGTTATCTTTACATACTTGTCGATGTAGACTATGTGTCTAAGTGGGTTGAGGCGGTTCCGTGTAAAACGAATGACCACAGGGTCGTAGTCCAGTTTTTGAAAGAGAATATACTTACACGTTTTGGTACGCCGCGAGCTATAATTAGTGATGGAGGTTCACACTTTTGTAATAGACCGTTTTCTATTTTAATGAAACAATACGGTATTACCCATAAAGTAGCAACCCCGTATCACCCTCAGACTAGTGGTCAGGTAGAGGTTTCCAATAGGGAAATTAAACTTATTCTAGAGAAAACAGTTAATCCAAATAGGAAAGACTGGTCGTCGAGGCTTACTGATGCCTTATGGGCTTACCGTACTGCGTTTAAGACACCCATTGGAATGTCACCTTATCGTTTAGTGTTTGGCAAGGCATGTCACCTGCCTGTTGAGTTAGAGCCTCGAGCCTATTGGGCTATTAAGAACTTAAACTTTTCACTTGACAAGGAAGGAGCTCAAAGAAAGCTCCATCTCAATGAGTTGGACGAGATTCGTAGAGTATAAGAACAAAATGAAACTTGTGCATGATAGGAATATTTTACGAAAGTCATTTTCTCCAGGTCAAAAAGTTCTTCTGTATGACACTCGTTTGCACCTATTCCCCGGGAAGTTGCGCTCTCGGTGGACCGGTCCTTTTGTGGTCCGTACTGTTTTTCCTCATGGCGCTGTTGAGATTGAGACACCAGATGGTAGTAGTTCTTTGAAGGTTAACGGTCAGCGATTGAAGCCTTTTTTAGAGCCTTTTCCTACAGGTGATGTTGAGTAGGTCCCTCTGGAGGACCCTGTTTACCTTGATTGACCATCGAGGCGATTTTGTATGTTGTATAATATTTTTGTAGGTTTTTGGTTACACTTCACCCAGGTACTATCTTTCCGACTTCTCTCTTTACTATTTCCTCATGTTACTTATATTTTTGGTACTGTTCTTTGATTAGAAACATTGAGGACAATGTTAGATTTAAGTTTGGGGGTATAGGAGAAACTTTTTAGTTGCATAATTAAACTCCAGAGCCTAGAAATTTATGCCTATTAAGGATGGCACCAACCAATCTAAGTGGATGGAAGCATTTTGGTTGTAGGAGTTGAGGAACCAATCTGACTAGATGGCAACATCTAAAAGAGTCTATTCATAAAAGCACATAGCTCAGGTGTTAGAAATAACATGATAGTTTCACCATATCTCGTTGAGTCCTTTTCACTTCTGTTTTTATTTTGTTTTGTTTTTAAACTATGTTTCCCTAAGTGATTAGGTGGGGCTCACAATTCAAGTTGTTACCAATGCTAGGGTGAATTAGAGTGATTGAGATATAAATAAAAAAAAAAAGACCAGACCAGACCATCGGACCAACTGGAATAAATTCAATAAATTCGACCACTGGAACCCTTGTATATGCCAGTTGTGTTGACCTAGAGTTAGGATTATCAACCACTGGTACCCTTGTATATGCCATTGTGTTGATATTAGTCAGACCGGTATCTCAGTCCATTAGGATAGGTTCATTTTGTCAGAGGCCTTCAGATAGATATGAGAAACACCGTTCACCTAGTAAACATCAAAACCATCTATGTTTTCTATATCCATCTTATTGATCTAACCATGTGATTAGTTTTAACTCCGGATATTTATGTCCATAGTGCGACTATCTGAGTAGAGCTCTGTCACTTCATATGAATTTTAGTATGCTTGAGTGCGAACTCGTGTACAACAATTGGAATTTCGCATCAGGGTACTTCCTCCTGTAGTCAATAAGTATGCCAACCAAGGATATTCTTTAGTGCCTTCCAAGGTTCTGTGTAGATAGCTAGGGTCTGGAGTATAAAGGTTTTGTGGGTATACCTCTGGTAAGCCCTCCGGAGACAACACTCCGCCACTAGGGACACCTAGGGGTTTAAAGGCTTATTGCATACGCTAAATGCAATCGACGATGCCTGCGACAGTGAGTTAGGATTTTATTTCTATTTTATTTTTGCTCGAGGACTAGCAAATAATAGGTTTGGCGGTATTTGATAGAAACATTTTTCTGTCCGATTTGTCTCGATTCTATATACTGTTAGGACTCATTTTTGTACTTATTATGGTGTTTTATTTATTTGTAGGTATTTTTGGCCAATAAACATTTTGGGAAAAAATTGGCTCGAAAAGTTGTCGGAAAGCACCCGGAGGACATTTGATATTCAGACTCTCACTTTGGATAAGGGGTAACCTAATTACTAAGGGGCATCCCATTTCAAGGCAGTTGCTAATCGCACCCCTACCCTGGATAAGGGGCAACCATCTTCAACATTTCAAAAACCAAGTTTTGGCGGGAAAATAGGTGCAGTGAAGAACAGTTTTGGCAATCGTGATTTGGAGGAGTTTGAGGTCGATTAAACCTCTGATTTTCATAGGATAGACTCCTCATGGGTCTAGGAATCTGATATGGGTGTTCAAATCGATTAGACTGGTCTCAATCGACGGATTTTTCTCACAACAGAAAATATGGAAAGTCATGTGTGTGACCTGTTTTAGGGAATTTTAGAGAGATTAAAGTGTTGTAAACTTTCCCAAAGATTTGTATATATCTAAGGAAGAGTTTAGAATAAAAAGGAAAGCTCAGAAACGCGTAGAAATTCTAAAACAAGAAATTGCCGCAACTTGGCTGTGAAGAGAAGGAAAGAGATTTTGGAAGATTTGGGAGAGATTTAATCGGTATTTTTGATATAAATAGATGCCTTGGGTCATATAGAAGAGGTGTAGAGAGTTTGGGAACCTAAGGAGAGCCAGAGAAGAAGAAATCAGAGCTTTACCAAACTCTGTTTCTGCTGCTGCTGCTGCTGAAGAGGAAGAACGCGAAGAACATTGATGCACGGGAAACAGTAGCAGAACAGTATCGTTGTTTAACAACTGAAGAAAATTAAGCTGTGCAGGACAGTCGTATTCTAGGGTCTTAAAATTAGTGACAAAGCAACAATATTTACAACAGTTTTCTGTAACAGTTCCATTGTAACAGCTGTTTTGCAACACCAATACACTGTTGCAAACAGTCTGTGTTATTAATTTTCACTCTTTTAATCATCTTTTGAGCAACAAACACATATTTTGAGATCATGATTAATATGAGGAGCTAAACCCCATTGCTGAGGCGATGAGGAATCTATTTTTCCAACAAAAAGTGGTATATTTTATTTTATCTTTTTATTTGCAATAATTATATGATTATTTTCCTTGAACTATTATTGAATATGATTTTTATTTGAGTGATTGTGATCTATTTTGACGGAGTATGCTTAGTTTTAAGACTTTTGATGCTTCATACTTGGTATTTACAATTACTACTTTTGAAAATCTATTTGTTGCAATATTTTAGAATCAAATTAAACGAGAAAATTGCATAAATATAAGTATTGGTTTAATCACTTTGAACTTGGAAAATAGTGGAATCTTAGCCTCAGTGTTTCTTTTAGTATTGATATCATCTTTGATTGAGTTTGCTATAATTTTTAGTGAGTTTTCTATTTTAATATTAGAATTTAAGTCTAATTAATATCCTTCACAATTCTGAGAATCGAACCCCTTTTACCACTATCTACAAATCAAATCAAAAACCCTAAATTATCAAGTAATATGAGATGGAAAAATTATTATTCAGTTGAAGTTTTATTCTCCCTCAATCAATGCTTTCCACTATCAATTAAGAATTTCTCAACCAATTAGTGATTTTTGGTTATTGTGTTTTTTCTTTTGACAAATCTGATTTTGTACATTTTACCGGAAGAGCGTTTACAAAGCGTCCAAATATTGTTTCTTTAATTCGATTTTAGTAATATAATTAAAGCGACACGATTCTTAAACACGTGAAAAAGTGAGACCGTTATATAACTACTTAATAAAAAATTAACCAGTGAATTATTAATGAGAGATTGACTTTTTTTGTTGTTGTTGAAAGAGTATTATGCATAAAATTTAGGTCACTTGATGCCTTTTCCAGTCCATGAAAAGTTTTATCTCATAACCATGTATCTTTGTGAGTTCTGTTAAAGAAATTTGGGACTCGGTTTATGCAACATGCATTGATCTTAAAAACTTATCGCAGATATTTGAATTAAAATATATATTGTAGAGTCTGGAGAAAGGTGGTGTTACGATAAGATGGTAGCCTGGTGACAGGAGTTAAACCAATGCTAGAACATTAATAAATGTATTTTTTATATGAAACGTGAATAAAGAGACCATTTTTACCTTTTTTTCCCGAACTCAACCCAGGTTAGTTGATGTAAAAGGTAGAATCTAAAGGACGAAACCATTTCCAAATTTAAGGCTAGTTTTTCAGAGTTACAATGAAGGTGCTTGAAAACGAATAATGTTGCACACTTAAACTTAACCTGAGAAATATGCAAGAAACTGTAGTCCGATCATGCTTACTAGAATCCATGGTATATTTTAATAATAGAAGAAAGAATTCTAGAGAAACCAAGAAATTTTTTGAATGAGTATTCTACTGCATCTTTAGCAACTTTATAAAACTTGCAAAAACCGAGTTTACACCCTCCACCTCTCAAGATCGTAGCATCCTTGACATGGGCAGTAATGAATCCCATAACATGAACGACATATATGGGACACCTCATTTTGGATGTTTTCAAATATGTTTGTCGCTACGACAGGGGGTTCAGGGTGGGCCTTTCCCTCTCCCTCGAACGGATGCGTCTACTCCGATAAGCCACCATTGATGCCTATTGGAGGTGTTCGTCGGAGATGAAAAATAATTCCCAACAGACATGAATTCCTTTATAGGTAGAGAGGATATCCTCCCACTCAATTACATAAAATATTTGTGTATACGTTTCTCTCTAAGCATCATCAGAAACTTTTATTATGTGTTCTTGGTTGGATCAAGGAAATACAAATCTTGAATTCAGTTACTTTGTTATGGGCCTCATTGTAACCTAAAGACAATATTTATTAACCTATAGTATTCGCCGATTGATTGGGAATGGTCGAAATATTTGTCGAAAAGAACAGAAAGGCTTTGAAGCATTTCTCTCAACTGATCTCTAACCCCATTTCGCTAACTATGACTTATATGTTTCCTTAAGATATCATAATTCCAAACCACCACGATCTAAGATAAAATAATTTACCTCAAAGCTACTCAAATCATCAATCTTTTAGAATATTTTTGAACCTCAGAAAATACACATCACTTAACTATCCGTTTTTCTACTTCCGCAAGTAGACCACGAGGCTCTGTAAAAGTCCATGATATAGCCATCACTCAGTGCTCTGTTTCGCTCAAATCTGGGGTCACTTTTAGTTCTATACACTTTAGTAGTTTTTTACCCTCTTTAAGATTTACTTTGATTTCTAAGGCAGTATGGTGACTATTTGATGTTGATATCTATAAAATTTTAAGAGATAAACTTGATGATTAGTGGAATACCACAACATCAAATGGCTTGGCTTAGATCTTGGTGGTTGAATTTCAATTGAAGTTTCATTCTCCTTCAATTAATACTGCGACTGTCAGTGAAGAATTTCTCGACCAGTTAGTGATTTTTGGTTATTGTGTATTTTTTGATAAATCTGATTTTCTATGCTCCCACGTTAGTGCGTTTAAAAAGCATCCAAATCTTGTTTAATTTTTTAATTTATTTTAAGTCGTATGATTAAAGAGACGCGATTTTTTTTTGTCAATCAATATATTTTGATTTATTCAAATCGAACTCATGATTACATGATCACTTACAAGAATAACAAGAACATAAAAATATAGGATAATCAAAACCCTAGTATAATTAAAGAGTTATAAACCGCAAAGATATCCAATGATTGTATATGTAGTAGGGAAGAATGATTGTATTATCCAAAATCAATTTCGACCATTTAATATGATTTTTTTCTTCTTCAACAAAGAGATGCTCCTAAAAGAAGTGAGTATTTTACCCATAATCTTTTAAATCCAGACGAACTCCGATGCCCTAAATTCCTTTGATTGAATATGGATTAAAAACAATACCGTGTTGAATATCGATGTTCTTGAAAATCGAGAATATATAGCAAGCCACAAACCAGCAATCAAGGTTTGAATAAATCGCCCTTTTAAGCAGGTGAAGACATGAGAAAAATATATAACTACTTGATATCATGTAAAAAATATATATATTGTATATAACTACCTAATAAAAATTAACCAGTTATGTATTAATGAGAGATTTATTAACTTTTTACGAAAGAGTACTGTGGTCAAAATTCAGGTCATTGGATGTGTTCTCCAGTCCATGAAGAGTTCTATCTCAAAACCACGTATCTTTGTGAGTATTTGTTAAATAAACTTGGGATTCGATTTATGTAATGCACCTTGGTCTCGAAAAATTATCGCAGATATCTAAGTTAAAATCTAAATTGTGGAGTACAAAGAAAGGTCGGGGCGACATCACAATATGTTTAGATAAGAAGGTAACCCGGTGACAGGAGTTAAAATAATGCTATAATGATAAATGAGAGAACCTTAATAAACGTATTTGTTTTTTGAAGCGTGAATAAAACTATCACTTTTAGTTTTAGTTTTAATTTTTTTTTTTTTGCTAGAGTGAACCCGGGTTAGTTGATATAAAAGGTACGATCTAAGGGAATAAGCCACTTTCAAAGTTAAGGGAGTTTTTTTCCAGGGTTACAATAGGAAGGTGTTTGAAAACGAGTGATGTTATACACCTAAACTTATTCCAAGAGATCTGCAACGATTTTCCTCGTACATAATATGGTATATTTTCAAAATAGAATTAGGAAAAATTTAAGAGAAACGAAGCAAATTTTCCATGTATTAATAAGTATTTTACTGCATCCTCTGCAACTTTATAAAACTTGCAAACTGAGTTCACTCTAGCTACCTCTCTAGATCATATAATCCTAGACATGGGCAACGAACTTATAAATCCATCCCATAACATGAACGATGTATGTGGACGCCTCCTATTAGGGTCGGGGTCCCCCCCACCCCCCCTCCGGATGTTATAAATCTTGTGTGGTTTATTTAGAAAACCTAATTCAAATTTGATACATATGGATCTTCTCCGATAAACCACCATTGATGCTTCTTGGAGATGTCTGTTGGATATGAAAAGGCTCTCCAGTAAACATAAATTCCTCGATAAGAAGATGTCCTCTCACTTAATTACATCAAATTTCTATGTATTCTTTTTTCTCTAAGCATCACAAATTTTTTTTATCGTGTGTTCTTGGTTGGATCAAGGGAATAAAATCATGAATTCGTTACGTTGTTAGGTATACCATTGAGAGGAAGGGTCTCAATACTAAGGAAGAGTCTGGAAAAATATAGGTTATTTCGTTTTCTATTTATCTAGGAAACTTCTTGTGAGAATTTTTATTCTTATTTTTGAGAAGGATAACTAGGGTTTGGTATAGCAAAAATTGTGATTACACAAGCTATTTGCAACGTTTTTTCATCTTGCATGTTTTTAGATTTATTTATTTAAATTTTAGAGTTGTTGGAAGATGAACTTGAAGTATGTAATCATTATTGGTTTAATTATTGCAAAAGTCTGATGAAATATATGTGCCTTTACTTTATCGTGAACCGAGCTGATATTTCATATATGCTCAAAAGTTAAATCTATTATGTTTTTTATGAGCGGAAAATAGAACAAACTCTTTGAGAATTTTCTCGCAGTATTGATCTACTTGTGATCACACTTCTGTATTTTTACTGCTTGACACACTCAGTAAGATTTTCTTATGTTGAGTTATATCGATCAAAATTATCTGTTTGTCCGTAACTGGCGTTGAGATTATTTTAAGACAATTTTAGGATACAAATCCATGTGATTTGTTAATGTCCAAAAGAATACTTCTTTTTCATAAAGCAAGGTCACTCATGTTGTTCTCATTGGAATGACATCTAATTAATGGGGGAGAGTTCTTAAATGAACTTGTGCTTAATTGTTATATCTTTGTGAGGGGTGTGGCTGTGGAATTTAAAGGGGATGCTTGTATCTTAAATCTACTAGATGAGCGCTAAGTATTTTCTTACTATGTGATATCATAGAAAAACGTTGATATGAAGAGTTGCAGTTTAACTATGTTATAATGTAGAATCTCTAACTTCCTTAAAACTTGACATATATTTTGGTGGTATTCATTAAGATCCCGCAATTTTCGCACATTTGCCAATTTTATTGACAAAATGGGGGGAAATTATTTTGTAGTTTCGTACTACATACATATGGTTTACGGATCATGAATGTAAGGGAGAGTGAATTAATAATCTATAGGTTTCACCTATTATGCAAAATATGTAAGTATTGATTAAGGGGGGGAAACATATTACCGTAGTATTATTTCTGAGTTGGATACAATTGAACTTTGGAGAAGTAATAATACTATGTTTTTGTATAACGACGATTGAGAATATTTATTTTCAGAGTTGTTATCGCTATGAATACGGTTCTTCATCAACAACGATGCTGAGTTGAACACGTTCAGAATCATTGCAACTTGAGACTACTAAGCATTCAAGGAGTTTAAGAAGCCAAGAAAATCAAGACATGATGGACTCGAGAAGTTGACAAAGCTTTATATAAAAAAAAAAACCTGGAACAGTGATATGTGTCATTGATGTTATTCGGGAATGTTTCGAATCGATTTAGAGAGAAATATAGAACTAGTATAGATTCAGATACAAGACAGTATTATCAGTCTTACAAACTGGAAAAACTGTTATAAGTCTGAACCCGTATTACATATACTCATACACGTAGCAGAGTAGCTATATATCGACTTATATATTTGTGGTACGCATATTCTTATGCACATCATGTGAAAAATCTGTTTAAGACGTGAACCTGATAGGTACACATATTCGTATGCAAACCATTTTGGAACTGTGGTTACGGAATCAGGATTAGTATCCAAATCGTTACATGTACCAAAATAGTTTTGTGTTCCGGAACTCGGTTGTGTATCCAAACCGGTATGCAAACCAAAATAGTTATGTGAACTCCGGACCCGGTGATAGGCTTAAGGTAACCATACCGGTACGCATACCTAAATATTTCTGTTAACTCCGGAACTTGGTTTGTCTCGTTAACTTAAACACCGGTACACGTAATGTGACTGAAACGACTCACGAACGGCGATGGTATTTGTACCTCGTACACTTACTAACCGTGTCGATCATTTTCAAGTGCGATTGAATTATTTTAATGAGATAATTAGCATTTGATTAATTCTTTAAAAACACTAGACTTATTTGATCACATGATTGTGACTGAGAGTTAATATCTTATGTGTTCATGAAAATGAATATTAAGATTTTAAGTTCAAATCAGGTAGTTCCGGCTAACTACGTTGAACATACTCTTTCCACACGATTCGGTTACGGTTTCACCTAACCAGAGTGTATATCTTGTTTATGTAAATCAGATTCAAATATTCATCTAATGGTGGATATTGATTGCTTGGTTCCAAAGCTATCTTAGCTTAAACCTAAAGCAATCTATGATTTGAATGTCTATAAATGGGGAAATTCAAGCAACTGGGATCTTTGAATCCCGACACTACTTTTTGGTGTGTCCTAGTTGTATCTAGAGTCGTCCTCTTCCTGACCCTTTTAGGGATTACCGACTACAAAGACTTCATAGGGATTCGTGAAACCAGGTCCAGTTATATTTCCTAGATAAATCGAGTATCCTAGTCTTGGTCGATTGTTGAGCTGCTCACTTGATCAAGATTGATAGAAATCATCAAAGTTCTCTTCGTCTCAAACTTTATTGATTCCACGAGTTTTGTACTTGTGAGGTGAATAATAATCTAGGCCGCAGTTTAGGTTGCATAAGTCGGGATTTTGAGGTTAGCTAGACTTTGTCTATTTTTATTGATTTCCATCACCTTTGATCAAACTATTTGATTGTAAAATGAAATCATATATAATATTAACCTGTGGGAGGAAGATTGGTTCAAAGTCTTCAATTGAGTTTAATTGGTGTGACGCCAGCTAAGGGAATCAATTGCGCGGAGTCCTGCTGGGATTCAAGAGGCATAAGGAGCGACTGTACCTTAATCGGTGGGATACAGTTTGGTACAGTTTGGTAGTAGGGCTCAACTACCTTCTAGTACGAAATTGGTAGTAGGCTAGTGTCTGTAGCGGCTCAATACAATTTGGTGTTCAATCTGGACTAGGTCCCGGGGGTTTTCTGAATTTGTGGTTTACTCGTTAACAAAACTTCTGGTGTCTGTGTTCTTTCTTTTTCCGCATTATATTGTTTATCTTTATAATTGAAATATCACATGTTATACGTTAATCAATCATAGTAGATACATCCGACCTAGTTTGTTGGATACGACTTGATTGATTCTTGGACATTAGTCTTTGGTACCGTCCAAGTAATCTCTTTGTGATTAGGTTCACGGATTTGATTCTGTAAACTTTCTAATCGCAAGAGAGAGATATAATTCTAGATACTATTTCTTGATTGAGTTTAACTCACGGAGTCGCATTGAGTTTGTCCATACAGATTGCCTAAGAAAAAAATTATGGTGTATTTTGGCACATATGTCAATGGCATTGCTTGTTTTTAGTTATGAAGCTATATTCTGTTGGCCAATACGCCCCATGTTGTGACACTGACTATCAATGTAGCGCCATCATTACGCTTCACTGGCTAGGATGGTAATACTTGACCACTATACCCAACCAGTATGTTGATCAGATGATTACTCGTTGCTAACAAATTTTACAGGAATGACTTTTCTCTTATAACTGTCATAAATTTCCATAAAATAAGGTACTTTTATTTTGGCGGAGTTGAGGGTTGTGATATACTCCCTCCGTCCCTAATTAGTTGAGCTATTTGGTTTTA
Organism: Papaver somniferum; assembly: GCF_003573695.1. Classification (NCBI taxonomy): domain Eukaryota; kingdom Viridiplantae; phylum Streptophyta; class Magnoliopsida; order Ranunculales; family Papaveraceae; genus Papaver; species Papaver somniferum. Next base: position 31,331,439 of record NC_039359.1, on the reverse strand, counting down.
AATTTTGTCCCACAAATAGATGAGCCATTTCACTAATCAAGGGGATATTTCTAAAACTACCCTTTTAATTGATTATTGTTACTATAAGAAATATGTATAATTTGATAGTCATGTTTATATTCGTTGCGTAGGTGTTTTAAAATGCTTTTCAACGGTATAAAGTTTACGAAAAACTGTGGTATAGTTTAAGAGATAAATCATTTCAAAGTTTTACAAATTATAATCCATAAGGGTATACTTGTAAAAAATACTTAAACATAATCCTTTTCTTTCCTTGTCTTAATAATTGTGCAAACTACAAATGACTCAACTAATTAGGGACTGAGGAAGTAATTAGAAATAAGCTATTCCAAAATCCGTAAAATAGAGATCATAGAACTCATGACCATATCAGATTAAGGCACGATTTGGCCGCTCTATTTGACTATTTAAAACTCTGATCTAGTTGCTTTCACTCAAATTTGTAAAAAAAAAACGTTGCCGCCAAGAGACAAGGGATATATGGGTGGGAGAAAGTAACAAAATCTAATCTAATCATGTTGATTTTCTGTTTTTTATAACTTTAAAACCAATTATGGTAAGAGGATTAGTTAAATGATACTTAAGATTCTATATTTTGTCTTCTTCGTATGATTTTGTGTATGCATTTGCTGACTTAAGTACACTACTTAGTTAAAGTTTTTACTAGTGCTTAATAAATTAACCCAATTAATTAGGTACCGGTACTTCTCTGTTCAAAGGAAATTAGGATACTAAGCTAATACTTCTTTAGGTCAGTTTTCAGGCTCAGATATTATAATTAGTCGAAAAGAAAAGAAGACTGTCTACTGCCCTGGTTATTTCCGCGAGCTGGACTTATATTAAATTACTATTCTGTTTCTGAAAAAGTGACAGTAACACTTTTATAGAAATGAAATGAGTATTTTTATGCAAACTCAAAATTAGGAATTTACCGCAAATGTACGAACTTCGAGTCAATTGAATTTACCTTTCTTTAAAAATGGCTTATATAGTTAACAAAGTATTAACATCCAAAATCATTTAATCCCTTAACCTCTAAAGTCAAAGAGGTGGTTTATGTGTTTGATCAACTTGTATGTATGATGTGAAGTCCAAAAAAAAAGTATGATGAAAATACACCACAAGAAGATTATTTATAACCGAAAAGAAAAAAAAAAGCCTCTTATAGACCCTCCAAATTTCTTAGTTATAGGTTGCTTAAATTTAAATAAAATTGTAAATTTCAAACACTAATAAATGTAGATGGAGTGTTCAGCTGTCACTTACGAAGTTACTTTTTAATTTGTGAAAGTTGAAAAGAAAGGAATTATTATGAATTTTAAAATAAGGCAACTTTTAGAAATTATTTATAAGTGTTTCTGAAAAGTATTTCAACTTTTGTGAGAAGCAAAGGCGAAACTATTTCTAGTATCACACCTTATAAAAAAAAAATTATTAGAACGGAAAATATATTAGATGAGAAAGAATTTACAAGTCAACAAGTAACATGGTACAACACCCCAAATAAAAGCAAGGTAAAGCAAATACCAAAAAACAAATTTTTTATAGAAAGAGAAGCTCCCAGTTCATAAGAGAGTGCGAGAAATTAATATGCATGCAAAAACCAGTTGTTTTTGCTTATTCAAGCACTAGAATTCTCGTTTCAAGACCCAAGTCTAAATCAATTTGAATAAATAACTTTCCTCAAATATTTTTCTTTGATCAGAAAATAAAATATATTATAAAAAGTGAATGTACATACATATATCAGTAGTAAAAAAAGAAAAAGCAAATGATCAAATTACAAGAACAGAATATCCAAATCCTTCATCATTGAACTAGCAAAGTTCACATGAATTTTATTCCTGGCAGTTGTTGCTCACAAAAGAATCGAAGTTTTGGCCTAATTACCTAGATCACCATATGTTTTAAAGGTGTGATTGTCATCAAAGTTTCGATTGTTTCATTATTTCTATAAGGTCCAGAAAATTACAGCTGGCATTAAACTCCATATATGGTTTCTATTGCTTGATAAGTTTGTACAATGGAAACTATGAGCAAACATCTGTACAGTTGAAGGAGCGACCCATTTACAACGAGAATTAGGCAACAACATCAACCAAACTTTGAAAGCTACTTTGCATTGGAGAAAAAGGTGGTCATGAGTTTCAGTAGCATCGCCAGATAGTACACAACAGTTGTGTATCATAACATCTTTACGATGTAGAATGTTCTTTCTATTCAACTTACCATGTACAAGACTCCGAACCAAGAGATTAGTCTTAGGGGCTATAGCCTATTTCTGAATGAATTAATACGAGAAATTATTCAATCCATCTGATTCAATCAAGTTAGAGTATAACATCTTGACTGAGAAAACACCTGATGTATCAAGAGTCCATCATCGAGTATTAGGTAAGTCGTTTGTAATTGAAGGGGAATCTCTCGTAAGAGTAAGAAAAGCAGCGAAATCATCAACTTATGCACTTGTTAGAACCCTTTTGAAATCAAATTTCCATCTACCCTCAGACGAGATCATGTCTGCAATCTGAAGATTTAACTAACTTATGGAGATTGGGGAATATAGTAGCCAGTGGATTATGTCCACACCAAGTGTCGTACCAGAATACAATATCCATGTCTGAATATATAAAGATAACAGAATTTTCATTGATTAGAGTCGTTGTATCCACAATAGTTTGCCAACATGAAACTCAAAAAGTCATATTCACTTTTCTAAGATTCAAACTAGAGGAATCAAAACCATATTTGTCTTCAATAATCTTCTACCATAATTTGTTTGTTTATTTGTTTATTTGTTTTTTTTTTTTTTTTCGACACCTGAACGGCACACCACTTAGCTAACATGGATAAATTCATCATTCTAAGGTCGCAAACACCTAAGCTACCTCTTTCTTTGATAGCACACATAAAATCCCAATTTACCAAGAGTGATATCTTTGAACCCTCCTTGTATTCCCACATAAAATTACGCATTTTCTTCTCTAGTATCTTAATGACTGAATTTGGAGCTTTGAATAATGAGAAGTAATATGTTGGTAGAGAAGCTCCTTATTCCTATCCTTCCAAACTACCCAAGTGACGACTGCTTGAATAAATCGCCATTTTGGAGGTAAACGATGTCGTAAACTTGGAGTAAGCAAGTGTATAAACCGTTTCTGAACACATCCAACACCAGTTTTCTTTAGAGTTAATAAACACCAAATCTTCCATGAAACTTTACAATGTAGAATTAAATGATTGATAGATTTTTCTCGGCAACCTTATAAAAACTTGTTTTACAACTAGAAACAGAAATAGTTTCCAGAAATCAAAAGCAAACCTTTTTTGATTTATTATGCAAGTTTTTTTTTTTAAATTTTGTTTCCAACTAATTTATGACTGTCCGACTGAGCTTAATTGAAATTTTATTCCTTACATGGTACCGGCCCAACCACTCCATAAACACTCGTGTTCAAGTCTGGTAGTCTCATATTAATTTCTTATGCTCAATTTATTTTAGGCAGCAAATTATGCGCCTATTTTACTAATCCCCCAGGGCCCTCAAACCGTCGATACTTAGGGACGTCCCTTCCTTTTAGCGGTAATTGGCCGACCGAGCGAAGGGCCTCAAGAGAGGGAGTCCCTTTTATGGTCATTTTTATGTAAATTGAAACCCAACAAAAATGTGCAATTCGATAAAATGATTGAATTTGGTGAAGCTTTTCTTGGTGAAGTCTTTTCGCATAATTTCCTATGTATTCTAGTTTTTCTTTGTATCATATTCTTTAAGGGGTATAATAGAAAAGCAAACTTTAATATAACAGGAAAGTAGTCGCAGATAAACCCCGTCTTCAGATTTTTCTTCGGTTGACCCTCCCACCGTGGTAATGGTTATACTAGTAGTAGAGATGGTGCAAGCTTGAGGTTGCTTGGAAGAAAGGAGATGGACAAAAGTAGGCTTTGAGAAAGCTAACCCAATCTTTTATTTCAATTTCCTTTGAGCTTTTATAATAATTAATTTGTTAATGGTGTTTAGTTTAAAGCCAAAAGGAAATTGGTAATTGTACTCTGTTTGAACTTAAACAATTGCAGATAGGCTGTTGCTCTTGCTTTAATTCTCATAGTGTCTGGGAGTATTAGTTTGGAGGATATACTTCAATTTGTTGTGTTGTGCCAATACCTACCTTAATTTATATATCCATGTAATTTAATCAGATTAGTGGGATTTGTTTGTGTACTATGTATGTATATCTTTTGCGTATTTCTCTTTTCTAATCGGAGTCCTTGACTCCACCATACATTACATTGTATGCTGCACATGCAGAAAAAAAACGAAAAAAATAAATTGATCGAGCCAATGTAAATTACTGTGGAAAGTAAACGCAAATTATAGAGGAAATATTGTAGTGACTGCAGATTCTTTTACCAAGCCAAGCCACTGAAAAATAATGGGCCTGGAAATTTGCAGAATACCAAGCAGGGTTCATGCTTCAAAAAAAGAAGAAGAAAAAAAGAAAAAGAAAGAAGAAAGAAAGAAAGAAAAAACCAAGCAGGGTTAACCGTTTCTGTCGAGGTGAGCGAGTGTTCTCATGGATAAAATGAACCCATGAACTAAAATAGCGTGTTTTGGCTTGCCTCGTGAGGTATGTTGTGGCAAACTAGTCGGTAGACTGGCAAAACATGGGCAACAACAAAGCATGATAAATTACATTCCATTTCATATATATTTCACGGAAAGAAAAATGTTCTAGCCAAATGTTGATCATTTCATTTTAGTCACCTTGACTAGTTTCTATGCCAATACACATGATATATAAATTTATAAAATGCACTCTGAAGAAGAATATAGAAGATGTGACTTTCCTTTCGAGCAGGGGCTATGGGACAGGCTCGTTCACTAACAAATTAAATGAGGGACTAACTTGAAGAGCGAAAATCTAACCACGAGTAAGCAAATTGAGAGACTAAGAGGATGATGATTAGCCGTTTGGAGAGTTCAAAATATCATCCTCCCAAGTTTATCTTTTAATTTTTTTAATAATAAAATTATCATGGGACGGGAGAATAAGAGTTTAAAATAAATAAAATACTGAAAAATATACCTACGAGGCTGAAGATCAGTCGCTCAAGGTGATTTTTTGCAAGCGGCTGAACATCTGCCTCTCAGTGAAGATTATTGAGCATTCTTTCATTCCAATGAGTGTATGAATGATTTTGGGTGAAAGCGGACTTCTCAACTATCCATAGTGATACCAAATTAGATCAAACTCATTTGGTTTTAATGTGAACTCTTACTCCATAATCCTTGCTCTTAGTGATAACAAAAATATAATCGACCTTTTGCTTCAAAATTTTGTTCTATCAACTAGAGATGTGAATCTATTTTGCTTAAGATCAACCTAGCAAATAGGACTGCTGAGTTGTTACTAAATTTTGTAATTATCAGATCTCCTCTGATGAAATGCAACAATATAGGATAAAAATTTGGGTTAAAAAATCCAGTTCCAAGGAGCATGTAGACGGTTCTTTTCTTAGTTAATGAAGTTTTTCTATTCATCAAAAAAATAAAGTTATAAAGTAATAAGTAAAAGATATAAATTAAAAAAGTGTAGATGATGATTTCTGACATTTACTTGATAAACAAATATATATTAGTGTCGTCGTATCATGAAAACTCAGATATACACTTATTTCTAAAAATAAAATATTACAATGTCATATATGATTACGTTTGCCAAATTTTATTATAATTATCTCAAAAACTCATGAAATTACTCGTTATACAATTATATGAAGAATATAAAACAAGTGTGCCGACATAGTATAATGTCATGAAACTTTCATTTATAAAAAAGAACAACACAACATGCTAAATTTTATGGCACAACACAACACGACAACTTAATTTTATTGCACAACACGGTATGGACATGCTCTATTGTGTGCCTTGTCATTCTTAGCCAACACAATTTACTGTACGAGACCATGAATAACCAACTTTGCGTACTTTACACTTATTTTCAGTGTCGTTGCATAATCTCCCTTCTCTTCATCTTAGGCGCCTGACCTATATAACACACACTCAATGTTATCTAGTTTAATTTCTTTCAGCGAGTAGATATGTTGGAAGCTTCTTTTCTTTCATTTTTATTTATTTTTATCTCCCTTTATTAGATCATCATGTACGTGTTATATGAATGTTGGAAGTAGAGCGATTAAGTTACTTGAGAATCGAAGATCCAGTATAAAAAAAAAGTCACGTGAGGAGAGAGAACGTCCGTAGTAATTAGAGCTGGCAAACAAGCCAAAACCCGCGGGTTAACTCGTGCCCGACCCGTGAAAATCCGAACCCGGCTCGTCTTGTTTCAAAACAAGCCGGGTTCGGGTTGGAGAAATGTCGGCTTGTGAGTAAACGGGTTAACCCGTCCCTTCCCGTCCCGTGAACCCGCGGGCACAACCCGTAACCCGTGAAGAAATTAGCTCTCAATTAATGAAAATTCTAACTTCACAGAGCATAAAAAGATAAAACAGAGAGAGTATGAAATTCATTTATTTTTCTGCGTTTCTGTCGGTGCCATTAAACCTGCAACACAAAAAATTCTAAAGTTAAACCAAAGCTTGCGAACCATCCGGCTTTATGGTTACGGAAAAACAAAATTGCAGAAATCTTCATGTTATAAATCTAAAGCTCCCGTTTTTTTATTCAATAATTCCAATGGTGTGGTTTTCAATTGTACACTTAAATCAAGTGTTGCTGATTTGAGATTGATTAATCAATCAATTTGAGTTAAATGTTGTTATCATACTAGAGATTGAATGGAATTGGAGACTTATAAAAGAGAACTTGGTATGCATATAGGCAACACCGGTGAAATGCATACCAACTGGTTGAGAAAAATCCTCAACCAATACGAGCTTTATCTACCAATAGAATTAATTTTCTCATTTTTCTCATGGTCACAACCCAATGACATAAAATTAAAAGTGAGGAATTTCCGAATTTGGATGAATCAATTCTCATGTACAAGGTTTTTTCGTTGTTGGTTTCTCATCACATGATCGTCTTCCACAAGTGCTAGTCGAGGAAGAGAATTTTCAGGTTTGAGAAACGGAATGCACCACCGATCTTATGGCAATGCGGTACTCAACTTTCATCACATCGATCAACGGAATATAACCAATCAGAGCAACTGTTTACTTCCGGTAATATCTAGTTTCTGAAACGGGCGGGCTAACCCGTGAACCCGCGGGTTAAACCCGTTACGGGCACGGGTTGAAGAAATGACAACCCGTGAAGAATTTTAACCCGCGGGTTTCAACCCGTGGAACCCACAACGGGCAAGCCCCGGACCGCCCGTTTGCCAGCTCTAGTAGTAATGCAATTTTTTCGGACAATTTCTTCTTTGCTCTTTTTTCTCTTCCACTGTCATCTTCGGTGCTATGTTATCGCTTTGTTCTCAGCGACCTCCTCTACTTTTGTCCTCCCATGAAGTAGAGGATGTTTCTCCGGGGGATCTGATACCCCTTCTTTCAGGAAAGTTAATACTGATCTTTCTGGTGCTATGGATAATAATTTTTGGGATTCTTCTAATTCTCGATCTAGATCTGGTGATCCAGGAATAACATTCTAAATTTGACTATTTGATTTGGTGTTATTCTGATTAAGGATAAGGATATTGTTGTTAGGTGTATTAGTTTTTTATTTGATCGTTACAAGGAAGAAACCGTTTATGAGATAAATGAAGACTTGATTAAGCAGCTTCCTTTCGATAATATTATTGATATTGATTCTTGTATGGAGATGATTAAACTTGTTGTAAGAGATAAAATTGTGACTTCTCTTGCTTCTATTGGTTCCTTGAAGGCCCCTGTCTCTGATGATTTTCTAGCCATTTTTTCAAATTCTGCTAGTCCGTTGTTGGAGAGAATTTTGTGGATGCTACTAAAAATGTGTTTAGTAAGTTTAAGCTCCTTAGTGAAGTTAATAGTATCTACTTAAATGTTGTCTCTAAAAATGAGAACTCCTCTACTTTGGCTGATTTTAGACCCATTGCTTGTTGCGATGTGGTCTGCAAATGTATCATAAAGATTCTTTCTATGTGTATGAAGTTGGCACTCTCAATATAGATCTCAAGAAAGCTTATGATACAGTTTGATGGAAATCACTTCATTGTATTTTTAAGAATATGGGTTTTCCATCTGAATTTATTGGTTGGATCAAGATTATTTGTATTAGTTCTCCTAAATACTCTATATTAGTGAGTGACTCTCCTCATGGTTATTTTGGTACTTCTAGAGGTTTAAGACAAGGTTGTCCTTTGTCTCCATACCTATTTGTGATGATAGAGATATTTAGCATCATTCTTCAAGCTCAGGTGGCAAATAGAAAATTTGGTTATCATCCTAGATGCAGACTCACTAGGTTAACTTATTTGTATTTGCAGATGATGTTCTGGTTTTATTTAAGGGTTTTGTTGTGTTGCTGCTGCTTGTATTTTAAAGAATTGGATATCTGACTTTACTGACTATTCTGGGCTGGAAATAAACAAGCATAATGATTGATGTTTTTTGAGAGTTGTTGTTGTAAATAGGATTCGTTTCAGACTTGTGAAGGAAATGGAATTTTTAGATTTAATAAAATTATATATACAAAAATATTAACAATGGGTGCGAGAGGTAATGGGACTAAGGATTTGGCTGAATTCACTACACAAGGTTCATTCATATATTCTTTGACAAATAAAACTCAATAAAATTAACATAGACTCTGATTTTGCCAAAATAGATTCTTAAAACATTGATTGTAAGTCCTAAGCATGATGTATTAAAACAACTAAGCTAAGCATACATCATCAAATTAAATAACAACCAATTAATTCAAATCATATTTCAATTTTAGATTAATGCAAAAGTCATAAAAAAGAATAAAATAAATTACTCCAAGGATGAAATTCAGCCTCCTCCGTCGTCCCAGTGTTGGGTTTTAGCTCCTCATGATGAAAACACGCTCAAAATATATTTTTATAGCTCAAATGGTGTTTACAATGGAGAGAAAATGAGAAAATGGTGTAAAACTGTAATCTGCGAGGCACAAAAAGCGTCACAGAATGAACGATAAAACACAAGTGTTGCTGATGTTTAGACTGCACTGCGACCCACGGATGTGCGTCTTACACACTATTGATAAACCACTGTCCTTGCGAGTCTGTTCTTCGTGTTCTCGGTGTTCTTCATCATCATCAGCAGCAGAAACAGAGTTTCATCAACTCTTGATTTCTGCTTCTCTGGACCTTCTCTCGACCCCAAACTCTCGACACCCTTATAGGATACACCAGAACTCTATTTATACTCCACAGCTCCAGAAAAATCCTTGTAATAACTCCATATATTAATTGTTTACTTCGCTGCATGTGGACGAGATTTTATTTCCATTCTTTTCTTTCTTCTCTTCTCACACGTCTCTGCAGTTGTAAATGTATTTCCTAAACAACAGTATACATGAATCCCTGGAGAATATCTTCTTTTAAAGCTTACGTATCTTCCAAATATCACAAAATATTCCGTAACTTTTTATTCCCTGTTTTATAGAACAACCATTATGAGAAGATTTGGTTCCTTGTTTTCCTTCCAAAACACGTCTTCTCGACCTATCAGTTGGATGTCAACATAATGACAACATGATACTCACGAAAATGACCCAAATATTTCTCCCAATTCTCATGCAGTTGTGAACAAAAAAATTCCCGCCAGTTTTCAAAATTCAAAAGGTAGGGGATGACCTACCCTAATCCATTCCTGGGGTCCCTTTAGCAATTAGGGCTGAAATAGTAATTTTTGGGGCTGAAACAGTAATTTTTCTGGGGTTCCTCCGGTGCATTTCTGGGGTGCCTTTAGTACTTTATCATGGGGTGTAAAACACTACTTTTTCGAGCCCATTTCGCCGCAAGAGCTTATTTCTCTAAAAACATCTACAAGAACACAAAATAACACAATAAGTATTTGATCGAGTCTAACAATACAGAGAATTGAGAACAAAATAGACACATAAATGCGTCTATCACATAAGATATCTTTATTTTCTTTTATTGTGTATGAGGAGAGATTGGAAGCTATTATGTTTATTCTTGCATGTGAGGTACCTAGAAGTCCCCCTCATCTCATCTAGACTTTCTTATTATGATTGACATCCTGTGATATTTAGAATTTCTGCTAGAGTTCAGACTTGGAAAGCTAAATTTCTTTCTTAGTGCGGCAGACTTGTTCTTATTAAATGTGTTCTTTCTGGTATGGTTTATTATTGGCTTTCCCGTTTTTCTCTACCATATAGATCTATCAAGGAGATTACAAGTATTTTTAAGAGATTCTTATAATCTGGTAGTCATCCAGGTAAGATGTACTGCCCTATTAGCTGGTCAAATATGTGTTTCTCTTTTAAGGAATGGTTGCTGGGAGTAAAGGATATCTCTATTACTAACACTGCAACTAACTATTGACATGTTTGGGACCTTATCTCTGGATAAAGTTTTATTTGGACGGATTGGGTTCAATGTAATCTATTGAATAATAGATGTTTTTGGGAAATTCATGTTCCTAGGAATCCTTCTTGGTGCTGGGAGAGCTTGATCATAGAGTTATTGTTAGGCTCACATCTTCTATGTGCTTGGCGATGGTACTAATACCAAATTTTTAAATGATCCATGGCACTCTAATGGCAGACTTGTTGATTGGGTGGACCCTGTTATTACTCAAGCCTTTTTTTTGTCGGTAAAGAATTTGGTGTTGCCGAGTTTCGAACTCGGGTCACTGGTATCATCACCCAATGACTTTAAAACTGTACTGCAGTGATACCGGCTACTTAAGCCTTTTTCCTAATGAAAATTTGTCTATGGATGAATATACTTATATGGATAATTGGAGCATTTCCAATAACGATAATGCTAATGTTCTGAATATCTTCAATTACATTGGTCAAACGGATTAGTACTTCTGAATCTGATAAGATTTTGTGGGAAACTAGTAATTTAGGGGGGTCAGTCTAAAATATACTTATGCTACTTGATCCTCACAGGGACGAGGTAGGGTGGGGTGGTTCTTGGAAGCCTCCTATTGGGTAATGATTAACTATGTGGGTCTATGGGAAATGATTCAGCTGGCTTTGGAGCTGTCATCAGAGATTGTTTAGAAGATCCTCTGATTGCAGCTTATGGAGGGTCTCAACATATTTATGTTATGGGACATGAGCTGCAGGGTGTTGAACTTGGTTTACAACTTGCTAGGAAGATTCATGTCCTTCGAATTCATATATATCTTGATTCCATGATTGTTTGCATGCTCTTGAGGAGTCTTAACCCCCATGGAATATTCTTCAAATTTGAAGGAGAGTTAGAAATTTGCTTCAGCAATTTATCTTTGTCAAAGTGATCCATTGTTACAGGGAGTGCAATGGGCGACTGATTATCTTGCGAGTATTTATCCTATGTAAAAGTGTGTTCAGCTTGTATTGTATGAGATTTGAGTGACGTTAAAGAAATTTTGGCAAGTGGTGTATTTTGTTTGTGCTTTTTCCTTTTTGTTAGGTTTGATTCTTCTTAACCAAGTTTACCATGTCGAAAAAGAAAAATGAAAATACTTAAGGATTGGGTGTCATACCGAAAATGCAAATATTTGTTTCTTGCGTGTATATATTGAGACCTTACTAAGGAACCATTGAATGAATGCATCTAAATAAATATATCTACCATTTGTATGTAAAATATTTACGAAAAAGTATGAAATTTATCACTTTTTTGTGGAGATTAATTTGAATTTTATTTTTGAAGCAACCGTAGATTAATTTGATCTTTGGTCGTCAAAATAAGAAAAAGGGTGAATAGAAGAGAGAAGAATCCAAGAAGAGGAAGAGAACAAAATATACATTGCAAAAGTAGCCGTTGGGCGTTGGTAAGTGCGGGATAGCCTCTCAATGATCCCTAAGACTTTTAAAATTTTGTCTAGACTTGAACCACAAAGTTGCCAACATTCTTAATTTTGCCTGGATGGTACAAAGATACCAAGCCCTTCTTGATAAAGGAAAAAAAAAAAGGAGATTCATTTCTTTCCCTTTATTTTTCTTTTCTTGGTTTAGCCTGAAAAAAGAGATAAAAAGGAGAAACAGTTAGTATCTTCACTACCCCATCAAATATACATCTTTTTCTTATCAGATTAAAGAAGAAGATTGATCTTGGGTCTTCGGTTTAAGGAAGTGGTTATGCGTGCTAATCAGGAAGGAATATACTTGTGATCTCGGCTTTAATCAAGTTAATGTCTTATTGATAGTACACAAAGAAGTTGTCAGCTTCAAATCCCAGATTCTCTCAGTCGTATACTCAAATATAGTTCGGGCGCTAAGTTTTTTTTACTGAATTTCAAATTGTTAGATTGGCATTTTTGTTTGAAACTAAGCTCATCACTTGCCGGACTATCACTCGCCGCCCAATGCACAAGCATTACTTACCGGAATTGTAAGAACACTCGAAATGAACAAATTTGTAGCTGCAAGAAAGCCTCTTGAAATAGAGATTAGTTAGTTAAGTAGTCACTTCATATATCTTTCTAAAACAAATAGAGATTCCCCTCCAAATTCTCTTGTATCACGATTACAAAAGCAAAGTGAAGAATCTTTGTTTGTGTCAGCCAAAACCCCACACGCAAAAGCAAATGCTTCTTGTGAGAGTGAGTTATCGGAGAAGATGTATAGAGACTTTACGAAGCATCCAATTTAGCAGATAAACTATGTTGACCCAAAGAAAAACAAATTGCAATAGCATTTTGCCCTAGTGGCGCACATATCCATCACTTCTTTTGGTAGAAAAAGAACCAAAATAGAATGTTTCTTTTAGTCTTTGCTCTTTAAAGCTCATGTGCATACCATTTGCCGATTCTCATATCAAATGAAGGAGGATATTCAGAAAAGGGAAAACATTTAGGTGGTTGACTTTATTTATGGTACTAGTTTTATTTTATTTTAGTTGGTCAATGGTCAGGTGAAATGCATTGATGCTACTGTTTCAGATGTATAACCTTTCTTTCCACTTTCCGTTCACCAAAACTGTTTTCTTTTTCACAAAATTGGTTAAAATGTCCAAAATCAATAATTTCTAGGTGAAAAAGATATCTAGGTTTTGATATTGTTTAAATGGACAAAAACGTTAAAAATAGTCAGGATGTAAACAGTTTCATCCTACCCATTTTCAAATATTTTTTCTTATTTTTAATTTACATAAGGATGCATCCAGTTTCATTCTCGCTATTTTTTAAGTTTAAGTCAAGATGAATCCGGTTTCATCCTTGCTAAATTTCTTTTGTCCATTTCACCCTTAATAATTTTTACTCGTCCATTAGAACCATGTTTTAAAAATATTTGGACAAATGACCCATTTTCAATTTCTTTTTCATATTCAGGTTATAATGACAGCATGTGTTAACCTGAGAGTATACACCAAGGTTTTTAAACCCTCAATCGTATCGAGATTTGTTTCTCATTTTTAATGGTTTCGTATGTTGACGGATCATTATCCATCCTTGTATTTACTCGGAAATTAAAAAATCCAAATGTGAAGGTGAAAGTGAATGAATTTCCCTGCAAAGCTAATATAAAATTTAATAAATGTGTATTATTACCGACAACAAAGCACAACACATCGTAGTTAGCAATGCGGGGTACCGAGAGTAGTCTGAGATGGCAATGTACAATTATTATATGGACTCTCGTAATAAGAATTCAATCAAAAATAACGTCATCGGTAGGTGTATAATTCGTTCCATATATTAACTAATAAAAAAAATGTTGTGTTGGGAGTACGGTGGTTTGTTGATTTAAATGGAATATATGAATAAAAAATGCTAATCGATGAGAGAGAAAAAGGTCGAGAGAAAACTGGCAAAGTTGTTTTCAATCAAATTTCTCCCTCTTTTCTCACTCAAATACTTTGATTTTTTTTGTGTCTATTCTCTTTTCTTGTGATCTACAAGTATGAGGTAGAAAATTTTGATTTGATTGGAAATTGGAAAATTTTGAATTTATTCTTCAAATCGCCATGGTTGAGGATGAATCAAGCTTGGGGTTTGCTGACGGTAGGAAGCTTAACCTTATCTATACTACCAATGTTGGTTTTGAAGATCTAAACCCTAAAAATAGGGGAAATAATCAAAAGGGTAGTGATGGTGTTGTTAGTGAATTGATTCGTAACAAGCTTGAGATGGTTCTTCATGTCAAAGCAGCTGGAGGTTCGATTCAAATGGAGAAGTTGATTCTTCTACAACTGTAATTGGGGGTGTCTCAAGCCCTAACTCTAAAGATTGGAGAACATTGTTTCCATCCACAAAGCCTATCTCCCCTTAACCTCCAATGAAATTCACTCCTTCAGTAAAGTTAGATGGTAAGAGAGTGGTGGATTACGTACCTGGTGATTTCTCTACAGGAATCAAAAAATGTGAGGAGTATATAGTTGGCTTTTGTGACTTATCTTTCCAGCAGTCAAGGAAGCTGTATCCAAGCACTGGAAACTCAAGAATGATGTAAGTATCGAATTACACAGTAATTGTGCTTTCATATTTGAATCCAAGGAAGTTGAGGATCGTAGAAAGGTGCTAGAATTAGGCTCCTTTTACATCTCCAGTTGTCTTTTCACTGTGAGACCTTGGTATAATTTGATTGAATCTTCTATTGCTAGCATTAGAATCTTACCCTTTTGGGTGTTGATATATAATGTTCCACTACACATGTGGGACAATGAAGGGCTTAGCCTAATATCTAGTTTCTTAGGGAAACCTTTACTTGCAAATGACTTTACTATAAATAGAACAAGACTATCATATGCTAGGATCTGTGTTGAAGTTGATGTAGATTTCAATTACCCTAAGAGTATACCTTTAATGATTGATGATAAGATTGTTCTGGAAATGCCGGTTGAATATTAGTGGAAACCTCCCAAGTGTGTTTTGTGTAAGATGTTTGGTCACTCTTATAAAAACTGCACAAAGAAGCTGAAACCAAGATGGAATTCAGAGAAGAATGGAAAAGAATATTGAGAACAAGGATACTCAAGTTAATTCAGCGGACAAGGGGGTTGATAAGAGGAAATATAAGGAGGCAGTTGTTCTTGGAAGGGGCACTGAGAAATCACAATCAAGGGCAGTGGAAGGTGCATGTAACAAGCAGCAGGGATAAACCCTTAAGGGATAAATTGAGAATGTGCAAAATGATGGTATTGCATCTCAAGTCAATGAGAATAGTAGCATTACAGATTCAATGTGTGCGGCTAAAGTGGCACCTGCTGCAAATGTGGCAGATAATGAGTCTTTAGAAAATGTAGGTACCAGCTCGGCTAGAGTTGATGAGGCAATTGAATCTGTTAATGGAAGTAAAACCAAGCAGAACTATGCAAATTCACTATTAGTAAAGTCAGGTAATGGCAGAGGGAGTTTAAACTCTTCAGACTCAATTCAGGAGATCAGAAGACTGCTAAAATGAAATCTTCACCTAAAAAGGGAGCTACACAGGCACCATCTCCAAAAAATCATTAACAAGACAGTGGAAGCTCCAAAAAAGAACCCATTTTTGATGCTTAGTGACTTCAGAGAAGAAAGTAGATTCTCAATTGATAACAGGAGGCTAGTAGCTCAGATGACGGAGAGTAGTGTCACTCCAAAGGTGACTAATGTAGACAGAGTCATCATAGAAGATATGGAAGAAGATAGTGAAGAGTTGGATGATTGTGAGTCTGACTGTTTGAGAAAGAGTTAAAATGCTTATCTCTGGAAGACAAGATCTCTAAAAGAAAAAACAAATATAAAAAGGAAAGACAGGGAACTTCATAGACTCAATTGGAACGAGACTCGTAGCAGCTCTAAGAATGGCACTCAAGAGTAACAGGGGAGAGGACATTGATCTCAAAAAAAGAAGGGTCATGCTTACTATGTCAATTTACTGTGGGTTGACCTATTGTTATTATTGATGACAGTTGGGGTTTCTAGCTTTCTTGTTTTGTTTTTACTTTTCACTGTACAGGTTTGTCTTTTTCTTTGTTTTTGCTTGATCCAAAACTTCTCTTGTACTCGCTTAGGTGCTCTCATCTTGTTTCTTTTTCCTTTTTCTATCAAAGATATTACCCTTTTAAGTGAAAAAAAACAAAAAAAAACTAGTGTAGTGGTCCAAGGTGGAGTGAAGGAAATAGAATGTTAGGGGTTAAATAGTATGTTCCAGTTGGATCGGTGAGCTGAAAGTGGAGCACAACTAGCCAAATGAATTGACAAATGTGAATTCATATAATTCGCTGAATTTTCGAAAATAGGACATTTAAATAGTTCAGGCGTGTTATTCAGGAGAGAATGATTCGTTAAATTTCAGAGAATATACCGAATTACTAACTAGACGGCATAGCGTTTAAACTCTGAAGTCTTACATTCAAAGAGACAAGTCAAATTGACTTCCTTAATACTTATAAATAGTCAAGAATCTAATCTTTGGAAGAATCTTCCCGATTGATGAAAAATTCGATTATCAAATATGATTCAGAATGTTTTATGAAATTCCAACTCGAACCTGTATGGTTCCATAAAACTATATTAATACACCATTAAAAGATTTGACGCCTTTTTATTTTCAGTGTTTTGCCGATCTTATCGAAGTTTGGTGGTAGATTTCGTTGACATGTTTAAATGACATTATGGATTAGAGTAAAAAAATGGAAATCGGTTTATAACTCTTGTCCGCCATTGTATTTGGTTTATGGACTAAATGGTTGTCGGTCCTAGTTCTTTTTCCATCAGTTCTTTTTCGTTTAGTTCTTTTCATGCAGTTATTATTCACTTCTACTACTTTTGTAGTTTTGTTTGAGCTTTAAGCTTTAATGGTGTCACTTTATTCATTTGGCGGAGGTTGGAGTATGTGTTGGTCGGAAAGGATAACAACTTGGCGGTTATATGAATGAATCAAGGGACCACAATCAGTAGAGATAAGAAGGAAAAATAGAGAATGAACGAAATTAATGTATCATGGGTGCATGAGGTGGGGAAGATGAAGCTCATTCTCAATTTTCAGTGTCTAGAAATCTTTATTGCTTCTCTTATATGGAGATTTCTTCTAAAGGTGTTAAGTCTGTCGTGCACGCACATTTATGGCACAAAACGTTGTGCTAAAGTTTGGGCACACGCGAACTTTGTGCGGTATGTTGTGCCAAGCTAATCAAAACATCTATACAGTACCTCATGCCTAACAAAAAGGCGCGAGCACAGCACATCACAACCCACTTAAAGATGGACGCATTGGTGGAATCTTTTTCTTGAAAAGATTATGACTAGTAAATTTTGCTAGAGCATGAACGCCATTTAAAGGTGGAAGCATTTAACATTACAAGGTATGAAATACGTAGCATAGAACCCTGACAATGTCACTTCGCTTTCCCTCATTTTTGTGTTGGTCTTTGGGATTGGGAAACCTCTTTTAGTTTTATCTTCTTCTCATACCAAACAAGGGCCAAACAATTTGATAGGATGGGTCGGCAAATCTGCATTTGTGATCAGAGTCTTGCACGGTAAGACTGATCATCATCATAATGAAATATGTGTCGTACATGAATTAATTTCTGTTTTACATTATTAGAGAGAGAGTGAGAGAAAGAGGGGTTGCGTGATCCTAGAAAGCTACGCATGCCCGGCATTGCAGTGTGTGGACCAACATTTCATCACCTCCTCCCCCCACCAGACCAGAGCACAGAACAGAAACCACCACCACGGCGCACTAACTGCACATTAAAAGAAGAAACGCGTCACTGATTCTTCCTAATTCGTTACATCGCTGTTTGAATCTGAAATCAGTTTTTTTTTTCACCCCACCAAATTTTATTTATTCTCTCTCCTCTCTTTTACCGACTTCTCCCCTATATCCCATTAGAATGCAAAGGTTCTAATTCTATATAGTTTATGTAGGAGGACGCAACCCTGCTAAAAAGAGATCTGTGTCTTACACAATTATCACCAAGGATGACATTGTTCCAGGTGAAGGGAAGAAAAAGGGATTTTGGGCTTCATGAGTCAGTTTTTTGGGCTTGTATTTGCTCGCACTATGGGAGGTGTACTGTAATTGGTTGAGCATGTTCTCAGTTCTCAGTCAGAGGACCATCGTTTCAAAAATTTCCCTGATATTTTTCTTACTACGAGCCTTTGGTATCAAATATGTTGCTTGCCCGCCCCATTTAACTACTTAAGTGACGCTATGACGGTTATATATTATCATTCATCAACGGATTACGCAAACCAACACGCCGCTATAGTCAAAATGCATGTCCAAATCTCTGTCCCGTGCTAGAGGTACTGGCGTACTTATACTGCTATATGATTCTTAGATAGAGGAGATGTCTTGGAATCTATAGAACGAGACTTGTCCTCTAGTTTTACATGAACACCAAGGGGTGTTGAACACCAGTACAGTTCTAAGATCTGTTAAAGAAGCTAGATCCGAATATAAAGCATGGGCATAGAAGCCCATACCATCCTGGACGGAGACTAGTGGTCTGTGGTATCACTACCACAATGTGGCAATAGCATTGATAAGGAACAGGTTACCGAACGCGTCTTAATTTCTTAACTCCTTTTTCTTTTTTGCTAGGAAAATGAAATTATATTAAGCAAAATGAGTTTTACAATTGGTTTAGGAATGATGGCACTGATCCCATCCATTCGCCAGAACTGTTATGCTGTCTACAATATTTTGTTGCACCATCAGCTAACGATAAAAGCTCTGAATTTCTACTAACATGTCTGATTTTATAAAAACTGAAATTGTTCAAAATGAAAATGTTATCGTCTAAGATAGAACTACTAAACCAGCTAACCTGGTTGTTTTTATTTCTTAAGTAGGAGACTGGGTTCTTAGCATCACTGTTGATGCAAATCACTTTTAAATTCATATTCTTCGTGCATCCAGTAGCTGCAAGAATTGGGAGCCATTCAGCTTCTTATGGATCTCTGGCTAACCCTGAAATTGTTTTGCAACCTCCATAATTTCCTGCTTCATCAATGAGATAAATGCCAATACCAATTTTATTAGAATTATCTATGTAAGAAGCATCACGATATAACACAACACAATTATTAGGTAGATTCTCAGGTGGTAGATGAGATAGAGTTGCTCGGGGGATGAAAGGCATTGTGTTACTGGCAGCAGATTGATTTGTTTCTCCTGCAAGTTTCATTGCATAAGAAGTTGTAGCAGCAACACTTAAAGATTTCCTTGGAATGTCTTGAAACACCATCTCTCCAGATTGTCCAAGCAGTAGTGAGTATTTGACACATCATTGTCATGTCTTTGCATGATGAAATACTGTTAGATCATTGCTAGGTCGAACTCGCGAGCGTAGCTATCTTAAGCTTGTTTTTCAAGTTTAGTTGCCAAAACTATAAGTCTTGATTTCTAGTCTACTTATACCTAAGTCTAGGATTAGGATAGTAAGTGTAGTTGAGCTTTAGACTCCACGGCGTTCATCGAATGAAGACGAAGAACTACTCAAGGGAACTTGTGGAACTTCATCAACAAAAAGTATGTGGAGACTTAAACTTATCTATCACTCAAAAGTCTATCTACTCTATCTCATATTTTAGACAAAAGTCGTATTACTATATAGACTTCAAATTATACACATTTTCTATTTCGAGCCGAGTTTATCTCGCTTATCTATTTCTCGAAATATGTGTTGGTCATCATTCGCTTTAGCCAAGTTCATCTTTACTCGTGACGAAAGTCATATTGATTATTTCAATAACTTGAAAATCGCTTTGATGCTAATAGTTTCTGGATAACAACTATTTTAACATCCTCTAAGAAAGTTTCAATGATTGAAATGAGAGTTTAGAACAAGTAACCTTGTTTGGATATAAACATAGTGTGTTCTCACATTTGTGCAAAAGTCCAAAATCGGGAACCTAAAGTATGCGTACCCGTACGCGTACCGGCGGTTGTTGGAAATCCGGGTAAGTATGCGTACCCGTACGCATACTGGTGGAAGTTTCACGTTCGTGAATTTCTGTTGGAGTTTGAAAGTAAAAAACAAACTCAATCCGGCTACTTAAGTATGCGTACCCGTTTTGCATACTTAAGCAGGTTACTTTCTAAAATCGGTTTGTTCATGAACTAAAACATTTATATTATAAGGAATGCAATTTTTGCAAACCGTGGCTATAATGTTCATGAATTGATTCGAGTGAAACAAAATCGATTTTGCTTCGATTGTGTCTTGTATACTTCTATGAGATCTAAGCAATTTAGCAACTCTCTAACTAGTTTCATTTGAGTTATTTGAACTAGTTATGGTAAAGATGAGTAAGGTTGATATGAAAGTGCTCGCATGGCTAATCATTGGTTAACTATTATTCAACCGACTAAGTGTACACGTTTAGGTACGGTTACTCAAACCTAAATGAAGATACTCATTTGTGTATTTACAATCTAAGTTCGATCTAACGGTTGAAAGATATTAGCTTGAATCTAATCAGGTTTTCATGTAACGGTGAATATTGAATGCTTTGTTACCAAGGTAACTTAGATTGCAAACCCTGATTTGAAATATATATAAAGGAGAACTCTAGCAACTGGGAAACAAATTCCCCACACCTCCTGTGTGATACTAGTTGTATAAGCTAGAATTGATTCTCCTTTAACCTGATAGGTGTCTAAAACACCTTAATATTTATCTACTTTTTATGCTTTTTTTGCTAAGTTTTCTTGTAAATTATGTATCTTATGTGTGTTTTTGAGTGTTTAGGTATTTTGGAGTCATTTAGATCAAAGGAAGAAGAAATTGTCCATTTGGAGCAAGAAGGGCACAAGCACATGCATGCGTTAATTTGGAGGCGGATCATTTCTCATTATTTTCTTTTATTTCTTTATCTCTGTATGAAAAGCATGTCAGTTTTAGTGATGCATATTATTGTCAAAAGCATGAAAACTTTAGTGATGAAGAGAAATTGAAGAGAAGAAGTGAATCTGAGAAATAAGAGACGGTTGCTGTTGGTGGAAGAATTCGAAGAAGAGCAAAAACGTCATTTCATTGCAAGCAAGCATTATCAGGAGCACATGGAGGATACGGGACAATCGACATCACCAATACAAGTTGCAAAAGGGTTACCATCTGGTTGGCCTTTATCTTATTTATGGGTGCCTAGAATTATCCTGGGTATCCTCTATCTGGCTCACCTGGGTGGCTGTATCCAGTTCATTTCCTACAACAACCCTAGAACTCAGAGAATAAACATTTTCTCTTACCTAGTCTGCCTGAAGTCAAGAACTGGAATGGAGGCGCAGTATTTCTGAGAAGGGAGACGAATCAGATCTCTATGTGAGAGAGATGAGAGAAGAATTTTATGTGGCCGATGATTGAAGAATCATGGTTATGGTAATTGAAGCTAGGGGTTATGTGGATGTTTGTTTCTGTGAAGGATTTAAATGAAGAAGTCGCGCTGATTTGTTGCAGCTGGGTTTGATTTCAGAGAGTTTAAGATGGAACGGAAGATGGGTTCGATTCTTGAATTAATTTGGTGTATCTGAAATGAAGATTGAATTCTGGCGAAATTCAGAAGATTAGGGTCTGTTGATGATGATGATGGGATTTATAGAAACTGAAATAAAGGGTTTTGAGTTGGAGAAAGGGGATCTGATGTTGTGGTTTGAAGGACGATGTTATGAAATTGAGAGAAGAACTGGCAGTGAAATTGGTCGATTCTGGTGGTGTATTTGCTGAACAGGGAAGAACGAGAAGAATTCAAGTAGCAAGGATGTTGTCTGCCGATGATTTGTGTGGAGGAATGTTGAATGAGGATTTTTGTTGTGCATTGAACTCTATAATGCAGGTGGACTTGTGAACTGTGAATGAGCTGAATTGCTGGGTATGGAATATGAGGTTAACAAGATGCAAATGGGTATGGTTGTGTATGGCAGTGGCAGCTGATGCACCAAGCAGGGAAGTATGAAGCTGGAGCTGGCATTGAAACTCAAGTCTGTGAGCCTAGAAGAACTGAGATGCTAGACTAATTGATACTGCAATGATTAGATGATGTTGTTAATGAATTTGGATAATGGAGAAAGCTGAGATGAAGTAGTTGTGACTGTTGCCAAGAAGAGAGAAATGCTGATGGTTGTGCAGCTGGTCAGATGAAGGGGTTACTGGTGCTTTATTCTCGACAGATAAAGAAGGTATTTGAACTGGAATTGTATGAAGTGGCTTAACTCGAAGGTGATTTGGTTGATCTCGGGCAGGGAAATACATGTGCTGCTACCATGGTTTCTTGGCTCCCTGCTAAGGGATATTACAGCTTGTTTAGATGATATTTCAGCTGATAACTAGGGACTGAAGTTGAGTTGTTGCTGATGGAATGGAGCTAATTTGAAATCAGTTGCAGGTTGTGGAGTTGCAGCTGTTGCAGAAAATGGTTGTGTACGAGATTGCAGCGAATCTGCAGGGGAGTTGGAGGTGATGTTGTTTCCATAGATGAATGTTAGGATTCAGGTACTAATCGCATATGCAAGATGGTAAGGAGCTAATGAAGCTGTTGCAGGTGAGCCTAGGGCTGTGACATGAGCTGCAAGATGGTGAAGATCTGTTGATATACAGTTGAGATGAAGTATGGAACTGCAGAATGGGTTGTGGAGCAGAAGCAATGGGTTGTTGTTGAAATGATGATTTCTGGTTGGATGATTTTCGCAGAATCAAACAGGGGTTTGAGCAAGGAGCTGATAATTCTGTTGTTGTTGCAGCTGCAGCTTAGCTAGAGGGTACTGAAGCTGGTAGTTTTTACACGGCCAATCTTTGAGACGTGACTAGCTTTGGAAGGGAGAAAAGCTACAAAAAAAAAAAGTCTGCTACAACTTTTAGTATCACTTATTATTCTACTTGGATCTTTGGAGAGAACGACGAATAGGGTTTGCTTTCATTTTTTCATCTTCTTCATTTTTATTATTGATTATGATGAACTCAAAAGTTATGAGTAGCTAAACAACTATTATTGGTTATGGGGTTTAGTGATTTCTCAACATGATATTTGATTCAATGCATTAGTTTTGTCTCAATAATTTATTGTTTATGATTCATGGTTTATATTGTCATATGATTTGATTGTTTGTTTGGTTGAGTCCGGGATCAATCCGATTTGCATTCATTTCTAAAGCTATATTAGGATTTTTCAATACAAAAAAGGTTTTTATCCCTGATTCTAAATAGCATAATTGTGAGTAGTGTTTGTAGTGATATATCCTACTAGTCACAAATGAATCATAATCTTGGTTAAATCGAATTAGTGCTTTTACACGTTTGATTGCCTTGATTAGTCTTATTCCATAGAACTTAGTTCTTTTAGGGAGATAAACTTAATTGTGATTTTATACTTTAGGTTGCTTTCTAGGAAGAATTCACATATACATCTTTTAATGTGGTTGTGATGAAATCAGGGAATTAGCGGGATATACTTGCGATCAAGGTATCCTAGGACTTTTAGAATGAGAGATTAAAATACCAATTCTAGTCATTGATGAAAATACATGTTTGTGAATGATACTATCGTGTAACCAATATCTTCGTCTTATTGATTATTTTCATATTTTATTGCTTTAAATTATTTTTATTGCTTTGCTAAAACAAAAATCCCCCCTTGGTTACTAAGAAACTGAAATTTTATAACAGCAAAAGCCTCTCTGTGGGAACGAACTCTTTCTTACCACATACTTCATTTATTTTAGTTGAATGAGAAAGTGAAATTATTTTTGACGTATACGACAAGATCGAATTTTGGCGTCGTTGCCGGGGAGGCAGCGGTTGTTATTTTGTTTTAGTTTCTTATTCTTATTTTGTTTTTAATTTGTTTTTGAGAATTTTGTTTCAGGTACCTTGCTGAAATACAAACCGAGGGAAGCAATGGGTGATGCTACTCGTACACTCAAGGAGCTAGCTTCTCAGAAGTTGGATCAACAACAGTGGTGTATTGAAGCAACTTCCACTTTTGATATCAAGCCAGGGTTGATCAGTAAAATACCAAAGTTCCATGGATGTGTATGGGAAGATCCGAACAAGCATCTTATGGAGTTTCAATGGTTGATGACAAACATGATACCTAATGGGGCTAATGCAGATAAAGGAATGTTGCATGCTTTTACTTTCTCTTTACTTGATGCAGCTAAAGATTGGTTATATTACTTACCGCCTGGTAGTATTACAACATGGAATGTGTTGAAAAAACTTTTCTTGGAGAGATATTTTTCTGCGTCGAAAGCGACTCAAATTCGCAAGGAGATTTGTGGGATGAAACAAAGTGCGAGGGAATCGTTGTATGAATGTTGGGAACGGTACAAGAGATTGGTAGCAAGCTTCCCTCATCAACAATTTAGTGACGCAATGATTATCCAATACTTCTATGAAGGTCTCTAAGCAAGTGACATGAATCTTATTGACGCTGCAAGTGGTGGTGCACTTATGAACAAGACGGTGACACATGCTAGAGAGTTGATTGAGAGTACGACAACAAATTCTCAACAATTTTCAAGTCGTGGATCAGAACCACCTACTAAGGGAGTTAATCAAGTTGACGATATTATTGAATTACGTAAACAAATGAGAAATATGATGGCAATGATGCGACAAATTGCAGCAGTGGTTGTAAAACCATCACGCCCAACTTATGAGAACGCAGAGCATGTCAATGCTATATTCTCAACTCAGCCGTATGGTATTTACTCCAACACTTACGAGCAAGTTGCAAGTACAAGTTCTGTTGACAACTATCCGAGTGAGTTCCAACAACAAGTGCAACAACCGCAACAAGCCCAAAATTAAGAATTGGCAAAGATGGTTACTTTGGTGGAGGCTCTAATGTCCGTGGTACAGCAAAATCAACAACTAACGAACTTAAATCAGCAGAAAATGGATAATGCAACTAAGGAGTTGCAAACACAAGTTGGTCAACCACAATAACAACAACCTCAAAATCAAGGGTCCAATATGGAAGAGTTGCTGAAATCTTTTATGCAAAGAGCAGAGGGTGCGGTCAAGGACTTGCAAACACAAGTTGGTTCGATGGCCGAGGAGATTAATCAGTTTCATGCACAAAATGGTGAGAAACTCCCTTCCCAAACTCTTGAGCCAAGAGATGGTGTCAATGCTATTACATTTGGAAGTGGTACACGACTTGTACAACCTGAAATTACTGATTCGGGTAAAGAAGAATCCCCAAAGGAACCAGTTTTGGAGGAAAAGGATGTTGATTTTCCCCAAACCTCCGAGGTATCTGTTTCCAACTCTAAAAATCATACTCCTACTTATGTTCCTCCTCTACCTTTTCCTGGCAGGTTCGTTAAAGCTAATAGAAAGGTGGAGCAAGATAGGGATATTTGAGATGTTTTTAAGAAGGTTCAAGTGAATATTCCACTCATTGAAGTAATTAGGCAATCTCCTCGCTATGCAAAGTGTGTAAAGGAATTGTGCACTAACAAGCACAAGCTAACCGATAATGAGGTAATGAGTGTGGGGGTGAATGCTTCGGCATATCTTCGAAAGAAACTCCCACCTATATTGAAGTATCCCGGTAGTTTCACAATTCCATGCACAATTGGTAAAACGAGGTTTAAAAAATCTATGTTAGATTTAGGAGCTTCTATTAATGTTATTCCTACTTCTATTTATGATGCTTTAAACCTTGGTCCTCTTAAGAAAACCGGCATAGTTATTCAACTTGCCGATAGATCAAATGTTTACCCGAAAGGGATTGTTAAGGATGTTTTGGTGCAGGTAAAAGGACTAATATTTCCAGTGGATTTCTACGTTTTTGACATGAGTGATGTGAATTCATCCTCGTCTACACCTTTACTGTTGGGTAGACCATTTTTGAGTACCGCTAGAACGAAGATTGATGTCCACAATGGCACCTTGACTATGGAGTTTGATGAAGAAGTCATACACTTCAACATCTTTGAGGCGAGAAAACACCCAAGTATCATTCAATCAGATTTCCATAATGTGTTGGAAGATATCTAAGGCTTAGCAAGCAAGGATATAGTAGGGCTGACGACTTTAAACCAAGCGCTAAGTGGGAGGCAACCCATCGGTTTTGTATCTTTATCTTTATCTTTTTATTTTTAAGCGTTTTATCTTTGTTTTTGCATATCATTTGTGGAATTTCCCACCTTGAACTTTACTTTGAATGACTAAATTTTACATTGAGGACAATGTAAAGTTTAAGTGTGGGGAAGCATTTATATGTTTGTATAGTTTGTTTGATGCCTTTAGTTGCAAAAAAAAAAGAATTTTTTTTTTGCTTTATGAACTCCGAAATCTAGAAATTTGTGCCTTTAGGATGACACTACCAATATAAGTGGATGGAGCCAATTTGGTTGCAGGAGTTGAGGAACCCATTAACTAAAAAGACGTACAGATCTCAGGTGTTAGAAATAACATGATAGTTGTTACCATATCTCGGAATGTCACCATATCACCTTCTATTTTTATTTTTCCATATTTTTCTATTGTTTCTCTAAGTGATTTGGTGGGTCACTAACATCGAGTTGTTATTACTTCTAGAATGAAATAGAGTGATTGAGTTACTAAAAAATAAAAAATAAATAAAAAACCTGACCAATTAGACCAATCGGAAAAGGAAAAAAAAAGACACTTGGATAGCAATATGTGTGTGTTCTCCCTGTCTCCGTCGCCTAAACAAGCGTGGAACGCAGGATCCAAGGAAATTACCATGTAATTTGCTGACAAGAAGCATGCGCTTAGATCCAGAAGATCCAATCATGTTGTCAAGTTGGAAAAAAAAACAGAAAAAAGTGAAAAAGGAAAAAATGTTATTGTTGTTCTATTAATAAAATCGACTCCTGGTTCCCTGGTATTTGCCAGCCGAGTTGATCTAGAATTGAGATTGTCGACCACTGGTTCCTTTGTATATGTCAGCTGTGTTGACACTAGAATTCAGAACCTATAGTGTCAATATGGAAAGTTTTTAATTTCCATAATGGTTCAGCTAATGACCATTAACCAATGTGCTGTCAAGTTTGGTTTTAATAAGATTCGGAGGTGATCGTATATTGGACCAAGTATATTGACAACCAACAAAACCAAGGTCAGATAAATCAGCACACTCAATAATGTTTTTAATTTCAGAGATAGATGAAGTTGTTGGGCTTGTGAAACTATACCTTAGATGAGCATCCATGGTAATGTTCAAGTCACCAATGAGAACCCATGGATGGTCAGCTTTGTATCCTATTTCTTTAATATAGTTCCATTGCTGCATCTTTTCTTCATAGTATATGGAACCACAAAGAATAGTGCATATGAAATCTGGTTTAGAAGGCTCGAAAATTCCAAAATTGAAACCACTCTTCCACATAAGGGAAATACCTCCTGAGAAACCAACAGATGGAAATACCCGATTGTTAAGGTAGTTGAACCTTCTCATGTAATTTCCCATTTTTGTAGTCATTTTTGGTTTCACATCAGAAAATAATGTCAGGATTTTGGCCCCTAATCACATTCCACAAAGCAGTTCGATCTAATGGAAGCGTTGTCGAAACCCTAACAATTCCACGATAAAATCTCATAATTGAACTAGGAAAAGGAGTTAAAAGGAGCTCTTTTTTCCACTTAGAAATGCTTTGTAGACGACACACAATGCGTAAATGAAAAATACAGTTTGTAGGCGCAGTTTAACATCCAAGAAACAAACTCATATAAAATATTCTTTAGTTGTAGAACTACTGAGATAACTTTAACCTTACTCAGAAAGTGATACACTATACTAATGATCAGTATGCTCTCACAAGTGCAACTCTTAATTTTAACTAGATTATTTATACTAACAAGGAGATGAATCAAAATGAAACTTATAATACCAAATGAAAACCTGGAAACCAAATTGGTGATTAATCGGAGCTGAGAGTCGGCGATGAACCAAATTAAAAATCTAGAGTAAATGACAAGATCGTAGCAGATAAGAAATTAGAATTAAGGGATTGCGTACTACCTAAATTAAATTTAAAATGGTAAGAAGAATTAAAATTAGGGTTTAGTGTAAGAACTTGATGATCAGTGGCATAATTTCCATAGTGATTTTGTGTAGTCCCTTTAGATACAGCTTTAGAAGCAGCTTCTGAGCTATCAAATGCTTTTGTAGTGTTTTCCTCAACATAGTTGAGATGGTATTCCATCCTATTTCCAACAGGAAAATCACAATATTTTACTGGCTCTTCAGAGTCCCTACTCATTGATTGGTACGTAAGGTTGTTATGGGTATTCATTGAACTGAAGTTACAGGGTGTAGAATTGGATGGCAGACCTTCTTCTCTGGTTTTCTTGATCTTCCTCATATCAGCATCATCTATCTCTAAGTTAGAAATCGATTCATTTTGGTATTAGTTGAGGGTACATTAAGAGTTGCATTACTAATAGCACCCCCTTCTGTTTCATCACCACTCTTCATCATATCGGCACCCGTATTTATTATATGGGCAGCCAAAAATTTTCCCCCTTCTTCAGTTTGACTCCATGCCTCATATTATTGTGTTGTCAATGCCTAAACATTTCGTTCCTATGCTAACCGCTTGTAATATGCATCTACATGGTATACCACCCAACAATCCTTACATATTTTGTATGGTTGCATATTGAAGTGGTAGATGATTCGAACTCTTTGACTATCATGTTTATCAATACACCCTCCTCTTCTCAAAGGTTCTTTGAGTTTCACCTCCACATACACAGTATTAGTCACACTGCCTCTTGGTTTTCCTCGCATCTGGTATAAACCTTTTTCCCATATCATTAGAGATCTCATTAATCAACTTATGATTCAGAATGATGTTTCCTAGATTTCTTAGTTTTACACTCCAAATATGGTATTCAAATTTGTGTTCCTTGACTGGTGTATTAGGGTCATAGTTTATTAGAGACAACAAGTGACCCATAATATCCCAAGTTTTTGCACAAATTCCATCATATGATTCTTTTTGTTGAAAACGAAAAAGGAAAAGATTAGTTCCTTTTGTGATGATCTCATATCTCATGTAACTTCTCCGACGTGCATTGATTTATTTTTTTCACATCTTCATGATCCTGAGGTTTTTTTAACATGATTTTTCCTAACAAACAATATGTATAATCATCAGTAGATTCAGAAAATACTTAAGCAGAAGCAATGATTCTTCTTATTGGTCTTATTGGATTAATTCCAATTCTTTCCGATTGCATTCTTGAGTTGAGATTCTCCATATGGATGTTTCCTTGAGAATACATGTCCCCGCAATTATGTTTTAGTATATAGCACTTCTTGATGAATATATTCTGATTTTTAGGGTTTGTGTTGTAAGCAGGATACCTAATGAGGTTTTATAAGACCTCGGAATAATGGATATCTTTTATTTTCCATATTTGTTGGATATGGAACCTAAATTCCGGATTAACAGTTTTGACTATGTTTTTGAATTTGAAAAAGTTAGAAAGTTTCCCAGCTTGGCTACAACAATCACAATCGGAAAAAATTACCAGTTCTAGGAAAGAAAAATTATGAGTTGACTGGGTAAATCTAAGAGTAAACATGATGATGATGAACTGTAATCTAAATAAAGGAGAAAGATTTGAATAAGTGATCTAATCGATGAAATACCAAAGATTTAAATGAATTTTGAATCCACAACTATGGAGAGGATAAAAAGTACACAACTGTTATTAAAAGCATACACTACTGTGAAAAACTTCAGAAGGATTTCTGATTTGAACTTAACCACTCCTGATTAACCACCACTGGGACTACACATGAATCAACTATGAAAACCTGCAAAAACAAGTTAAACATCATCAGGATACTAAATACTTATTTTTAATGAAAAAGAACTATGAGGCAAGAATGTTGAAGACCGATTATCAAAACCTTTTATAAGTGTTTTAAAGATCAGCCTGAAACCAATTAGAAGACATAAGATATTGATTTTAACACACAATGCAATGAAATATTAATATTAAAACCAAGAATCGTAGATCAGGAGAAAGAAAGTTGATCAACCAAGATTTTTAATTTCTTAACTAACAATCCTACTTTTTCCCCAAAACCAAAATATAAACCCTAACTCTTTTTTTTTAGATTCAAACTAAATTATACTTCAATTTACTCTAATTGTTTTCTCATTATTCTTACAAATTACCCTATTATAAACCTTGATTTTTTACTTTTCCTCCAAAACAAACTAAACCCAAATTTTCACCTTTTCTCTAAGATGATGTTATTTTTCCTAAATAATGATTACAGTAATATCGATTGAGGTCATATATTCTAATTATTTTCTTAAAAAATCTTCACAACAATATCAATCAATATCTGAAATAAAGTCAAGTAAGATTTTGACTCTTTTTCTCAAACCAATTTTCTAAAACTCCGTGAACATTTTTTTTTAGATGATGTTATTTTTTCTCAATCATGATTACGTAAAATTGAGTATTCTTAAAAATCATCAATTATGCCACAGATCTTATATAAACTTAATTATGAAAATTATGTAATTAACTTTATGTTATTTTTTTTATTTAGGGATTTGATAATTTATTTTTGGTTATATATAAAAATTGGGTACAATTTTATGGTTTATGTTAATAATTATAAGACTCCGTTCGGTTAGATTAATGACATGTTTTATATGGGTTGTGGTTAATAAAAGAATGGGCTATATTTAAGAGAAGTCTAACAAAAACTAGTGTTGTCTGGTACATATCTCTTATAGAAAGGGCGACGACAATGTAATAAATCTTGGATTTCAGTCTTGTTTTGGCCGGGACCAGGATACCTTGACAGTTTTCTTTCGGTGAGATTTTCGGTAAAACCTCAGGGTCTCAATTACTAAATCTGATAACTAAATCAAGTAATTGATGAAGACATTGAAAATTTTAAAACAACTTGAACTCGTCCCTCTTAATATGATTCAATATATCACAAATTAAAAAGAAAAATCAGTTTTCAAGGCCAGTTTAGATTTTATATAATGAAATTCCTGTAGCGCCCTATGATTTGCTCGGTCGTAATTTTGATTTTATATAATGGAATTCGTAATGCCCCGTGATTTGCTCGACTGTCTCGGCGTGTTTTTCGGGAAAATCTCTTCTCACCGTGATTGAGATCTTGTCTCGACCATGGTCTGAGACCTAGAATCTCGACCGACATTGACTATATTGGGTTATGGGCTTTAGAATCGTACTTCTAAATGAAGTGGTGTGACCAAAATTACCAAATTTACTTTCGTTATGGGAATATATCATAACCTTTTCATTCTAAACTCAACTGCTGATAGTTTTTAAGCGGCAGAAAAAGTGACGCTTGTGGTAAAGCGATATTTTTTTCGCCACTCGTGAGTAAAAATTAGTAAAAGATAACCACGAAAGTACAAAAAATGAAAAGGAATAGTATGTGAATTTATGTTCTTCCTATTAAATTTTATTGTGTTTTTCTTTTTGTCTTCTACCTAAAAACACTATCACTTTATATTTCTACATACTTACCATAGTGGTTTGGACACTCTAACACTATGTTTCAATTATATACAGAGCAAATACCTACGACTCCAGAGCCAATATAAGTATTTAGAAGAAGATGGACATGGTGACTTTGAGCAGACTACCATGAAAAGATGATGCATGATTCTTTTATTGGCTAATGTGTGTACTCGGACAAGAATTCCACGTCGATTCCTCATGGACCATAACTTACTGATTAGGATTACTGGATAACTTTATCAGGTAGAACCTAACTCTAATTATTAGTATGACACACGTAACATACCAGGACATAGTCCTAAACATTGCAACCCTAATTATTAGTATGACACACGTAACATACCATGACATAGTCCTAATCATTGCAACCCTGAGGATTCTATGTTATGGGGTGCCGATAAATACCACTGATGACTATATTCGTATAGGAAAATAACCACATTTTTCAATCTTAAGTTGTTTTTCGAAACTGTACTAAGCCAATTTGGTTTAGTTTTTTTTAGAGAAAATCAATTCAAAATGATGTCAGTCGTATTCTCACGAAAATTGAACAAAAAAAAGTTTTTCATGGACGTTAGGTAGCCATAATTGCATGCATTGAACTCGGAAAAAATGTTTGTTACTTGGAAAGGTCAGTATAAGGTTTACTACTCAAAACAAACTGTTTTTTTGAAAGTTTTGGCTGTGATTGTTGGATATGACATGTTGTATTTTTTTGGAATTCCGGGTTTACAAAATGACAAGTATTTTGAATAAATCACTTTTGTTTGAAGAACTCAAGTATGGAACTATTCCTACTGCAAGTTCCACTATCAACGATAATAATTATAACAAGGGATATTATTTGGCAGACAAAGTCTATGGACGATAGTCAACTTTACATTAAGATTGGCGGGCTTTGGGATAAATTGTGTAATATCTGCATTTTTCGCATGGCCCATGCTCAAATATGCGTCATTTGCATGAGATGAAGCTTCATATCAAGATGATTTTGCATACTAAGGGGGGTATTGACCTAGAGTCAATATCACACCATCACGGTGCATTGTGCAGGTTATATTGGCCAAGAGCCAATATTGCACCATCAAGGTGCATTACGTCATTGGGTGACTGGAGAAGAGCCAATATTGCACCATCATGGTGCTTCATCCAGTGAAAGGCTGGCTAAGCGCAGTATAACAACATCAAGGCGCTTCACGCCAGTGCGAGGCTGACCAGTGTAGAATAACCAAGTTGGCTATCAGGCCAGAATGGAAAATACCACCATCATGGTGCAATACTCGTGGGTTGCATGACAACAATCATGAATAGTGAAACAAGCATGTCAAAGTTCTCTCTAACTTTAAGTTGTAGAAATGTAAATAAGACATATATAGAGAGCGGTAGTTGGTTAAAGGTTCATATAGCGGAGATGCACTGTTGAGCTTCATAGATTAGCCAATAAAGCTTATATGATGCCAAGGCATCAGTATGGCTCGTTGGTCACTAGAGAGAGCTTCATGATGATTAGGTATGATCATTGCAGCATTGCGAACTAAGACTGAACCATCATGGTGCATAACGAAGGAAAGTCCAGTGATCCACAATCTTGCGCATCATTTGCGAATGACCCTTTAGCTTATATGGACTAGGCATTTGCTTGGATTTAGCCTTCCAACACTAGTTGGCTTTAGTTGCTTGTCCCGATGAGGATGGACTATGGACAATGCTTGATCCCTTGAAGGTTCGTATGATGGTATATAGGCAAATGAGTTGCATTATTAGTGGTCCGGCGTGTTATCACTCATATCATCTAATTTCGAGGCGATTGTGACCTATGATAACTCATATCATATGGATTGAAAATACTATGCAAGAGATGATTGTTACCATGCTTTATGAGGCAAGTTGCAGTCGATTTCCGTAGATGCTCATACTTCCTATCAAGTTTTTCGAGGTAGGCATGCATCAATTGTTAATTGGGCATGGACAGGGAAGGAAGCTAAATTTGTATGCAAGTTAGCAGAGCTTGCATAAGCCGTTGGCATCATAAGAATGATGCAAGGAGAGTACTCATGATCCTGAATGATGCATCCCTGGCACAAGCACGATTAGTGCATGCATCCAACAATGCCTAGGCGAAGTAAGGAAATTTATAATAGTTTTACACAATGGCTATGTGCAAGTCCATGATATTCCTGGACAGGATTCAGAAGTCAATGATGCATGCAATAATGTATCGGCATTAGCCTTCATGGATTTATACCCTTCACAAAACAAGGGTAAGATGGAATGGTGTGAAGCTACGTTTAAGGCGTCGTGGTTGAAAAAGCAAATAGACGTGTATTTTTGAAGATAAAAGTGAAGCTTTAAGTCGCGGTCACTAGCGTCAGAGTGGCACATCGGGAAATTATGGCCTGCACACCTTGGCGCTTTAGGCGTGATTTTTCGGTCTATCACAAACTATACTTTAACTTGCTTCAGTATTTAAAGATAAAGGATTTTGAACGCGCATTTGAAACTCTGGAAAATAATTCGTCATCTTTATGAGCCATATCGTTCTTATTACTATCCAACAAAAATAAACAATATTATGCACCCGTGCACAATTTTGCAAAATACAGTTATAAAAAAAAACTCGACGTGATCTTGCCTGAAAAAATTATGAAGATGAAAATTTGAGGATTGATGTTCAACCACGATATGGAACGGGCAAGTGAATATTCAATGATCACTGATAGAATTCAAAACTAGGGGTTTACATATTACTCCCTTCGTTCCATTTTAGATGAATGTTTAGGGTTATTTTTTTGTTCCACATTACTTGATAGTTTTCATATTTTTCCCACAAAACTACCATCAATACCCTCACATTTTGTCTTGGAACCATAAGTTTATTTTTAAACACACAAATAGTAATTAATGTTTGAAGACTTTTCTCAAGGGCATAAGTAGAATTTTTTTGTATTTCTCTCCATTTCTTAATCTGCGTGAAAACTCCAAAAACATCATCTAAAGTGGAACGGAGGGAGTATAGCCTTAGGAAAGACCTTAATAAAATATTCGGAGAAAATGGGACTGGAAGAACCTTGAGCGAGTTTAAATTTTAACATTATTTTATGATACTTTGTTTGTCTTTGTGTAATTTGATTTGGGTAATGGAAAAATTTTGACGTAATGGAAAAAAAGTATTACATTTAAATTAAATCTTACCATCACAAAGAATTTAAAAAAAAAAATTACATTAAACTTAAATTTCTTTAATCCAAACTAACAATTGCAGAATTTGAATGAGAGGTTACATCAAAATTAAAATAATACTAAGCAAACCAATACATGTAATTAGAACTAGTTAACGTTTTCGTACTCTTATGTCTCATGTTCATTAATATCGGCATAAACCTGTGGTTCGTCTAGTAGTCGTGCTTAACCTGTCCTACTTTTAAAATTCATGTATCCATGTAATTCGTTCAATTTTGACGTGTCTGTTAGAGCACTGCTTGGTTGAACCCACGAAACGTTGGTATGTCAAGGTTGATTGTGAAGTTTAGTTTCAAAACTCAGAGGCACTTGATTGGTTACTAAAGTCAACTATGTTAGATTAGAATAGGAACATGGAAATGTTGAGACTTGCTCTTGTTTCTCACGAAGAACCTGAAGACGTATCGACAACAACAAAAACATCATCCCCCAATTTGACGTTAGTAATTACAAACTTGACTTGTTCCATTTTTATCTTCTTTTTTTTTCAAGTCAATATTCATTGAAAACATAACATACGAAGTGAAGTTTTTTTACATGACTTTAGTAGTGGTGACTTGGTCATTATATTATGATCAAAGTATCATTAAGGAATAATATACTGTTTGTTTATAAAACTTGAGTATATAGAGTTATGAAGTATATTCGCATTGTCGACATTGCATTAATTGGTAATTCGCCAATATGTAGTGTATTAAGCTTCTGGATGAATTTGTACCTTGGAATTATGTTCGAAAGCAATTTTAATCAATTACATATTTTAAGGAAGTAGAATTGCGAAACTTGTTTCGTAACTAAAAATGTGATTCAAGGATCTATTCCAGGACCGATCCCTAATAATCTAATAAATGACCGATCGCAAGTAAGCATCTAATCCAGGATCGATCCCTAAAAGGATCTTATCCAGGATCGAATCCAAGGATCTAGTTTAGGACCGATCCGTAGAAAGGATCAAATCCAGGATCGATCCCTAGTAAGGATCTAATCCAGGACCGAATCATAGAAAGCATCTAATCCAGTACCAATTCTAACTAGTATGACCTAAATTTGCAATTTCGATGTGTCTGTTATCTTCGGGTCTCTACAGATATCGATGTGTACATTGGTTAGACTGGAATATTCATAAATATCGACATAATGAGTTGAGCGTCTACTAAACTCTAATATCTTAATGTTCAAGTATATTCCTTTGAACTCAAGGAAAGATCCTAAAACTGATTTTTCAATATCTATTTAGGTAGCGAAAATATATGCTTACCATATCCCGAGGTTTGCATATCTCTAGTCACTATATTAGTAAAGTACATGGACGTGTGCTAGCTAATATCAGTTGTCATGTATGAGAGATATCGGTTTAATAGTTGGAATGCCATTGGTATTTGTTAGTTTGGGAGATAAACATTCATTGATATATCTTAAGGATTTTAAAAATTAATAATACCTTGTTTTCTAATCAAGCTTTTGTAATAAGGCCTATTCCTATGCACAATGTCGAAATATTCTATTTGACATACCAGATGGCATGGCAAATGAGTTGCGCTACTATAGTAAAAGAGTTAAGCGATGGAATACCTAGTGAGAGATATTGTCAATATCGCCACTGACAAAAACTCTATCGCTGGATATAATGTTAATGTCGCTCGATCTAATGACTAGCACCAACTGCTAGTTTTTTCTCGCCTATAAATAGGTAGTTTTTAAACTAAATTTTTACACAAAATCTTTCTCTATTTCTCTCTTTATCAATATAATTTTTTTTCAAAATTTCTTAAGTGACAGAGTTTCAAACCCAACTTTATTCGGCAACGCAACTTGACTTTTCTGGAATAGTACTTGAAGGTGTTGTTAAGAAGATATGTGATAGTTATAAAGATATAGTCAAAAAGCAACGAAGAGTTCAAGGCAAAGCAACTCAAAACTGCAGCTAAGAAAAGGCAAGGAAGAGGTCAAGGCAAAGCAAATTTGAACGCAAAGAAGAAGAAAAACAAAGGAAACTCAGTTCATGAGGCATTAATTGGAAGTTATGTGAAATGAAGAAGATAAACAAGATGAAGAACATTGTCCCAGATTTTTATTTTTAAAGTCTATATTTTAAATTATTATTGTCTAGTTTCATGTCCTGTAAAATGGCTATTTAATGATTAATTCGAAGTTTATATATAGACGAAAGCACACTTGTTTTATGAATTTGACTCATATTATTGAAAATTAAGCTGATATTCTACTCTTAATTCAGTCTTATATTTTAGAGATATTTTGTAAAGTAGGAATTACCAATAGGTACTATTATAGTGATACTAGTTAGTGGCAGGTCCACCCACTAAAGCCCAGTAACTAGAGGTCCATAATAAAAAGAAAACATAAAAATGGACCCAATTTTTTAATCCCAGGTCCTGTACACGTGCAGGACAAATCATGTGAAATTTTCAAATACCTAAACTACCCTTCCAATCCTACATATATTTAAGCAGTCTATTTCAAAGTTTCTAAAAAAAACAGCGAATTCAGATCCGGTTTCTGCTCTCTTTCTTCTTCTCGCTTTCGGACTAGGGTTTCTGAAGATTTCTTTAGTGATTTTAACAGGTATGTTGCTTAATCTTTTCTATTTTCTTCTTTCTGCTACAGTTTCATGGAGATCGGTTGTGTTCTGTTTGTTTTTTATGGATCTTGTTCGTATTCATTCAGTTATTTGGTTAGATTGTTAAGTTTTTAGCTTATTTTAGCTTTCGATTTGATTATCTTTTTGTTTTCTTTTCAAAATCAGGTTTGCTTTCACTTTCAGATCGTATTATCCAGCAGTACATATATGACATACTCATTGTTTCTGCTACAATTTTTGAATCATGTTTAAGATTTGAATTTTGGATCATGGAGATCGGTTGTGTTATGTTTGTTTTTTATGAATCTTGTTCGTATTTATTCAGTTATTTGGTTAGATTGTTAAGTTTTTATCTTATTTTAGCTTTCGATTTGATTATCTTTCTGTTTTCTTTTCAAAATCAGTTTTGTTTTCACTTTCAGATCGTATTATCCAGCAGTACATATATGACATACTCATTGTTTCTGCTACAATTTTTGAATCATGTTTAAGATTTTAATTTTGGATCATGAATATCGGTTGTGTTCTGTTTGTTTTTTATGAATCTTGTTCGTATTTATTCAGTTATTTGGTTAGATTGTTAAGTTTTTAGCTTATTTTAGCTTTCGATTTGATTATCTTTCTGTTTTCTTTTCAAAATCAGGTTTGTTTTCACTTTCAGATCGTATTATCCAGCAGTACATATATGACATACTCATTGTTTCTGCTCTTAGATTTTGTTTCTTGCATAGATCTCTCACTTTTTTTAGTTTGACCCATCAGTACGTATGTGAAATACCGTATTACGTGCTTCGATTCTGCTGTTTCTCATAGATTCTTAATTATTCTTTGTCATGCAGTTGATTTTTTAGTTCATGAATCTGCAGTACATATATGGCATACTCATAGAAACTTCTCTTAGAATCTGTTTCTTGCATAGATCTCTCACTTTTTTTAGTTTGACCCATCAGTACGTATGTGAAATACTGTATTTTAATACTGTTACATCTTTGTCACATTTGCAGGTTCAAAACATGTCTGATGCAGCGTGTTCCAATCCAAATACCTACTGCTATGCATACATTTATTATAAGCATCATCATTTTTCTCACCTGGTTACTTTTAAGTCTAGTATTGATGACCTGAAATTTCTTATTTGTGAAAACTGGAGAACCTTGAACCCTTCTGAGATTATCATCACTTATGTTGAGAATGGTTTCAAAGTGCATGTGATTGCTGACTTTCAACTTCATGGTCTCGCTGCCTTGCATTTTTCAAAGAAATCGGCGTTCTTTGAGCTGCATGTGGATTTTCTTTCTGCTGGTGGATGTAGTTCCTCTACATTCAGCGACGTCGACAACAATTCAGAACTGATTAGGGCAGATAGAGATAGTTATGAAACTGATGGAAAAGAAATTGTTAAACCTCTTCTGTCCGATGGGTGGGAGAATATTTTTGATGATCCGAACAAGCTTTTTCGTGGTGGTGTTGATGCTGTTCGGTTGGCCTGTCAAAAGTATTGTTTGAATGCTGGGTATCGCGTAACAAAGGTGAAGAATGATCGTGAAAGGTTCACAATGAAATGCAGTAAAGTCCCATGCACTTGGATGATCCATGCAGTTGCTATTGATTCTACTTGCGATGTTTTTAGGATAAAAAAGTATGTTGGGAGGCACACTTGTGGAGCTGGTGTGAAGTTGAGAAGTCCTAAAGTATCGAAAAAGCTGGTACACAACCTTATTCATGATCATGTGATGCAAAACCCACTTATCAAGCCTCGCGAAATTGAAGATTATATAAAAGTTGGTGCTGGTGTTAATATCAAATATCACCATGCATATCATGGTTTGGAACGGTCACACCATGAAATTTTTGGGAATGATGTAAAGTCTTACTCTGATCTGGTTTGGTGGGTGAATTCATTGAAAGAAACAAATCCTGGCTCTTATGTGGATTTTCAGTTTAACGATGCAACTCAGACATTTGAAAGGTTATTCATTGCAATAGGCGCTTGTATTGAAGGTTATAGACTTTGTCGACCAATGATTTTTGTTGATGCAACTTTTCTGACCGGGAGATTTAGAGGTACCCTTATGGCTGCTACTTGTCTGAATGGGAATCAAGGCAAGTGCTCTTTGTTACGTTTTAATTGTTATTTTTTACAAGTTATTCACTGCTTTTAATCGTTGGAA
The DNA here is from genome assembly GCF_003573695.1 of Papaver somniferum. Classification (NCBI taxonomy): domain Eukaryota; kingdom Viridiplantae; phylum Streptophyta; class Magnoliopsida; order Ranunculales; family Papaveraceae; genus Papaver; species Papaver somniferum. The sequence continues at coordinate 31,291,873 of NC_039359.1, read as the reverse complement.
CTTTTTGAGTATACCATTTATGTACTGAAAAGTTATTGTGTCTAACACACACTAATTCATATATGTAAGCATAAGACCTTTTTTTAAGTACAATATGTCTATTATGTACTGGAAATTCTTAGTCTATTTTCCAGACATAATATATGTTACGTCTATTAAATAACAACATATTTAGTGACAGTATATAATATATGTACTGTTTGTTTTTTGCAGGTTTTTATCCGCTAGCCTTTGCATTGGTCCCAGGAGAGGATGTTGACAATTGGGATTGGTTTATGTGCAATCTTAGCAACATTGTTGATGACCGTCCTATCACCTTTATGTCTGATCGTCATGAAGGATTGTTGAGGGCTATTCCTAAACACTTTCCTACTTCCCATCATGGCTATTGTTACTACCACTTGCAAGGAAACTTACCAATCAGGAAATCGGACGAGAAGTACAAAGAAGTTATGGCTTGTTTCAAAAAAGCAACTTATGCTCTCACACCAGCAAGATATGAAGAAGCACTAATGGAAATGGAGTTAATGGGAAGGCCTGGGGTTGCTGAGTATTGCCGCAATATGCCTAGGGAACATTGGTCCAGCGCGTTCTTCATTGGCTGTAGATTTGGTCAGACTACATCAAGCGTTGCTGAGTCCTTCAATAATTGGATTCGGAAAGACAAGAGGTTGCCTGCCTGCGCCCTCATTGACATGATCAGGTTTGTGTGTTTTTTTTTGTTGGTGTTTTCTTTGTTTTTGGTTCATTTTTTTTTTGTTCAAAATTTATTACAGGTGTTATTTTTGTTCCATTCATAGGTTACGCGTTATGGAGTTGATGAATGAACGTCGCGAAATGAGTCTTTTGATGGACCCAGAGAAGCTCACTCCTACCTACGAGGCGTTATTTAAAGAACATATTCAAATTGGTCGAGTTTGGAATGTTACTCAGTCATCTGCGTATGAGTATGAGATTCATTCGCCTAGGTTAGCTTTATCCCATAAAACAACTTTTACTGTACTATAGCATACATGTAGGAGTGAATCATATGTTTTGTTTTTTTGTATTTGTTTGCAGTGCTGCATATATGTACTGCTTTTAAGTTATTTGTGCTGAAAAGCTTTTTACGCATCTGCAGGTCTCACACTGTTGATCTGCTGAACAAGACTTGCACCTGCCAAAGATGGCGTGTTTATGGTTTTCCATTCTCTCATGCTACAGCAGCTATTTCTGCCAAGGGTGATCGATACGTAGATTATATCGAAGACTACTTCAAAGTTACAAATTTTCAGCAACTGTATTCAATTGCTATCAGACCAATCCCCAACTACAACAGGCCAGAGCAGTATCTGCCATAGGATACTATTTTTCCACCCCACCCACGAGTTCCACCAGGTAGGCCAAAGGGAAATCGTATCAAGAATGCATGGGAGAAAGATAGGAAGTCCGTCCGTTGTTCCAACTGCAAGAAGAAAACTCACCACAACAAGGCAACGTGCACTGTCATTCCTTCATACCCATGAGTTTTAGATTTTCAGTTCTCCCTTATTAGTTCTATTGGTCACAATGCAGATTCTGTTTTGCGCATCATTTTAAACACTTTTGTTCGCTTTTTTTAGAGTGATGAAATTATGTAATGTTTGATATCTTTCTGGGACAAGGTACTTTGTGCTCATTTAAGACTCTTTTAATGGTACTTTGTACTGCATTATCCACTTTCAATATTATTGGTTTTTAAGGTTGATTTCCAAGTTTGTTCAAGACTTTCTGAGCACAACTATTATGTAATGTGTGTTCAATTAAGACACACCAAACAAAGAGACCAGCTCTGAGATTCATGTTCTCTCCCATCATGATTAACAAATTTAGAGAGTCATATTCTTCAATTGAATCTAATAGCTGGTCTATGTTACATAAGACACACCAAAACACTTCATACTATGGACTTTTACCATCCAACATGTCAAAATTTTTATAAAGCCAAACAACTGTACATAGATTAAACACAAACACCATAGTTTCGAGAACAATTGTTATCAAAATAAATAAGAATAATTACTAAACTTTGATATTGTCTAAAACAAACTAGGAAACTCTGAATATGTTCTCTATGATAACTTCTACTATGCAGTCCTAATTCATATAAGCACTGTCTTAAAAACCTTTTGGAGCATGAATATTCCATCTCTCCTCAGGAGGAGATGTTGCTGAGAGTATGTCGCATGCTAAAGAGATCCTCTTCTTATGCATTTTGTCCTTTAGTTCTTCTGGGTCTCCCAAGCTCATTCGCACTCCATCAATTACTTCCTCCTTTGCAACTTTCTTCATGATGTGCATGATATATATTGCACAATCTGGATAGTCTCCCTGTTGAGGTGTTGGGTAACTAATCATCTTTACTCTGTGTACAAGTGGAAGGCGCAGGCTCGACAAGCGTTCATTAATTGCTAACAAGCAGTATTCTGCCATAAGATTAGCATTATCGAGACACTCGTTTTTGGATACAGCTTCCCAAGTGTTGTAGTGGAAGAATTCGCCTTTCTCGCATTCATACACAAGAAGCGTCCAATGCACGTTTTGGTGTGACATTGGAATAATAATCTTCCTGGTTCCTTCCTCCATATTCCTGATGGGTAAGAAGACAACAGTGTTTGCTGCTACTTGATGTACTGGGTCACTTAAATAAAACTGAAAAGGTAGAAAAAAAAAGAATTAAATTTATCAGTGTAGTAAATATGTACTGAGAATTATAGTGTAAAACACATATATGAAAGCATAATATTTGTTACAACATTAAAAAAAAATTGTTTCGTTTTAGTTTCGCAGATATGCTATTCAAATTCTCAATATATAAAACAAATAAGCATGAATTCAGATTCAATGTAAAACAGTATTAGAGATATGCACTGCACTTTACAAAGACATGATGCATGTTGTTTATCGAGATAAATTGGAAAACATACCCAGCCTGTTGGATCAATGTGGAGTACTGGAATGTACTTTCTCTGTCCATTCACCGGTTGCTCATTATAATATGCTTTTTTCAGTTGGTATTGCCAGTAATTTATAATATATCGCTCTAAATCCCTGTTATGGAGCAGATCTTCAAATGTCTCTGCAGATAATATGTGATGACCAATCACAGCAGGAGCTTTCCAAGCACTGTTGCTGCAAATTCAAATAATCCAAATCAATTATAAGTTTGATTCTAAACGAAGTACATAAAGTTTTGTTAAAATGAAAGGGACCTATCCAAGAGAGACTCACATTGAGGTAGCTTTGTCAAAAAAAGGAGAGAGAAACGCTCTTTTTTGTGAACTCAAATCCTTATAGAACGGAGATTTCCTTAGGCTCAACAACTTGCGTGCATTCTTCACTTTTTTAGTAAGTTCTTGCAGATTTGGATCACCTTTAGCTTTTCTCTTTCTCACATTCTCGCCATCCTTTTTCTAAACTTTCTCTGTTGGGCAATCTTTTTCAACTGGGTTTTCAGTTATGGACTTTGTTTTTCGCCTTTTAGGTCCCGACAGTCCTTTGCCACTAGCAAACTCAGGATCAACTCTTTTCTGCGGGTGGCTCCGAGTTACTGGCTTCTGAGGGGTGTATGTGATTTTTGGAGTAAGTTTCTTCTCCTTGGCTGAGATAGTCGGCTTTTTCTTCTCCTTGTCCATGACTGACGTAGTCGACTTCGCTATTGGTTTGACTTCATTACTCTTTGTAGCCAGCCTATCTTCGAGTCTCTTGGCAAGTGTTACGTCATCTTCCTCTGATGTTTGACTAACTCCAGGTTCGTTATCCTTCAATATACCATAAACGTAAAAAAAAACAAATGAGAGACTAAAAAAGCAAAAAAAAAAATGAACATAATATAACATATGTATTGTCGGATTCTTTTCAGTATAGAAGTTATGTACTTTTAGTTTCACTGAGTACATAGCATATGTACTGTTGGGTTTTCCATGTTACTGAACATATGTAACATAAGTGGTCCATTAAGTATTGATAAAGTTGTTACTTTTCACTTTTTTGGTAATTATAATTACCTTCTGTAGCTCAGAAAGAAGTTGGAGAGTCTCAGCATATGCATTAGCTTTTTCAGCGCTCATATTCTTCTTCAGTCGAGCTTCCTCTGCCTTTTCAGCATCTAAACCTGGATACTTTTGTTTGAGAATCGGCAGCATTAGTACATATGCTAAAAGCATCATTAAAAACAAAACATAAATTCATTAAACAGAAGTAGATTAGGTACTTACAAGACTCTCTAATTGTTTAGTGGGCTGTTGCTTTCTGTCATTCTTCATTTTCTTCTTCCTTTCTACTTCATTGAATGGAATGGGATCCCAAGGTTTCCTTGTTCCCTGCATTTGAAACAAATCATACTACGAACTATTTGACCAAAAATTGATATACGTACTGCTGGTTATATGTATCAGAAGGATATATGTACTAGGTTTATAACATGTTCATACTTCTTGTTCAGGTTGCTGAAGATCAGCTTTCAAAGGAGCTTGTTCAGCTGCAGCTAAAACAATTGCAGAGGCTTCATGAAGTGTAGGTGCAGTATCGATTTGAGATTGCTCATCCGAGGGATCCGTTTGAGCTTGATCTGATGCTCCTATAGCAACTGGAGCTTCATTATGCGCAGGCGCAGCTGCAAGATGGATTTGAGGTGGATCAGGTGCACCTAGATCAATTGCAGGCTGCTGCACCTCTTCTCCATTTTGATCACTTGGTCCTAAACCCAAGTCAAAAGTTGGTCTTGAAACTTGTGATGGAGGATCCAGATCTTTAGCATAAAATTTGTCGAAGATTTGAGAAGATTACATTTTTTCCAAGCTTGGTAAACTACCAGTCGACGGGTACTCCAGACTAAGAATTCCTAAGGATGGATAAGGATCTCCCATAATTTCAGCTTGTAGATATTTTGAGTACTCATCGGTATAAATACCCTTCCCATGGATGGCCAGGTCAATCAGTTTCTCCATCGGCACGGTATGCAGTTCTTTGAGACTCGGCAGCTCACAAACCAAAGGCATAAACTGCATATTCGACAACATTTTTTCAAGCGATGCACCCTACATAAATGCAATGCCAAACCGTATTATTTTATAGGATGACAAAGTATAAAATTGAACTAACTAGTGTAACGTTCAATTCGCTCACCTGTCTATCTCTAAGAGAACCAATTTTCACTTCAATATTACCCAGAACTTGTGTCGCTGCTGTTTGTTGGAGTTCAGCCTTTTCAGTCTGTTATTCAACATAAGGTGATATGTTTTTAATCAGTATTGCAGATATGTAATTGTATGATTTTTCAGTATAGTAGATATGTACTGACAAGTTTTAGTTTTTTACAAACTAAACTAATACTAGAAAGAATATAACTTACCTGTGATGGTTCTGGCATGCTCTTTTCCTCTTGCAGCTCTTTCACCTTTCGCTCCAAATCAGATCTAGCCCAAATTTTAAACTGTGAAACTTCAATATCGAATTGTGTGGGATTTTCTTCAGAGCCCCCCATAACAGGCATTGTTGGAGTAGTTGTTGATGGAACGGTGTCACCCAAATCATCATGTCCTTCTTCAGAGCTACTGCTAGATTCTTCTTCAGAGCTACTACTAGATTCTTCTTCTCCCGAGTTTGGTTGTGGAGGTGGGTAGGCTCTGTGATATATATCATTCAAAAGCTCTTCTAGGATACTCACATCAATGGGGAGGCCGTCCTCTTTCCTGCTCTGTAACTCACCCCATTTTTCTGCAATTGTCAGCCTCAAATTTTCATTCTTTACTTCCAAATCCTCGAACTTTTCTTGCCAATCTACTGTCAATGGCACCTCTTCAACTGGAATCCTTTGAGCAATTTCATTCAACATTTCTTTTTCATACATAGTATATTCATCCTTAAATTCTTTAGAGAACTGGAAAAGTACATATAACACACACATATAACCAGTTTTTGTATCAGTATAACATATATGTACTCAAATAAATAGTGCATATGACACACACACAATCATTTTGGTCAATCAGAAAACTGCTTTTCTGATAGTGTCCTATCTAAAACAAATCATTTAATATGTATGAAAACATAAATAATTATACTTAAATTCATCAACTTTAATCAGTTTTTAGATATGTACTGGTGCATCATTGTTTCCTAAACCAAAACTACAAGAAGCATAATGAAATAAAACTTATCCTAGTAATATGTATTGTTTTTCTTAGGGACTTACTGTGTATTGGGAAGCCTCCATATCCTTTAGAAACTCAACAGATATTTCTTTGATGTTCCACCTTGCCGCTCTTGGAAGGTATCGATCATCTGGTAACGTCACTGGTTTCACCAAGTGAGTATGCTCCGCATACAACAACTATGACAAAATAACATCAATAGAATCAAATACAGAAACTTAAATGACAGTAGAGTAAATATGTACTTGGAAAAGAAAAAAAGATTGTACTAGATGATTGATACCAACAAATAGACGACACAACCAGTGATGTCCTCGGGAGTGTTGTAGTTCTGATTGATTTTCTTCTCTAAGAAACTATGTATCAGGTCAGGCCAAGATACATTCTTTGACTTCTCGAGATCATCAACTAAACCAAAGTACTTTTCTTTGAGTTTATGAGAATCTTTCGTTGTAAAAAACAAAGTAATACACATAAACAAGCATAATAGCTTAACCATATCTTCAATTGTTTGTTAAGTTTCTACTCTTGGTATCTTGTACTCCATATCTTCATCATCTTCACTATCGGGTACTTGTTCATCACTGTCTTCGCCACCTTCAGATTCAGAATTCTTGATTCCAGTACGCTTGAGCAGTTTCAAGATGACATCTTGTAGCATTGGTCTTGTAACCGTGTTGCTATCACCAAAGTGTCTAATGTAGAATGGTTTCTGCCTCCATCCACCACCTCCCATCAAAAAGGTGTCATCAGTTCTTCTTCCTGCCATTCTTGGCATTCCAAACATTACACCCATTTTTTCTGGTGTCGACGTGATAATGTGTGTTTCACCTCTTCTAACAAACTCAAATGCGAGCTCATTATTGACTCGACCCCTTTTGTAACACTTCAAGTACTTTTTCACTGCACCTTCCAACTTTTCCCAATGACTTTCTGAGTACTTAGTGTGCCAGAACATCAAAAACATCTGTCCATAAGAAGATTCGGCTATCTTTTCCAATGTGGCTTCACTCAAATTATATTTACTCGCCTTCATTCTGGCAACCAGGCTATGTAATGCTGTGAAACCAGACCTATACAACTTCCTAACAGATTTTGGCACAACCTTACCTGCAAAATTTAATTGGTTTTATTTCAGTATAACATTTATGGACTACACATTCATCATCTCAGAAACACAATCAATCACTATTGGCCTTATGTACTTCATATCCAAAGATCATTATCACATAAACAAAGAAACTGATGAATTTAGAGTACATAAATACTACAATGTCTCAGTTTTTTAGTTATGTATTGCCAATTATGTGCCAGAAACACAAACAGTGGTAAATAGACACATAAACAATGTTACCCATTCACTACTGGACTTATGTACTGCCAAAAAACAACCTAATTAAGAAAAAACCTCAGTATTTGATATATGTACTGGTGGCTCTATGTATCAGAAATAAAATGAAACACATTGCATATCACTTTTGATTCTTATTCTACAGTTTTATAGTTATGTACTGCCAATTCTAAGTTCTAGAAACACAAAGTAGAAGTTACATGTAAACTCTGATGGGTTTTCATAAATTTTTAATCAGTACTTCAAATATGTAATGGTGGATCTATGTCCCAGAAACACAAAAAACATACTGAAAGTGTTAGAAATAGTACCCTTTTTCTGAATTGGTGCGTTGTTACTCGGTTTTCTTCGTTTTCTTTTTAGTACATCTGGAGATTCATCGTCCGATGAACTTTTTGAAGTTTTTTTCTTCGATTTCGGTGTTTCAACCTTTTTACTCTTTTTCCTCTTTGATTTTCCTCTTGAAATTCTTGAATTGTCTTCTGATGTTCTAGGAGCAGTGTTATCATCCATTATTGTTTCTTCTTCTTGGATTGTTCTTGTGATTTTTCTTGTTTTAACCATTATCGGAAGAGAATATAGGTTTTAGGGTTTTTCTCTATTCTTGTGAATCAGAATCGTTGTTTGCAAACTATTCTCTGAATGATTTTTGAGATCTGTTGTCTCAAAAATCTCTAAATGAATTTGGGTTTCTATTCTCTCTGTGAAGAGAAAACTTTTTCTCTTTGAAAATCTCTGAATGTGAAGTCTAAAAACCGCAAGAAGGTGGTTGTACGGGAAAGAGAAACCGCAAGAATGTGGTTGATTTCACACGTGAGTAGTGCTGGGATAAGCTGATCATTTTACTAGTTTCAAATAATTATGGACCTAATGATAAGTATAAAAACCGGTTGGACCCTACTATAACTAACTTAATGGGCTTAGGACCAACTAACAAATTTTCCTTTTGTAAAAGAGTCGTATGTTTATAGTCTAATTAGGGTCTGGGTCGTAGAACATGCAGTTGATGCATTAGGATCGTTGACTAACCGAATACCGTTAGAAAATCGTTAACTGACTTTTTACCTGGACCATAAATTGACTAGCGTTGACAGTTTAATTATTACCAAAGCATTTATCTTTCTGGTCCTTTTCCATCTTTTTCTCTTCATTTCTGTGAGTTCTCTTCTTCTTCCACTTATCTTTGCCGGGAAACAAGAGAGGTCTTCTGAATTCTCCTTCTTCCCCTCTCAGTTCCATCATACTCATTTCCACTGTCACATCGCCATTAATATGGCCACACCACACTTCCATTGAAGCATCATATTTGATATAAGTAACTCATTATCAATAAAACCCATTTTCGCTTCTATCTTAATTACCAGCATCAATAACGAAATCAATCATTTCAACACAGATCCACCAAAATCAAAATTTAGAAAACAAATAAACCCATAAATTAGATTCAATTAGATTCTTTTTTTTTTTTGGTACTATGAATCAGATTGCCTAACTTCACCATTTACCACCAACTCAAAAAAGATGATTCTCTTTATCCGTTTGCCCAACAGAAAACCTAACTTACCATTTGATTGTTATAGAAAAAAACAATCACCCCAATGATAAACTTATATCGGAAGAGGAAGGAAATTCGTCTCTTGAGTTCAATGGATACAAATCAAACCAAAGGTTTATTCAAATCCAACAAGTAAATCACTTTATTTATTGCAGTTGCAGAGAATAACGAAGTTTGCAACCTGATCTAGTCTATAACTATGATTGAAAAAAATATTAGTGAGTTAGTGAGTAATCTTCATGGGTTTGGCGCAAGAGGAAGGAACGAGAAGGTAGTCAACATGTTCGATGAAATGTTGTTGTGGAGCTTGGTTAGGTATTTAACTAAGTTAGGATACGATGCCATTTTAACTATTTTAAAGGTTTTCATGTAGTAAATAAGACAGTCAAAATCAGTCAACGACCCTAATGCATCAAGACCCAGACCCAAATTAGACTATAAACATACTACCTTTTAAAAAATAACTTTATATTTTAACTAGACTAACATTTTAATTTTAACTAATAAAGTAAGAAAACTATTAAGACTTCCAATAAAGTTGACAATTTAGAAATTAAACTTCTAGTAAAAAATTGATAATTAAGAAACTAAAACATAAACATTAGATTATATTTGGGCAACACTCTTAAGATTTCAAAACAACTTTCATATTGGAAGTTTTTTCTGTTGAGACGGCGTCACTCCACCCGATACCCTTGTTCAAGGTCCATCATGGTTTTAATACCCCGCAGGTTTTGACCCGCTTGCATTACTAAAACAACATACTTAATAATTTTCTTATTAATCACATTGAAGCGGTAACTCAACGTGCTCGCATCTCAATTGGAGAGGTTCATTATTTTCTTTGAGGATTATTATGAGGGGAGACCCTCAAAGCTCTTATGAAATTTAAGACAAGAATATGTCTTAAGAGTACTTTACTTTGAGTTTTATTAGTGAGTTGAAGGGAATATCCAGAACCTTTCTCATATGTGGATAATTTCTACTTAGCCAGAATGCATCGGGCTAAGTTGATTTTTCAGTTTAATTTATCTAAGCCTTTTTATAGACCATTCATACCTTCCACCAGCCAATTCACATTCTACTTTTATAAACATGCTATCTCTACCTCCACTTACGTTTATTCTCAAACCCTCTTACTCTAAAACTAAACCCATTTTTACTACCCAACAACTCATATGCTAAACCTGAGCCACCATTACTATAACATCCCATGTTTTTAGCCTCTTACTCTAAAACTAAACCCATTTTTACTCACCCAACAACTCATATGCTAAACCTGAGCCACCATTACTATAACATTCCATGCTTTTAGCATGGCACATGAACAAAGATGCGCCATGGCTTGAGATGAAGCTTTATCTCAAGTTTCCGTTGCGTAAGAGGTACACTGGTCTAGTGCCAATATTGCACCAAGTATGGCGCATTGCGAAGGAATATTGGCCAAAGGACAATACCGTGTCAAAATGACGCATTATGTTGGGCATATTGGCTTAGGACTAATATTGCACCGCTGATGGTGCAATATGTGATTTCTATTTTCCAAGAGCCAATGGCGCATCACCATGATGCATTAGGTCAATTGGGAGGATGGCTGTGACGGACCAGAGAATTTTTGCTTCTTGCGGGTCGGGTTAGGACCCGCTTGGAAAGCTCTGACTCTCGGATACGCCACTCAAGCAAAATTTACGTTAACTAATAATCCTGCACACCGTAGAAATCTCATTAGTCTCAAACTTAGAATTCTATGAGCATATGTCCCATACCATAATACTCATAAAATTCGACAAGGGTTCCAATTTCAAAAATAAAATAAATAAAAGACGGTCGATTGCCTAAAACAAGATTTGTCCAGTTACCAAAATTAACACGGGTCAATTTTCCAAAATTGACAAACGGCCAGTTGCCAAAATTAACACGAGCCAATTTCCCAAAAATAACAAACGGCCAGTTGCCAAAATTCACAGACGTGCCAATTTCCCAAAAATAACAGACGCCCAGTTTCCATAATTAACACGGGCCAATTGCCCAAAAATAACAGACTGTCAGTTGCCAAAATTAACACGTGCCAATTGTCCAAAAATAACAGACGGCCAATTGTCAAAATTAACACGGGCCAATTGCCTGAAAATAACAGACTGCCAGTTGCCAAAATTAAGGTAGTTCTGATTATCAGCCACCTTGGTCAGTTGCCCATGATATATACTTGCCAAGGTTGCAATCATCTCTGAATGGATGGTATGAACTGCAAAGCAGTAACCAAGACTTTCAGATGATATGAACAACCTTGTAGAATTGTGTTGAACCGCATTGCGGCTGCTTACGCACCCTCTCCGTTGCTCGAAGGGATCAAGCACGACCGTAGTTCGTCATATTTTGTATTTAGATAGTATGACCTACCACAATAGTAGCAACTATCTCTTTTTAGATGACATGAAGTACCATAGTTGGTAGTAATCATCTCTTGCAGAGAATAGATCGTTATTGCATTAGAAGTCCAGACGGATACACCTCCAAGATGGCAACACTAGATCTGTAACAAGCCAACATCTATAATGCGCAATATAAAAGAGGATTAAACTCGTTCTCCATCAATCCAAAGAAAATCACAAGGATAAGTGCGTTAATGTGGATACGTATGACAAAATATCCAAGCTCATATTCTTGAGAGAATTCACAAACCTAAATAAACATCTCATACAACTGTGTCACATATAAAATCAAGTAGCACTTCAGTGCTTTCAATCAAACACTGCACTCACAGCCAATGATTACAAATATCTTCTTAAACATTAAAGCATTTAAAGCTTGAGAATTCTCAAGTATGCACAGTAACTAAGCATGCATAAAATACAACTTAACCATCTTCCCTGAACTAGTTTAGCTAGGTCCAGTAATTCAAGGATGAGTTAAATATTTTAGCAACTGTTGCGCAATTATGAAAGAGATCTTTCCTTCTCAGATTAATTATAAAAATAATGCAAGCTAGGTGACGATATCTAGCTACTAATTTTAATCGACAAATATCTAGCTAGATTCCCTATCTAGCCATGAAACACTAGAGCTTCATCTGACCTGAGGTTAATGAATTTTCTGTAATCCCTGAACAAAAGAAAAAGGGTACGCTCCAACACCACATTGAAGTACACAGTAAATGAGCAAGATTAATCGACATCAATGCACAATCTAGCACATAGTACACAGTCTAAGTTCACATTGTAATTACAGTATACAGTACTTCTACTGAAAATATTGTAATAAGAATGTCAAAACTTAAAGAGAGCCGATACCTTGATTTTAAAAGGTTAAAATAATATTAACCCCACAATCGTCTAACCACGTTCGAAACGATACAACGAGCGTCATTCAAATGTAGAACACTGACTGACATTTAGCTTAACCAATCAATTTCTACTCATTCTTATGAAACAGTAGCAACACTTTTTCCCTATCTACTAATTTAAGTAAAACGAAGACTAAGGATATACACCAAATTGGAATGTATTCTTGTTTCCCCTCTACTGTTCCACTTAGCTACTGCAATTAAAGAACTCCACCAAGAAATAAACAGGCCACACTAATGAGATTAAAGTGATTTAGGATTGATATTCATACTTAGCAAGATCAAAACTTGTGAAATCAAAGAATGCATGTGGGCATATGGGGTGAGAACTAATTATTTAGTAATTAAACATATATGTTAGTGCCTAGTCCACATTTCTGCTTATTTATCTAATTCATGGCTAACATACACCCATATAGAGGGACATGGTACAACTTGAGACACAAGAGCAGTAATATAGCCATATATCTGTTATTCGGAGCACCCCAACTCGTCACTACAAATACAAAGTAAATTTGAATCCTAAGGGGGTCAAAATCTGCCGTCTAACAAGCCTGGCAGACTAACGGTCACTAAGGAAATTTAACAAACAGTTGATAGGTACTCAAAATGTCCCCATAATTATTCATCATTTTAATCTACCTTCATTACTAAAATATCTCAATTTTTAAATTGAGGAAAAAAGACATTAACATTTGCAAGTGGAACCACATATTGTATATGAATATATAGCTTATGAAAATCATAAATCGTTAAATTACCATTTCAACTAGAACAAGCAATTCATAGATACCCAAGATGCACTACCTGTAGCATAAGAAATATTTTAACATGGTGTGGACACATCAAGTAAATCTAGTCGTTTGCATATCATAAAACAAATGACATACCTTGCGATTTGCCTGTAAATGAGAGAATTTACTAAACTAATAAATATGTGCAACACCATATTCGGTTACATCGATATGAGTCAAGAAAATGGGATTTCGAGTTTGCGTCTAATGTTGGATGTAATTTAAATCTATAATCAAATACTTTTCCATAGAAATTAATGGAGTAATAAGTGATACGGGCCTCTTTCTTGATCACTGCCAAATCTTCTTCCAATTTTTCACATGCTGGAGAGATTTCATTAAAATCCCTAAGTGGAAACTCCAAAAAATTTAATAAAGAGGAGCAAGTTCTGGAGATACCCATTCCGCTTCCATAGAAATTTTAATTCTCTTGTACTGGTGATTCCATAGGAACTGCCCTAAGAATGTTAAAGGCACTTGAGCATTAAAATTTCAGGTATAAATAATTGGGGGATTGAGTTAATGGGTTTGATTATACCCGAATAAAAGTTTTGAACTATGACAATGGCTTTGAGCAAAGTAGCGCTACCATAGCATATTACGTAGGTCATTGGCCTATGACAAATATCACAGCACAAGTGTGTATCAGGCCGGAGCAGGCTGTCCGAGATAATATGCAATCATCATGGAACCAATTGGCATATGGACAATATCGCACAATAGTTATGCAATATTTCAGAGCAGGTTATCCGAGGTAAAACACAGCTATCATAACGCAATATTGAAGTTGGCCTATAGGCCAGAACAGACACACAACCAACATGGCGCTTCACAGCACTTGGTTTTGGCAACTGCCATGAATAGTGAAGCAAACACCTCAAAAATGTGACTTGGTGAATGTCAAACTGGTCCCCCGGTTGAAGTTGTAGAAATTTCCTAAAGACATATATAGGGAGGGGTACTTGTTGTTAGAGTATTGATCGATCGAACTCATAAGTGCTGCTATATCAAGCTTGTTGTCAAATTTAGTTGTCAAAACTATATCTTGATCTCTAGTCTACAATTAGTTAAGTTTCGGTCTAGGATAGTGGAGTTGAGAAATGATCCAGACATCATTTGCGCTCTACAATTTGAAGGCGAAGATCAACCGAAGCTTTTGGAGAACTTCACCAGCAAAAGGTAAGTGAAGACTGAACCACCTATTTCTCAAGTTATATTTACTTTTCTATCTTGAGACGATTGTCGCATAACTAATTAAATTAGTTTGCATAGAAAAGAATTTCGAGTTGAGAACTAATTATTTTAGTTTATGAATTTCTCGAAATATAATGACTAGGCCTAATGAAATTTTTTTCATACTTGATCAAATTTGGTGGAGGACAATTTATTGTTCGGAACCAAATCATGATTCAAGCTTATCATTCGAAAATAGCTTGGAACAGTGATAAGTGTCATTGTTGTTACTCAGAAATGTTTCGAATTGATTTAGAGAAATATAGAACCACTATATTCGGAATACAAGACAGTGTTATCAGTCTTACAAACTGAGAAAATTGTTATATGTCTAAAGCCGTGCTACATGTATTCGTACACGTAGCGGAGTTAGCTACATATAGACTTTCAGATTTGCGTGATATGCATATTCGTATGTGCATCAGGGGAAAATATGTTTGTTTTGTGATCCAGATAGGTTTGTATATTCGTATACAAACAATTGTGGAACTGTGGTAAGGGAACCTGCCGGTATGCGAACCAAAACAGTTCTATGTTCTAGAATCATTTTAGTACCCAAATCGGTACGCAACCTAATTGTTATGTCAACTCCGGAACTGGCAAAGGTCTAAGAGTTTGCAAACCGGTACATGAACTACAAATTTATGTGGGAACTTTGAATTGGGTCAAAGTTTGCAAACCGGTACGTGAACTGAAAAATTCTGTAAGACTCCAGAACTTGGTAATTGCATAAGTGTGCAAACCGGTTTATGAACTGAAAAGTTCCGTTGACTCCGGAACTCGGTAATTGCATATGATTTTGCAAACCGGTCCGGTACTGTGATTCAGGCAATTCACGAACGGTTCAAGTAATTGTACCTTGTACATTTATAAACTATGTAGATCATGATTCAATTGCGATTAAATTATTTCTATGAAGTTATTTGCATTTGATCTTTTCTCTAATTAACACTAGACTCAATTGGTCACATGAGTGTGACTCAATATTAATGTCTTAGTGAAGATGAAAACGAGTGTTAATCTTTTAAGTTCAAATCGGCTAGTTTCGGCTAACCATGTTGAGCATAGTCTTTATACACGGTTCGGTACTGTTTACCTAACCATAGTGTATATCTTGTATATGTGATTAAGATTCAAAGCTTTCATCTAACGGTGGATGTTGTTTGCTTGGTTCCAAAGCTATCTTAGCTTAAACCTAAAGCAACCTAGGATTTGAAGTCTATATAAGGGGAACTCTTGGAAACTTGGATCTTTGAAGCCCGACACTACATTTTGGTTTGTCCTAGTTGTATCTAGAGTCGTCCTCTCTAGAAAACCTTTTAGGGTTTAGCGACTATAAAGACTTCACAGGGATTCATGAAGCCAGGTCCAGTTATCTTTTATCTTGATAACTTCAGTATCTTGATCTTGATTGTTTGTAGAGATTCCTCCAACGATCAAGATAGATAGTAATCAACAGAGTCTCTTCGTCTCATACTTTGTTGATTCCGCAAGTTTAATGCTTGCGAGGTGAATAATAATCTGGGCTGTACTTCGGGTTGCATAAGTCCGGATTTTGAGGATAGCCATGCTTTTGTCTAAGTTGATATCGATTTCCATCACCTGGATCTATCATTTGATCTGAGCATCCATTTAGATCGTAAATCAAGAAATCAATTATAGGCTTAATCTGTGGGAGGCAGATTTGGTTTAAAGTCTTTAACTAGGGTTGAAGCAACTCTTAGTTGTGGGTGACATCATCTAAGGGAATCAATTGCGCAGAGTCTTGCGAGATTCAAGAGGCGTAAGGAACGTGATTGTTCCTTAATCGGAAGATTTCCTTTTAGGGCTCAACTACATTCCAGACCGAAGTTAATTGGTAATAGGCTAGTGTATGTAACCGTTTAATACAGTGTGGTGTTCAATCTGGACTAGGTCCCGGGTTTGTTTTTTTTTTGCATTTGCGTTTTCATCGTTAACAAAAATTCTGGTGTTTCTGTTATTTCTTTTTCCGCATTATATTGTTTATCTTTATAACTGAAATATCACAGGTTGTGCGTTGATTAATCACAGTAGCTAGGTCCAACCTTGTTAGTTGGAAAAAACTTGATCGATCCTTGGACATTGGTCTTTGATACCGTTCAAGAACTGTCTTTGTAGTTAGGTTCACAGATTCAATTCTGTAAACGTTCGAACAACAAGAGAGATAGAGAGATATAACTCTAGGCACTTTCCTTGATTGAGTTTTTACTCTCGGATTTGTGTTGAGTTTTTCCATAAACATTGCCTAAGAAAAAGTTGGTGGTGTATCTTGGTACCCCCTGCGTTGTCACTTGTTAAAGGTGTGTATGCGAACTATGCCCAAGTAAGCTTCATAGCATAGCCGAAAGAGCACAAATGATGTTTGGTATCATTTATAGCTGCGTAGACTTGAAAATAAGGCATATGATGCGAAGAAATCATTATTCCATGGCCCAGACTAAGTTATGTACAATTTTTGTGCATTTTGATATAACGGCCTATATGGACCAGGCCATTATTGCTTGGGCACAACCTTGCAACACGAGTTGGCTTAAATTGTTGTCTATTCGGGGATGAAATACGGTTAGTGCTTGATCCATTTAGTGTAGGTAATGGTACCTAGGTGTTGATGGTGGTTTTTAGCTTAGGGTTAAAATTGTAAAACCTTGCATCTGATGTGACGTCACTCTGTAAGGAAACGGAGACATGATTGTTAACCTCTCCACTGGCATACTTATTGAGCCATTCAATATATTTACATGAAATTTATCCACACTGGTGCATGTAGCAACCATCCCAAATATTCTGTAAATTTCGGCGCCTTGCCTATATTCATTTAATATAAGTTTCTTTGAATGCTTTCTATGATATGTTCCTCGGTTGAACCCTTAATGTTGATATGGCATGAAAATTTGTGTTCATTCGCAGCAGAGTAGCATGAATTTCCAAATACTAAGGATGAGGTCTTTGCATAAGGTATTCAATCAGAAAGCATGCTGCTCTCTGGCAATGAACTTAAAGAACTCTGTGTCAACACATAGAATTCAATCAATTACTTTTGCTCCTTGCGCAGTATACCAGACCTTGCTTGTCGAAAGTAAGCCTAGGAAAACTAGGTAATCAATCCTCCATGGATTAGTAGGTGCAAAATATTTCCCAGAATCAGAAAACAGGGAGTCGCGGCAGCAAAGGGAGGCGTGGCCATGCCTTAGGCCAACTGACGCCACTTTCCATTGGCCACTCCCCATCCTAAACCGTCCTTATTTTCCTCGACCAATCAGGTCGCCTCAAACTATCCACGTGCACATAAGTTGTGGCTGGACCCTTACTTGCCGGCCCCACTTCCCATCGACCAATCAGGTTGCTCTGAAGCCGCCACACTCACACCATAAGTGTGGCCACTCCCATGCTTGGCCGTCCCCTCTCCTTCCTACCGACCAATCAGGTCACTTTAAAAATGCGCCACGAGCACTAGAGGTGTAGCCGCGCCTTATGTTTGGCCGACCCCTTTTCTTGACCAATCAAGTCGCTCTAAACTCGCCACTATACATTAAAGGCCAAACGCACCCTGCCGCGCCACCATACTAACTGTCAACCCAAACGCGCTCTACCACAACAACATTGGCATGCCAACATATCACCCTTCCGCAGTAACATGCCAATTGGCCACGAATGACGCAACTACGTGCTGATCCACTTTCTGTTCATGGCCAATGCCATAACGGACTCCAATTAGGATTTCTTGATCAAAACAAGACTTTTGCTTCAGTAGCATCAGCCGAAACCCTAATTTTGGTCATAGTACACAACATGCCACGAACCAATTTAGCCTTGGCCACGCCGCTAAGCCCTAACTTTGGCCACAACGCCAAATCCTAGCCTTGGCCACACCGCCAAGCCCTAACTTTGGCCACGACGCCAAATCTTAGCCTTGGCCACGCCGCCAAGCCCTAACTTTGGCCGCGGCGCCAAATCCTAGCCTCGGCCACGCTGCCAATCCCTAAATTTGTCCACAGCGCCAAATCCTAGCCTTGGACACGCCGCCAATCCCTAACTTTGTCCACGACGCCAAATCCTAGCCTTGGCCACGCCGCCAAGCCCTAACTTTGGCCACAGCGCCAATTTCAGCCTTGGCCACGGCGCCAAATCCTAGCCTTGGTCATGCCACCAAGCCCTAACTTTGGCCACGATGCCAAATCCTAGCCTTGGCCATGCTTCCAAGACCTAACTTTGGCCACGACGCTATGCCGCAGTCATGCCACACGTACTAAATAGAGTTGCGTTGCGCCAAACCCTAATTTAGCTAAACGTTTCCATGCCAACTGAGTCCAGTGACTCTCATAAGGCCTCAAGATTAACTTAGAAACAGGGGCAATGTTTCCATAGCCATATTCGGGTCTAACGCCAATATGCAAAAACAGTTGCCACGGCTACGCCACTGGCATGCCGCTATGCCATGGCCCAGCCAGGCGCCACTATGCCAATGGCGCCACTTCGTTATGCAAACAATATGCGTCCATAATCAATGGCCATACTTCCTCATGAGATGAAATATCGACCATCCAAGTTTGCCACCGAACTGATAGACTTGTGGCAAGTTTCAGGCGACCAGCTGCCTAAATCTAGTGGCCATGGCTACGTCAGGCGCCACTTGCACCACCGTGCCACTGGCATGCACGAGCAATGCCATCCATCCCACATTTCCACTGGCGTACAGCAAAACGCCGCTGCGCCATTATCAGGTGCCAACACAAGGTAGCCATAATCAACGACTACCCTCCTTCATGAGATGCGATCTCAACCATCGAAGTTCGCCACCGAACTGACAAACCTTTGGAAAGTTTTATGCGACCAACCAAAACGAGCCTAATAGCATTACATGTTATTTTCCTGCGGTAAGTCCCTTGACTTTTACTTGCCACACGTAGCAAAGTGCTACATGTTTTCCACGAAAACACTTGAGACATCAGACATGTCACAAACTGGGGGATGCTCATCAAGGTATTGGTCTGGAGGTTTACAGCGTGCGGCGTGCAATGCGCCCGTTACAAGAAAGTATCATGAAGCGGGACAATTAGTGGTGGTGAAAAGTAACGGTGTAAACGAATTCACTTCCTTCATCATGGAAGCATAATGTCTGACAGTTACACGAATTCACTTCCTTCATCATGGAAGCATAATGTCTGACGGTTACACGTTACTCTATTTTTCCACCACTCAATCGTTTCCACTTCCTACAATACCAGGGTACGTTTCAATATGACTTGTATAAATAGGCTTGACCTATTTCCATCAAAGGACAAGTTTTTGGTCGGCAACAACACAGTATCTAGAAATAACCTGGTAGCTTTCCATTCTGCTAGCCAGCTCTACTTTCAGATATAAGTCATAAACAACCACACCTTCAGAATCAACTATTCTGGTCTCAACACTATCTTCGCTTCCCTCCCTAAGACCAAACCTTCTCCTTCACTTTGTGGCCGAAGCAAGCCTGGAACGGCCATTTCTTGGTTTAGGCCAGGATTGTACAGATTGATCTCTCAAATCAAAAGTACTCCCCTGCAGTGCATTGTTTAGGGTTTATATTCGTTTCTCATCCACACACCCAAAATTACCAAAATCAGCAGAAACGGTTTTCACCTACAAACACTAGGCAGCTGCAATGAGTTGCAGCATTAACGGTCCATCACATTCTCGCTCATATCATCTAATTGCAAAATGATTGTGGCATATTGGCCCCTCTTATTGAAAGTTGCAGTTTTATACTTCCTATCATTAAAAGTAATACACCTGTTTTAATTGGTCAGTTCTTTTTTCTATATACTCAACCTTTATATCCAATTCCTTCATTAGCTACTGAGTTGCTAGGGTTTCTTCAAGACATTTTTGATGAACCAAATTCACTTCCTCCCAATAGAGTGTCGGGTCATCATATTCCATTGAAACCTCACTCTACAACTACTTCTCAGAGGCCATATATGTGTACATACTTGCATAAATCTGTTGTTGAAAAGTTGGTGAAGGAAATGCTATCTACGGGTATCATCCAAACGAGCCATAACCCATTTGCCTCTCTCATGTTGTTGGTGAAAAAGAAAGACAACTCTTGGCGTTTTTGTGTAGGCTATAGGCAGCTTAATTGCATTAAAATTAAAGATAAGTTTCCCATACCTATTATTGATGAGCTTCTTGATGAGTTAAATGAAACCAAAAAAAATATAAAATCAATTTACGATCAGGCCACCATCAAATCAGGATTCATCCCAATGACATTAAAAAAACTGCTTTTCGTACTCAACATGGAAATTTTGAATTCAAAGTCATGCATTTTGGGCTTGATAATGTCCCAGAAACCTTTCAAGCTCTGATGAATGATATTTTCGACCTTTTCTTCGCAAATTTTTCATAGTTTTTCATGACATCCTTGTTTACAGTGCTCTATTAGAAGACCATATCTTAATGTATCTCAGACCTTGTCTGTGTTGCGAAATAATTCATTTTTTGCAAACAAGAACAGATATTATTTTACACAGTCTTAGTGGGATTACTTGGGTCATTTGATTACTTATGATGGTGTCGCAGCTGACCCTGATACGATTGAAGCTATGGTGCAATGGTCGTATCCTATTACCTTCAAACAATTGAGAGGATGGTTAGGTCTTACGAGTTATTACAGAAGATTTATTAGGGGTTACAGTATAATTAGTAAATCCTTAACTGACATGTTGCATAAATATGTTTTTGTATGGAATGCAAATGTTGTGAATGCATTTAACTTTCTTAAGCAAGCTATGATTTCTGCCCATGTGCTTGCTTTGCCAGATTTTTCGCAGCCCTTCATTTTGGAGACTGGTGCATGTTCATCTGGAGTTTGTGCTGTCATCATGAAACAAGACATGCATATTTCCTTCTTTAGTAAACCATTGGGACCAAAGGCTTTAGCTCTGTCTACTTATAAGAAAGACTTGCTTCGAGTGGTGATTGAAGAACACAAATGTAAGCATTACTTATATTGCCACCAATTTATCATCCATACTGACTACGAGAGTCTAAAGTACTTCATGGAGCAGCGAATGACCACTGTTCTGCTACAGTAATGGCTTTTGAAGATACTTGCATTGGATTATATAGTCAAATTATAAGAACACATTGTATAATAAGGTTGTTAATGCCTTGTCAAGGCTTCCACACACTTCAGAATGCAACACATTCTCTCTAACTCAACCACAATGGGCACAAGATGTACTTGCTAGCTACATTGGTGATGAGATAATTCAACAACTTATGTATTAATTGTTCATTCTCCTTCTCACAAGTACTTCTCACTCAATCAAGGTATTCTTATATGAAAAGGGAGACCGTACATTGGCTCATGTAAAGATGTTAGAACTTTTATTATGCATTATGTCCATTCTTATGTCATTGGTTGGCATTATGGATTCTTAGGCACATACAATAGGGTTAGACCATATTTTTATCTGCCAAAAATGAAGCAATACTTGTTTCAGTATGTGTCTATTTATGACACTTGTCAAAGTAACAAAAGTGACCACTCTTACCCTATGGTCTTCTTCAACCATTTCATATCCCTAAAGTATCTTGGAAGCACATATCTATTGAAAACGCAAGGGATATCAAATACTCCCAACTTTTTAGTTTTGATAGGAGTATGAACGTTTGTAGTACATTTAACAATCAAAAGATGCGGAAAAGTAAAAAGCATACACATAAGAATATTGTTAACGAGGAAATCGCAATAGCAAAAAAAACCTGTGACCTCGTCCAGATTGAACACCATACTGTATTAAGCCGCTACAGACACTAGCCTAATGTCAGACTTATGACTGGAATGTAGTTGAGATCGAATCCACACTCCAAACGATTCAGTTACAGTTACGCTCCTTACGTCTCTTGAACCTCGCAAGGTTCTACGTACTTGATTCCCTTGAATGACGTCCTTTACAACCAAATAGTTGCTTCAGCCGAAGTGAAGACTTTTGATACCAATCTACCTCTAACAGATGAGTCTATTTGATTTTGGTTTAGATCAAAGATCAAGGTGTGGAAATATGTTTGCAATAGAAAAGCTAGAAAACCTCACAAATCCGGAACTTACGACTCCCGAAGAGCAGCCTAGATTCTTAACCACCTCTCAAGAATAATCGTCGCAATATCAACTAAGATCAATATTTAAATATCTTTCTTAAGAGCATCTCCAATAGAGGGTGAAAATCTTATTTTTCATTGACGCGTAGGATTATAGAACCCCATTTAACAAAACCCCATCTCCAATAATTAGGTCCTAAAAATTAGGAGGGATGAAATACTAAATATGGAGGTGTTAAATAAAGTCTTAACTACAACTTCGGATGCACCTCCACGTCATAATTTTTTTTTAAATATATCCATATTTAATTTAAAACTATTTAAAAATAGATAATATTATTTTTATCTAAATCTAAAATGCAGGGTATAACCTTAACTATTGGAGATGAATTTTAAGATAAAAGTCTTATTTGGACCATAGTATGAAAACCCCCCATAAATGGAGGTCTGACAATGACCTCCACATATGATTTTTTCGACTCACTATTGGAGATGCTATAAGGAATTACAAAGTCTAAGACGAAGAGAACTATGCGATTACTACCTATCTTGCTTGAAAGAGATTACGTAAACCTTGATAACAGAAAAGCAAGATCAGGATACACGAACTATCAAGGTAAAGGTAGTTGGACCTGGCTTCACGAATCCCCAAGAGAAGTATTTTAGTTGAAGACCTAAAAGGTCAATAGAGGACGACGACTCTAGAATTAACCAGGACACAAAATGTCAGGAAATGATTTTCCCAGTTGACAAAGATGCTTTATTTATAGTTTTAAAAAATCAGGACTAGCTTAGAATTCAAGCTAAGATAACTTGAGAATCAAGCAAAAAAATTAGGTCCTCAAACTACAATATAAGACTATACACATAGGTTCGGTTACTGAATTGTGTATAATGACTGTTCAGTTATACAAAGAAATAAAAGTTATTTGATGTTCATTTAAACACCTAAGAGATTAATCATGAATCACGCACATAAGTGTTTAAGTGATCAATGAAGACTTATAAGTGTTTAAGAGAGTGCTAGAAATGCTAAACATATTAAAATAATAACTTTAAGCATCTGCTAAACATTATCTGGACAGTTGTGTCATGTACCTGACTATTGATTGCATGGTGCCCTCGTCCCACTCGGTGTTGGTAGCTAATAGTAGGCTTATTAGTAGTAAGTAACTTATTAATGAGGGTCTTTATCATTTATAAAGAGTGGTTTAGATGCAACCATCTGATGGCATTGGAGCCGTGGGATTTATTGAGTAGAGTCGAGCTTTATAAGCTCTAGTGTCTGTAATGAAAGTATTATCCAACTGATGAATTGATAAAATAGAATTTAGTTTAGATCTCTTCTCCCTCTTAGGCTGGTTCTCTGAATCAGATTTCTCTATTCTTCAAGGGGATTTCAATCAATTCCTGAATCCCTTCTTGTCATGTATAACCAAGTACATGACAATTGGTATCAGAAGACGTTTTGACCCATGGGGGAGTTGATAGCAGAGTTCGAGGAAGTCTATTCGAAATTGAATACGAGATTGGTAGAAATAAAGAATCAAAATGATGATTTAGCATCAACGATGCTTACCAAAGAAGTTTTTTATGCGACAATGGAGAAATATTTTGGTAAGAAAAACTTCAGTCATGAAAATCTAGTAGGAGCTTCAAAAATTACTTCAAAATCATCGAATGCAGAAGATCCTACTAAATCAATTGGAATCGGAGACCTAATTCCTACTTCTGTTGCTCAACCCTCTGATTATGAAGACTTCAGTGTTGTTACATCGGAAGAAGCAAAATCAATTCCTACATCGGTTCAGCTAGATTCTTCTTCTCAAGTCCTCAATAGGGTTGAATCTCAGAAAGTTAGCTCAATTTCCGCTGCGCTGTTAAAGACAATGACGGTTCTTCTGATTGTGTGAATTTTCCATTTAATGAAACTTCAAAAACATATGTTAAGAACTTCACCTGGATAAATCAGATCGAAATTGGTAAGTATTTTAACATTATTCTCAATTCTTCTCGTGTCATATTCGATCGTGGAAAAGAGTTTAAACATATGACAGGGACTTCTCATTTTGCTATGTGTGATTCTTTGTTTTGGTATGTTTTGGATAAATTCTTTGAGGAAGATTTTCAGGAGTCGAATTTTGAACATGGGTACTGGTCATATTCATGGTTTAGAGATCGAATCGCTTCTATGTTAGATAATGGTAGAGTTGCTCGTACTGCTTGGCAGGTGTTTGGTAAAATGCTTCAAATGGATGTTGTGAATTTCAAGAGCAAAATAGTTATCAATCACCAGTTGTTTAGTAAGAAATCGTCATACCTTGGTCTCAACCTTACTGGTAGCGTATTTGATCGTGGGAGAGGATTTGATCCCATGGGAAGGTATTCTTTAATTGATAATGCTTACAGATTCTGTTATGATTGGCTATTTAGTTCTAGTTTATTCGTTCTTAAGGTGGGTTCAGTTTCAAATTCCTACTGCAGTGGAAAATTTACTCAGGAGCTTATTAATAAGCATGGTTTTGAATCAGATCCGTTGTTTTATGATTCAGCCCAATGGGTGTTGGCTAAAACTGGTAAGATACTTCTACTGGGCACCGCTAGGAGCTTGAATATAGTTGTTTACTTCTATCTTTATTTTGATGATACTTGCTCATTATTTGATCGAGGCAAATGTGTGGTTATCTTCTCGTTTTCTTACTGGAAACTGCATATTCAGTTGATTCCTAGCTTCAGGTATAAAACAAATTTTTGGGATATACACTCAGTTCATGTATGTGGTCATGCTAATGAAATTCGAGGTGCTCTTAAGCTATTGGATTGCTGGGTATATGATCGTGGAAAAGTGGTATATGTTTTTAAAAGGGGTTCATATTTTGTTGATGCTTATAAAGTTGGTGTTGATACAAATACTTCTGGTGTGACTATCCTCAATTGGTTGATTTCGTTGAATCTGTTCCATGAGAATTTACTTTATGAGATGGTTTTCCGTCATGGGTTTCTATTAGATTCATTGTTTCTGAATTCTCGTTGTATAGTGTTGCTTAAAAATGATGATGGTGATAGGTTTCAGCTTTTTATAGATACGTCTGAGAGTAATTATCAAATTTTGTTGTTTTTGTTGGATAGAGTAGTTGAAACTGGTAAAACACTAGAACTGTTAGGTAGACCACTTGGGAATATAGTGTGGAACTGGAATGGTGGTGAAGCTGATATTATTTTGCAACCTCAAAATGGTTGGCCTAATGCTACAGGAGTCATTCTTGGTGCACTGCGGACGGTTAGTATATGTGAACATGGGCAGGGGAATGTGCTGCTAATATTTTGGAAGGAGTTTGAGTGTCTTCCGATGCTTCTTTCAGCTCCAATAATAGTGCAAAGTGTTACATCTGAAGTCTATGAGACTCCTTCATTTCGTGAAACCGTTCTAACGGCAGTTGCTTATTCCACTTGGAGCTGTTTGT
The DNA here is from genome assembly GCF_003573695.1 of Papaver somniferum. Lineage (NCBI taxonomy): Eukaryota > Viridiplantae > Streptophyta > Magnoliopsida > Ranunculales > Papaveraceae > Papaver > Papaver somniferum. The sequence continues at coordinate 31,265,854 of NC_039359.1, read as the reverse complement.
ACTCATTTTACTCTGCTCAATATTTTTGGTCATGTCACAACCAAGTAGTGGGTGTATACGAGTTTCATTCCACTCGTTATTTACTTCCTTATTACAGCTGTTTGGGGGATTTGGTATCTCAATCAAATGAGCATTACACCTGGCCAGATATTTTTGCAACTATTATCCGACTACAGCACATGCTCGATGAGGTTCAAGTTTCAGAAGTGTTGATATTGGAGGTACTGCTTATGGGATCTTCTATCTCAGTTAATACTGTGTCTACCCACTTACTTCAAGTCTTTAATTCAGATTTATTTCTGCTCAGTGCTACATTTTCTCCTGCGATCTATGAAACTCTTGCTGTCCTAGAGGCAGTTGAACTGGTTTATTCTACCAAGTTGGAGCTCTTTGCAATATTAAGTAGAATTCAGGTCTTGCTCACAGTAATGAGGATTCTGAATGTGCTGATATGGTTCGAGTACTTAAAGTGAAAATTCAAGTTATTTTCAACTGGGTTGTGCAGTGTGATAAATGTTAGGTGGGTTGTTAATTTTTTTTATCTCAGTGGGGTGCTTTGACATCAACTGGAACTATAAGAGCAGCTGGTTCTGCAAAGGCGAGGTCCATAATCAATTTGCATCAACTCTTCGGAGGAGCAAAATGTTTCTGTCACGTTTATGGAGTATGGGGAATACTAGTGGAACTACATGGATTTTCATTGAGGTACCTGAAACACCTGTCTCTACGAGTTGTAGTCGTTTGTTGTTTGATAGAGGCAAAATGCTTAACAGTGTAGTGATACTTTACAAGCACCGCACTTTTGGGTTGCAGGTTCCTCTGTACATGCCAGGAGAGTGTCATGGCTCGTCAGAAATTTTTATACGGCTGATGGAAATTCAAGTCGTGCTCACTAGGATTCCAAGGATGTTGAAGTTGGTGATCTTTTTGAGATGGGAAACTGCAACAAGCTATGATGCTCAGCTTGATGGTGAAGAAAGTTTAAATGGACTCATGGTGGGTCGACATGCAAATATGCAAATATTTATTGTCATCTTGTGGTGGGTATTCAATTTGATTTATTTGGATTTATGGATTGTGGTTCACGTCAGCTGGATCTATATGGGTTTTACCTCATTTATGTTGAACACAATCGGGTACTACGGGACTAATACATTCACCGAATTGGAAGCTTGTCGGCAGTTTACAGCAATTCAAGTTTTAGATACGGAGCTCAAGCTACTTGCTTATGAGGTGTTAAGGATTGTACAAGTCAAGAGCATGGTACGACGGGAAAGGAAATTTCAGAATTCTACTTCCACTTTAATTAACAGAGGAGTCACACTTCTTCCGCACGACTACCATACGAGAACTGTCATCAACCGATGGTATCTGATTATCACTACAATGGTTTTAACTTCTCATTTCAGTACAAAAATGACTCAAGGAGATAGTGGGAAGTATACCATATGGAGGCATCACTACAATCTGGACTACAGTGTGTTCTCGAAATCAGTCGAGCTGATAAGTTTTTCCACCTCAAGCTCCGTTCTCACTGGCATTTTTGTAGAGAAACCTCAACATCAAGTCTGCCCAGCTACGCCTGCGCCTTCCCAGATTGAAGACAACCCTGTGATCCAATTCCTCATCCTTGAGGACAAGGATGTTTTGGAGGGGAAGGTATTGTTATGTACCTGACTATTGATAGCAGGGTGCCCTCATCCCACTCAGTGTTGGTAGTTAGTAGTAGGCTTATTAGTAGTAAGTAACTTATTAATGAGTGTCTTTATCATTTATAAAGAGTGGTTTAGATGCAACCATCTGGTGGCATTGGAGCCGTGGGATCTATTGAGTAGAGTCGAGCTTTATAAGCTCTAGTGTCTGTAATGAAAGTATTATCCAAATGATGAATTAATCAAATAGAATTTAGTTTAGATCTCTTCTCCCTCTTAGACTGGTTCTCTGAATCATATTTCTCTATTGTTCAAGGGGATTTCAATCAATTATTGGATCCCTTCTTGCCATGTATAACCAAGTACATGACAAGTTGATACAACGGTTTTCCAACCGTGGGCCTTTTTCACGAGTCAGGATGTTAAGGTTCGTGAACCGAGTTCGCCAACCCTACTAGACTACCGAACTCAGTTGACCACGGTTCATGAACTGGGTTCACCAACTTTTAGTCAATTTATCCAACTTATAGAATCAGTTCACCAGGTTCGTCAACCGGGTTACTGAACTGTACGTTCCCAATTGAACTTGCGGTCTGCGAACTGTTTCGTCAACCTTCTTGTAACTCTATATCTCAGATGTCTATGGCAATACCGAAAGCCTCATTAAGACTATATCTCAGATATCTAGAGCAAGTCCAGGGTAAGCTAGAGACTATCTCGTAAAGAATCGTCTCATAAAAGTGTCGTAAAAGTTTTGACGGTGGCTCGCCTGCCTAGAAGCAACTTGCACAAAGGCAAGAGAAAATCCTTGTCACATTATGTGCCACGTTCTTTTTTGGTACAAAGGGAGAAGTAGTCACCACTTCAGTGAGATTACGCCTTCGCGGCCATTAAAGCAGTCTATCTACTTACACCATGTCCCGACTGCAGGGCTACGGGGGGAATTCCTCCCCTTCACAATCATGTCAGCTGCAGAGCTACAGGGGGATTCCACCCCCCCACCCCCACCCACCCACACACACACACCCACCCACACAATTCTGCCATGACGGTTTACACGTTCACGAGTTACACAATCCTACTAAAAAGACATTCGAAAATAAAAGGGTCATTTCACATACCTCGTGCACATACCTCATTCCCATGGGTCGATGCTCTCCACGCACCTCTGTCGAACGCCAGTTCTTTCTCTAAGTCCCACCGGCTCGTGTACATACCTCATTCACATGGATCGTTGCTCTCCACGCAATTCTGTCGAACACCAGCTCTTTCTCTAAGTTCCGTGGGCTGAGGTCCCCTTTAACGAGTTCATCTCAGGTCAGTTTCGGTCGGCCACTACGCTTCATCCTTCCTTCTGGACGTTTGATGTGAATTGTAACATCTGGTGGTCTTCGTTGGAGATTCCCAAACCAACGCAGCCGATGTAGGGTGAGCATATCCTCGATTTGGGCTACCCCAATTTTGATGTGTACGTATTCATTCTTGATCCAGTCATGCCTCGTGTGTTCGCAGGCCCACTTGATCTGGTCATGCCTCGTGTGTCCGCAGGCCCACTTTAGCATCTGCATTTCTGTTGCATGCAGTCCTCTGATGTGTGGGTTATTAGTCGCCCAACACATACACCATCACAGGTCGGATGGCCGTTTTATGGAACTTTTCTTTCAGTTTAGCTGGGACCGTCCTTTCAGTTTAGCTGGGACCTTACGGTCACAAAGGACTCCCGTCGCCATTCTCCATTTTGCCCACCCAGCCTGGATTCCGTGTCGAATGTCCTCGTCGATGGAACTAAAAGACCATCGAATGGGAGATTTCCCCAACAAGCGACAACGACTCGAGTCAATATATCTATATCGTCTGGCTAAATTAGAACCATGCCCACACATTAGATGGCTAATGTAAAACCACGTCCAAGTCCATATTAGAATCACGTCTATGGTCTAGATTCTATTGACGTGGCCTTTGCATTTGAGTTAAGATCAGCTAGAATAATATCATATGTATCAATCAATGGGATTTTTCTTAAGAGTCAGTGGCATTGCAATCAAAGGACTGGGATCATTTATCACAAGGTCTTGACTCTTGCGACATAAGATTTTCTAATTAGATAGAGTATATGATTGTTAGTGAGTAGCTAATTCTCAAAATATCCAGAGATTGAGACTTCACATCAAGTTCTATGACGTGACGCTCCACACCGGCAGTTTAGCTTCAAGATCTCCATGGACATATATGTTCCATTTAACCATATTGTGATCCTCGCTAAGAGTAGGGAATTATCTCTTCCTAGATATGCACTAATTTGAGGATTTATCCTTTTATCTAGTCATGGACATGGAGAATCCTTGCTGGCTTAATGTTGATGTCTTTTGAACTTGTGTATGTACTTTGTTTGCTTTCCCTAGCTAGTTTGATACATTTGTCTATTATAGGCAAAAGATGGTGATGAGGAGGAAATGTGAAGGAATTGTCTTCTGATTTTTAGAGGGACCACAGTTATGGGCCATAACCCCAATTGGATTTCATTTTGAATGGACAAAACTCTGCTACGATAGCAGTATCTACCAAGATTGTTCTTAAATTTCCATTTCCATTTTTATTTAATTTCTTTTAGCTAAGAAATGGCTTATTCTGTTTTTGCGGGCTGGAAGTTCATTGCCATCGTCAAAATGAAAGCATAATGGGGTCAAGTCCTTCAAGCCAGATAAACGAAAGTTACTAGTCGTGACTCATTCCATACAATCCGACTCGAAAAGTACCCATCACTTGGTACCGCATTTCCCTTACTGTATCCTGATAGCTACCCTTTAATGTGAAATGGCAGGTTCTCCAATTGGCCAAGTTGACGAACCTCGAGTTAGGTTCGAACTTTAAAATCAACAAAATAAAAATGGTAAATAAGATCTAACAAAGTTGCTGCTATTATTCTAATAGTTCTAGATCTTTCTTGTTGTTTGATCAACAATCACTACTTTTCATTCACCAAAAATATCCCAAAATTAAATATCTTCTGAATTTTTCTTCTATTAATATTTTCCTTTTTGCCGCCTTGATTTAAAGATATAACATCTATCTATTTATCTGTTCTATCTCTTTACCTATCCTAAGAGCAACGGCAATGGACGAGTAAACTCAAATTTTCAGTCGAGTGGGCTGGCGTAGTGGGACGGACCATCGATCAAAATTTGATCAAAGAGTAAAATCCAGACCAAATTTGGTCTGCGATCAAGACCAAATCCAAATATAGTCGGGCGTTGATATAATCTCCGCTACACATCGGGCGTTGATATAATCTCCGCCATTCATCGGGCGTTGATATAATGTCCGCTACACAAGGGGCGTTGATATAATGTACGCCTGAAACGGGGCGTTGGTTAAATGTACGCCCGATGGGGCGTTCATAAACTTAACGCGCGAAATGGGGCGTTCATATACTTAACGCCCCACTCCATTTTCAACTTCACAATTTATGAAACTTTCATGGGGCGGGCTTTATACCTCCGCCCCATTTTTTTTTTTTTTTGTGTGTTTCTGAAGCGTATACTATACCAACGTCCCACTCGGGCGTTATCTTTACCAACGCCTGATCCCAGGCGTAATGTTTATCAACGCGCGACCAAATATACTCTTTTCCCACTACGCCACATGACGGACTAAACCCAAATTTGGTCTTTTTTTTTATTCTTTGGTCTTTGGTTATACTCGCGCCACTGTGGACGCTCTAACCAACTCATACCAAACTATCTCCATTACTTTTCTGTTTATCTGGCTCTGAAATCTGCTATCTCTCTCTATCCAAACCAAACAGTCTCAACTATCTGGAGATTATAAACTTACCAATTGGTCTTTGTTCACTGTACTGCCTGAGAATTCCATAGTTTTACCTGCCCATGTGATTGTCAGCATCACTATTATCTCGTGATTAGGCTCTACGGATATTTATACCGGCGTGTAAGCATTTTAGTGTAGTGATAGAAAGGGAATGAAGCAAAATCTGTAACTGAAGTCAAGTAAGAAGAATATATAGAGAAAGAAAGAATTATAGAGATGAAGATACAGTGTGATGTGTGTGAGAAGGCAGAAGCAGTGGTGTTATGTTGTGCTGATGAGGCAGCGCTGTGTTATAACTGCGACGTAAAGGTACACGCCGCTAATAAACTCGCAAGCAAACATCAGCGGATACCGCTACTTCATAATAATCATAACCGAAATCAACCTTCTTGCGATATCTGTCAGGTACTACTCACTCTCTTTCAAAACTTGATTTATTTATTTTTTGCTGCTGTTGTTGTAGTTGTCATTGTGAATGGTTGTGAGAATTTATGCAGGAAAAAGCTGGGTATTTCTTCTGCTTAGAAGACAGAGCATTACTCTGCAGAAACTGTGATGTTTCTATCCATAGTTCAACTCGATCATCTCACCAGAGATTCCTTCTAACTGGTGTAAAACTCAATGATTTCCAGCAGCAGCAACAACAAATCACCGACTCCAAACCCTCAAGCTTATCTTATCTAAATTCCTCAATGACGCCAAATAATGCAAATGGTTCTTCATCCCTCAACATTTCTTCTACAAATATAGATATGAATAGCAACAGTACCTTCTCGGATATGAATAACAACAGTACCTTCTCAAGTGACCCGCACTTTTCTGATTGGCGATCAGATGAGATTTTCACCAACAGTACAAATTTAGACCAGAATTATGAATTCTCGCCTTCTGAATTTGAATCTTCTACCATAAGCAGCAGCTAGTGAAATTGTAATCAAAATTCATTCTTTTTGAACTTACTGAACAGGAGAACACAAGAACCTGAGAATTCGTTAGGTGGCCTAAGAGCTCCAGACATGCCGGTAACTAAAAGAAACAAAATTACATTTCTTTATCTTGCTTTTATTTTTAGCATGTACCCCTTCCATGTAGTGTTTTTCCCTATGCTTTGTTATTCAGGTTGTATTTAAATCTGAGATTCTTCAATAGAAATCTCTTTACTTTGAAGATGCTGTATGTAAACTTGGTTAATGTCGATTCACTATTTTTACTAATTTAAGAACCGGCGCACTTTCTGTTTAAGGATTCTTAACAAAGCATTATTAACTGCTGTGTCTTTGCAAAGAATATGTAACAAGTGAAACAGTTACAGACAGGAAAATCAAGATTTTTCTCATGCAAAATCTAGATATTTCTTCCAACAAGAAACAGATATTTATGCACATGTGAAAAGAATGACAAGAATACCTGTTAAAAGTGCTCACAAAGACAAACTACACCTATCATTTGTGTACTTGTGTGTTTGGTCAAAGGTGGCATTTGATGTAGAACACCACAATCAGTACAGCCCCTGCTTTATTGAATCTACATTCTTGATCTTTTTAGCTTTCTTGCCTGTCATTTGGCATCTAAATTTTAAGAATGAGAAGAATATGCAGATAGTTAAGTGATTAACGCAACCGTTTTATTGAAAGAAAAGCAATTCAGAGTAAAGAGTACACACACAATTAAACTGTAAGCTTTTACTTTTATTAGAACCATCACAAAAACACAAACCCAACATGTGGAAGACGTAAATCAACATCAAGGTTTTATCATTTCACCTTAAAGAACTGAATTCCAGTTTCAGAGAATACCATAAGAACAAATATATCCCCGCAAAAAGAATCAGAAACAGTCTTCATAACGGAAAAACAGTAAGGATAAAATTTATCATCGCAAGGGAACAGCTTTAGTTTTTACCTCCTCTTTGCGAGAACCTGGGTGGATTTCCATATTTATGAGGTATTTTAAACTTCAATGAGAAAGGCGTTGAAATGAACAGAAAGGAACTTGAAATTTTATTAGACCCCAAGGACAACTTTCTTGAATTTGGATATGCATTCCAATGCTTGTTCAAATTTGGTATCCTCCATGGCAATTGTGAAACGGCAGTAGCCAGTTCCACTCCATTTGCCACTATTGATGCATAAACCTGTTGCTTTGAAAATGGCTTCCCTGATATTTGAATCCTCTAGTTTAGCTTCATAGGCATCAGTGACACAAGTGGAGTCGCCATTACTAGAAGATTTATTGATTTTTAATGTTTTGCCCAGATAAGCAGATGGCTTTGCCATCATAGATACACCACCACTGCATTCAAGCACGTCCCATCCACAGCTCTTCAGTGCCTGTTAAAAAAATAAGATTGTGACGATGATTGAATTTTAAAAATAATAGATTCGACAAAAACGAAAAGTGAAAACAGCACTGAAAACCAACACAAAAAAAATTAGAAGACCACAAGAAAGCAACAATTGAGTGGAAAATGCCCAATGCGGAGGTGATTTATCTCCAGTTTCACTGTCACGGTATATAGGTATAAAGTAGTCTTGTACACCAAACCTACCTACTCCAAGTGTGGAATATGGCCTCTTAAAACATAACAGGGAATAAACCCTATAACCCTAGAGGAATAGCTTAAGCAACAAAAGTGTGGGTTCATAAAATATACCAAAAATCAAACTATAAAAGGATCATGGAATAACTAAGAGACTGAACTTCTAAAAGGAAGCGACACAGTTATGCAAATAGATTTGTGAGCTAGATGATTGGCAAAAATTTACTGAAAAAAATATTTTGCAAGTAATTGTGTCCGTATCAAGTTTGACCAAATGAAATTGGATGATAATGAAGGATATCAATGGAAACATATAACTGGATTATCATACATGACCTAGGAAAGAAATGAAAGGTTTTAATTTGAGAAGGATTGTAACTGCAATTGCTGAAAAGTTAAAAGCTTACCTCCGTCATGCGTTTAGATCTATTCTGCAAAATCTGTTTCTGTTCCAGAATGCCTTCCAATAGATTCTGCACTTTCTGCTCTCTCTGAGCCAACAACTTCTTTATTGCATATTTGGTAGTGCTGTGAGGCTTGCTTAATCCTGAGAAGCTATTGAATGCATCAATCAATACAGGCTGATTCAGAACAAGGAAGCCAAATGCTAGCCCTCCGGTCAGCATCTCAAAAGACAATCCTCCGAGCAAAGAAACGCAAAATTCTGAGTCACCAGAGGAACTCATCTTTGACAAAGTTTCCTCCAAATTCCATCTGGATTCATTGAATTCCAGTCCTGAGAAGGATGTATCAATAATGACTCTTGCTCCAAACTTAGCACAGACGGATAATATTCCCTGTAACTCTTCATTGCTATAAACAAGTCCAGTTGGGTTGATTGTCGGTCCTGAAAGATATAACCATGGTCTTTTTACCGTGCTAAGTAAGCCTGTGAGCACATCCTCTGAAAGCTTGAATCCAACTTCAGCCTCAGTTGGGATACTGGCAGTGTTCATTTTCATAAACTTTGCAGCAGAAACATAATTTCCATTTGAACCAGCTGGGAAGCACAATGTCCCACCTTCTTGAATACAACAAAGGACCAGCTTATTAAACAATGATAATGATGTGTCAGCATATAAGTATTCTGTACAGCTATCTGTTGGGAACCCATATTTGCTCTTGATAAATTGCTGAATGCCAATCTTCAAATCAGTTTCAGCTTCGACCATGTTTTGTCTCGCAAAACTCTCAAAGATAGCTGCCTTCACGGGAGAAGGAACAGGCAAGAAGCTTTGATCAACATCCATGTGAATTAGTGATGAGTTCTCTGCTTCACTAATATTCAGCTCAGCGTCACTAAGGGCTGTAACAGCAGAACTTGAAAATCCGATCATTTCAACTGATTTAGTATGGGATTCTCTCTGCACAAATAGAAGAAGATTAAAATTTTACCAAAACCATGTCAACTCCATAAAACACAGAAGTTGTTGGGCGACACAACCATTTTAATGAATGATTTAAACCATCGAGTGTCACCCAATGATGTTACAACTTTTTGAACTTTGGAAGGTCGATATACAACTCAAGAGCAGCAAATGTTCCTAACGTGTTAATTCACTAACATAACTAATTTTAACCCTTGTGATATCAGAAAAAATCACTTTTTCAGGACTAATTACAAAATCTCTTCCTGTGCCGCACATTTTTTTATGCAATCCAAGTATAGAAGGAAACACAATTTATTAAGTGACCTACACAGCATATTCTTTTAACCAATCAGGAGGGGAAACATAAAAAATTATCTATCATATTCAGCACATTTTTTAAACGGTCAAGTAGAAAAAGAAAGCAAATTTGGTGGTCTATTCCCAAAATCTCGCTTTCATCCTCCGTCCACCTTTCCAAACGATAAAGTATTTAAATGCCTTCTGTGACAAAATATTTTGTACTACAAACAAGGAAGAAAAGAAAGACTGGCAAGATGCAACTGCGGTAGACATTCTGCTTCAGTTCACGGACTTTGGAAATGATATACCAAAATTCTTATCAAAAGATAAAGACTAATAGACACAACATACCTCTGCAGGTGGATGCCGATTCGCAAGCTGAAATGCTAGAAGCTCGTGGAGGATACAACTATAATAGTATTGACTAAACAGAGCTGTGTGGCCTTCTAGTAACTCCACCGTCTTAGATAGCGCAGTGAAAATAGCATCCTCTTCCGAAATGACGAAGGCTACTTCAAGATCTGAATAAACCTGAACCAATTATCCAGTTTCATACCATTTTAAACAGATAAACAAATATAAGGATAAGACTTTTTAAAGAAAAGACCCAAATGATGAGCTATTTTGAGTTGAACTTAAACAATGTCAATCAAGATCACCAGATAAACTCTATGAAGAGGAAAGCATACTTGATTTTTCACTAGACCGCATAGGATTGCCGCATGTGAGGGCAGGGTACTTCTTGCAAGATATTTCAGGACCCCATTAGAACCAGGCAGACTGGAGAGCTCAAAATGGTCAGATATGTCTATGAAGAGTCGAGAACCTACGTCTCTTGTAGTGTCTAACAGGTGCTCAAAAGCGGAACTTGTAACAGACTCAAAATGAGCCATCCCTGTAACCACAACCTGTGGTTTGAGCTTCTTTATCAATTCTATCATCAGGTCTGATTGGCGTGGAGCATCAATCACGGTTATAACATCCTCTGTTGCCCCCTGTCATTTTAGAAGAATTATTTACATTTGCTTGCTCAATCATGCAATAATTGTAACAATTAAAAATCAATAATGAAAAAGGAAATATTACAACCAAGTGAGGTCCTTGGGGACATTGATTAGAATGAGAAGTTTCTCTAAAAACCCATACTCTCTTAAATTGGTGAACAATCAGATAGTAGATCCGTATTGAAATTTGAAAGAACTTTCACTTTCAATTTCAGAGGCATACCTAAATTAATCTGTTTCTTCTCAGTAAAATGGAACAGCCAAGGAAATCAAATAACCTACACAAGTGTAAGCATATAACTTGATGAATTAATATAGCAATGCCATACCTCATTCGGTAAAGATGTCAACCATTGCTTTGGTAAATGTCTAGTCAAATGTTCATCAACAATGGCAAGGCGTGGGGAGAAAAGTCGAAGAGCATTTTCAATAGCCACAGCCCTGGATGGAAAGACAACAACGTTCTGGCAACAATGAGGAAACGTTAGTCATATGCATACGTGCATGGATGAGCATTAACTCACTTCCAAATTTCTGCATAGCCCGCAAATATCATTTTTTATAAGTATAGCAATCCCAATACAAAAGTTTTACATTTTTCCTCGCGCTAAAACTATTAATCATTTCTTAAAATAGAAGCCAGGGACATGCATAAACTTTCAAAGCTCGAGGTGCTAAGTACAAAAAATTTGTACATTATACGTTTTCTTTTTGCAACAGATGTACTTACTCCTTCATCCAAAACAATCAATATCATCAAATGTATTAGTTAAACGAGAATCGCATAATGCATAGGAGGACATAATCTTTTTATTTTCTTTTTACTTCCCGTAGTGATAAACCAGGTTGTAGTGTCCTATAACTCTTGACAATATTATACTACTAGGGATGAAGAGATGGGACGAAATGAAAACAGTAGTTCCAAAGATAATATATCTGATACTGACATTTAAAGAGTAAGATATCATTTTAACAAGTGAAAAACTAGGATAGTTTACTGCATGAAGATCTTTTATGAGTATGTAAGTGTGATACAAAGTGAAGTATATAGAAGAACTTCTGCAATCAAACCACAGGTAAAGTAGTGAAACTCATAAGCATGAGAAAACAGAATAAGTTAACAACCAGTAAGTTCTTGTGGTAGGTACTATTAATGCAGAATGCATGTAAAGATGCATTGAGACCTTCACAAGTATGAAAGAAAAGAATCACATATTCATATGATAGAAATGAAGTCAGAGGGTCTCCTTACATCATTTTTCAGTGGAATATGGTGGTATACTTTCATAAAGCCTGCAATAAGGTTGCGGAATTGACTGCTTCCAGCTGGAGGCTCATATGTGAAAAATGAGTTTTCTTTCAAAACACTAGCAAGGTAAGCTAGGAAAGGGATCTTCTCATCAGCAACAGCATCAGCTTCAAATGATAAATCCAGGGAATTGCTAATGTCTTGGAACCCATTTTTAAGAAAATCAAATATTATCTTAACCTGTAAATTTACCTAGCGTGTCAGCATCTACCATTTGCTAAATAAACCCAACAGCAAAGAGTATGTTTAAGTAAAGTACATACTTGATTTGGCTGACGGAGTTGACAACTGTACACAGATAAAGCATGTGAGATACGGCCACCAGCTTTTCCATAGGCCAAGGCTGTTCTGGCACAGATAGGCTGGTCACCCACAAGTCCCATAAAGAACTCAAATCGGTGGCGGCTGTTCTTCTCAATTTCAACTAGAGCTGAGATATCTGTATCAGCAGCCTGCATAAATTACATCACCGTGAAAGCATTTAATGCATGGACTGAGTGATGTTTGCTGATTGAAACCAAATACTTCGTGAATGTTGAATAGGAACTAGAAAAGATTGAAGTTTGACAGTAGAACCAACATAAATAAGTTACAATAAAATAAAAAATTCTCAAAAACATCTTGTCCTCCTCAGTCACCTTAAACGGATGAAACTGCGTGTCACCTACCTGGAGAATTTTAGTTTGCCAAAGCTGCATCACTTGGATACCACGACGCTCAAATAGCCGCTTGCACACACCTTGTCCTGGGCGGCCTCCAATATTGAAGATCATGATTCCCATGGGTTTGATGACTGCTATGCTTTCCTCAACTGCTCGAGCAATTAGCCCCAAGCCAAACTGATCCTCGACAAAACCCTGAAACGAAGAAATGACATATTTCAGTAGCAATCCTCTGTTTCAGTGTTCTGCAACAGATAATAACATGCTTCAGTGTAAGAACACCTCACAAATAAAAAGCAGATAATTACTGGAAACATCTTAAATCGGACTGCGACATGCAATACAAATGGAGAGGTTCTTTCTCGAAGCTACATTCAAAGCAAAAATAAAATAAAATGAAGCTGCGGTATGCTGGTCCGAAACTCCTCCATATGTCCCCACTCTCTACATAGTTAGATCTACTTTTACCCTTTGACAAAGTCCAGTTGTTCCTTGAAAACCTTTATTTAGCATTGACTGCTAACAATTTCAATCTGATCTAATAGAAGATGTAGGATATCATACAGTATGCATCATATATATGTTATAAGAAATTGATATTTCAATTATATTTTGGCACTTTCACCTTTTCCCGCAATTCAACCAAGTAAGCCATGTTCAATATATACTACTCTTCTTTCCCATTCCAAATTCTCAGATATATAAACAACAGAAGAAGAGTTATTTATAAATCAAGAGTAAGAAATTTAGAATCTAAAGGTAATACCATTACAAGAATACCAATTATAAATCAAATTATGTTCTTCCAAAGTTGTTGGATTACTAGAAGAAACCAAATTCATGTCCCTGTATTAATTCTAATCCTATGTTCTTCCAAAGCATGCAAATGGATATTGAATCAATTAATCAAATTAAAGCACCATATAAGTCAAGGAGATGCAGGGAAGGAACTATTCTGACCTGAAGAGCACAATAATTGCTCAGCGAATACAAGAATTCTTCACTTGCATTTTCAGTAACCAATTTTGACATAGCCTCTGGATTTGGGTTCAAAATCTAACCAAAAGAAAACAACTTAGTCAGCCAAACTTAAAACTTCCATTCAGTAACAAAAGCATAATGAATACATATACCTGTGGTATACAGCCGATAATTCGTTCAAGATCAATTTTATTATCCCGACAATACGACAAGAGATCAGATTCATGAAACTCCACTCTATCAAGCAGTGTCTTCTTTTCAGCATCATAAATTGGTTGTCCATTATCATCCAACGCATTCAGATACAGATTTATTCGCGCAATTTTAATGGCTCTAGGATTTATATCAAGCCCATAAACCTATATAAAACAAAACATTACATTGATTACTACCTCCTAAATGATTATAAAAAATTAAAAAAAAATCAACAGCGAGAAAGAAAGTCACCTTGGAGGGAGAGCATTTATCAGCAAGAGCAATAGAAATCCAACCATTACCACAACCAAGTTCAGCAATAGTCTTATCTTTAAACATAGAATCAGGATGTCTGTTCAATCCTTCATAAAAAGTGAATGACCAATCTTCTGGTATAAAAATACTTGGAATCTCCATCATTCCTAATTTCTTCCTTTTCTGATACCCTAAACAAAACAATAAAAACTTAAAATCAAAATCAAACAAACAAAAAAACACTAAAAACGATCGTAAAGCAATAAATATAAATACATACCTTGGTAATCAGATAGAGGAATCTCGTGAAGACGGAAATGATATTTATCGAAACAAAGATCTGATGATTCTTTAGATGATTCGAATTTCTTTTGAAGATTAGCCATGAAAATACGAGCTTCAACTCTAGTATTCGGATCATCTAGTCTTGATAAAAGGTTTTTGAATGCACCGTACGCTGCATCACCTGATGGTTCACATTCCTTCAAGAACTCATCCATTATTACGATCACCAACGAATGAATGAACAGTAAAGATTTTTTCTGTAGATGAAAAATCTAAAGACCTAGAAAAAGAAATATGACGAAGCAGAATAGTAGTCTAGTCTGTGACTCTGTTTAGTAAGCTGTGAGGTTTAGCCTTTATATAATAGAGTGGTGGTGGTGGTTTAATGATTCCTTTTCTTCCATTTGAAGGGCTAATGAGAATGGACACGTCAATTCTACCAACGCCGGGGATTCAGGAAAATGTATTGTACTAAAGCCAGGTAATCATTGATATCGCAGGCTACTGGCCTGCCATGTAAATTTCGTGGCCCAATAGGATAATCATAGGAATCAATACGATTCCCAGGAAAATAATATGGATGGATCACCGAGCTTGGGGCTACCACTCCCTTGAGCATTCTTCCATGACTTTTCCTTTGTGGTCGGTCATATGTAGGCCTACTTTGTCTTTGAACAATGGTTAAATATGAATGTTTGATCATCATATAGCACCATTGTTTTTTGCGGGTTTGTTTGTGGGGAGTTATTTTGTGACTAGCTAGTTGCACAAGATTTATCTCTGTGTTACAAACTCCCTTACATTTCCATGTTCCCTAGAGGTACTACTTGCAAACAATGGATTAAATGTTGCGAATGACTTGCCCATTTAGCCCTAAGCTCCAAACTACCTAGTTATTGAGAAGTAGAAAAGCATAAAATTGTGATAACGGAAGTAAATGTCGGACCAATTGGCTTTTGTCGTCCACCAACATTCACTAACAGACACTTTCTCTCTTTCTGATAAACCCACCAGCCACAACTATATAAAACAATTTCATGCGCAGTTATCTTTTGGGGAAAGGCAATACTAAAAAAAACAGATTTATCGTCTGGTGGCCGACAGATTTTGCTCGATCACTATAATACAGTATATTATGTGTAGGGACTTGGAGCTGGAATTGATCCAAGGTTCTGTATCTGTCATTTCGGTACTTTGAAACTATTTTGATATTGGTAGCTAGTATAATTGGAGTACGGACACCAGAATATTTTTTTTAGTAGGTAATTCGGATGAGGATTAACAAGAAGAAGAAAATGAAAGAATTTAAGCAAAAAAAACAAAAATGTAAACGTGTATTAATAAACATGGCGTTTTTAGGGGCCACTCAAAAGAATTTAGGGGTCAACAATAAAACAAAAAAGGTCACCCAAAGGGAAAATGTAGCCAGCCCTTATCTCGCGTAATTCGTAATGGCGAAATTACCCTTATATATTCGGAGGATATGATAACATTGTTACCCTCCGAATGCAATCGGAGGCCAAAATATTTGCCAGACGTCCGATTATACGAGGTGCAGTATTTCTTGGTTCGTGTTTTGGATTCAGCGTTAATCGGGAGTTAAATATATTACAAAACCTACCGATTATAAGTTGCCGTAAATTCAAATTTTGAAAGCTACCATAATCGGTAGATATGCTAAATCCAATACCTACCGATTATTGGTTTCTCCACATTCAACTTTCGTCAAATTAGCCGTTGGAGTTTTTGGGAAAAACAAAAAGAGCCGTTGGACCCTAAACCTATATAAAGAAACTCATATCTATCACCCCAATTGCACCAAACTCTTTCCTCTCTTCAGTTTTAATTTTCATAACAAAAAACATGGATATTGCTTTTGCCGAAGAATAAGATTGTGCTATTTATAGAGCGTGGGTTGTGGTAACTACTCATGATCGTGTTCACAAGCTCCACAAATCGGAATCCGAAGAGCAGATATGGAACCGTATCTTAATGGTATTTGAGGCCTTAGATGGTAATCGAATTCGAAGATCATCCAATGACATTAAGATGAGAAAGAATGCGCTAGATAAGGAGATTGACAAACTTGAAGATGAGGAACGGTTTGTTAGGAACGCTTTTCCTTGGTGGACGTATGAAAAACGAGTAAGTATCTGTGTAACTCCAATTCACATTAACAAAAGTTAGTACTAACTTGTTACTCATTCGTAATTTCAGAGAAATCTTGCGGATCGCCGGTATGTGGACCTCTACGGGAAACGATTTGAACATGAAGGATGCTACAAAATCAAGAGGGACAATTTCTATGGTCACTGGAAGTTATGATCTGTTTTAATACTTATATGGTCAATTAGGAGTATGGATTTAGGTGCTTTTGACGAAATTGTAAGGTTAAGGCCGTTTGAACTTTATGTAATGGATGTAATCGGAGTATTATTAATATAAAAACTAGCCGATTATACGAAATCGGTAGATTATTTTGTTAAACAACCTACCGATTGTAATATTCGGTTATTTTATGAGTCAACTTTCTTTCCGATTATGGTGTTGTTTGGTTCCAGGAAACCGTTTTTTTTGAACTTGTAATATTCGGAGGATAATGTTTTTGTAAAGTTCCGAATGTACGATGGCCCAAAAATCAGAATTTGGAAAAACTTATACTTTTCAACTTTTGTCTTTGAAATAATCGGACGTTAAATTAGTTACCAAAACTTCCGAATATGGGATGTCTAACCTTCAATATTGGCCCTTGGAACCACCTGGAGCCATGGCGTGGTTTGTTTTGAACTTATGATATTCGGAGGATAGGTTTTTTATAAAGTTCCGAATGTACGATGGCCCAAAAATCAGAATTTGGAAAAACTTATACTTTTCAAATTTTGTCTTTGAAATAATCGGAAGTTAAATTAGTTACCAAAACTTCCGAATTTGGGCTGTCTAACCTTCAATATGGGCCCTTGGAACCACCTGGAGCCATGGCGTGGTTTGTTTTGAACTTGTGATATTCGGAGGATAGGTTTTTTATAAAGTTCCGAATGTACGATGGCCCAAAAATCAGAATTTGGAAAAACTTATACTTTTCAAATTTTGTCTTTGAAATAAACGGACGTTAAATTAGTTACCAAAACTTCCGAATATGGGATGTCTAACCTTCAATATGGGCCCTTGGAACCACCTGGAGCCATGGCGTGGTTTGTTTTGAACTTGTGATATTCGGAGGATAGGTTTTTATAAAGTTCCGAATGTACGATGGCCCAAAAATCAGAATTTGGAAAAACTTATACTTTTCAAATTTTGTCTTTGAAATAATCGGCGTTAAATTAGTTACCAAAACTTCCGAATTGGGCTGTCTAACCTTCAATAGGCCCTTGGAACCACCTGGAGCCATGGCGTGGTTTGTTTTGAACTTGTGATATTCGGAGGATAGGTTTTTTATAAAGTTCCGAATGTACGATGGCCCAAAAATCAGAATTTGGAAAAACTTATACTTTTCAAATTTTGTCTTTGAAATAATCGGACGTTAAATTAGTTACCAAAACTTCCGAATATGGGATGTCTAACCTTCAATATTGGCCCTTGGAACCACCTGGAGCCATGGCGTGGTTTGTTTTGAACTTGTGATATTCGGAGGATAGGTTTTTTATAAAGTTGAATGTACGATGGCCCAAAAATCAGAATTTGGAAAAACTTATACTTTTCAAATTTTGTCTTTGAAATAATCGGAAGTTAAATTAGTTACCAAAACTTCCGAATTGGGCTGTCTAACCTTCAATATGGCCCTTGGAACCACCTGGAGCCATGGCGTGGTTTGTTTTGAACTTGTGATATTCGGAGGATAGGTTTTTTATAAAGTTCCGAATGTACGATGGCCCAAAAATCAGAATTTGGAAAAACTTATACTTTTCAAATTTTGTCTTTGAAATAATCGGACGTTAAATTAGTTACCAAAACTTCCGAATATGGGATGTCTAACCTTCAATATTGGCCCTTGGAACCACCTGGAGCCATGGCGTGGTTTGTTTTGAACTTGTGATATTCGGAGGATAGGTTTTTTAAAGTTCCGAATGTACGATGGCCCAAAAATCAGAATTTGGAAAAACTTATACTTTTCAAATTTTGTCTTTGAAATAATCGGAAGTTAAATTAGTTACCAAAACTTCCGAATATACCACACAAATCATTGTCATTTGAACTTGTCTAACTTAGTTACCCAAACAAATTTCCGAATGTACAACAAAAATCATTGTCATTTATCTGCTCTTCTTTACTTTACGACCGTGACTACCTCCCAGTCCTGCACGACCACGGGTTTGAGCACCTTCAGTTTGAGCACCTTCAGTTGAGCAGCTTCAGTTGAGGCTTCAGCGCTCGATGAAGCTCGAGTTCTTTTACCCGTCTTTGATACTGCCACCTTGGGCTGATGCCTCTTCGTGACTTTCTCCCCAAACTGGGCAGCATAATCTTCGTTATCCATATTATCAACTAGATCTCTAGCCTCTTTGATCTTCTCAGCTGGCATGGGATCTCCGCTCTTCAAGCATGCAGTTAACATTTTGGAAACACGCTTGAACCTATTCACCTGTTTTTTATACGTAATGACATAACATCAAACGGTAATTACCTAAGATTTATAGGAATAATATAAAATGAACAAAAATATAAGAACACGCACCAGTCTATCATAACCAGCTGGTTTGTCTTTGATGATACAATTATAACTTGAACCCGCCGCAGTAGTGTTGGATTTGATTTCACGGATAACCAAAGGATGTGATACCTTGTTATACCAACTCATATAGTCTGGAGAATTTTCATCACCTCGGATGGGTTCGTCTACCAGTGTCGATAATGAAGTCATTCCTCTTATCCCAGTTATCAAGAACAGTAGGTGGGCCTGTGTGAACAATCGTGAGATTGTCACCACTAGAAGAACACAACTCCAACTCCAATTTGTAGTAATCCCCCATTTTCTCCAGAGGTTGTTGTTGTATATACCCGTGTTGTCGCATCACCCTAGAGGGGTTATACATCACATATCCTGTGGGGTGCCACAATGGTCCAAAATAAAGGGACAAGTCCGACCGAACATTTATATGCCCACTGACTCGATCTTCCTTGTATGGATCAAAGCATACGTCTGAGGCCTTCAATTGGTCCAAAATCTCCCTCATGCGAATCAACTGTTGCTCTTTGTCCTAGAACGGTGTCTTCAAATATATACTTTGTTCCTCTAGGAGTACCTTGCACCACCCCGGGTTCTCTCCGGCCAACTTCAGGATAGGGAAGTGGTCATAGATCCATGCCTATATACATAAGAAACCAAGTTTTAGTAAATAGATTGTGTATATTCGGTAGTAATTTCCAAACATAATTTCCGATTATATATAATCGGAAACAAAACTGAGTAGCTATCCACCGAATACACAACATTCGAAAATATATGGATCATTTCCTACCGAATATGCGTCATTTGGAGTTCAGTAACCTATAGCTTTTCTGGCATGTATATACGGTTCTAATATCAAAAGAATATTTCCGATTGTATATAATCGGGAAAACAATTAAGTACCTAGCCACCGAATAACCAACATTCGGAAAATAAGATGGATCAATTCCTACCGAATATGCGTCATTTGGAGTTCAGTAACCTATAGTTTTCTGGCCTGTATATTCGGTTCTAATATCAAAAGAATATTTCCGATTGTATATAATCGGGAAAAAATTAAGTACCTAGCCACCGAATAACCAACATTCGGAAAATAAGATGGATCAATTCCTACCGAATATGCGTCATTTGGAGTTCAGTAACCTATAGCTTTTCTGGCCTGTATATTCGGTTCTAATATCAAAAGAATATTTCCGATTGTATATAATCGGAAAAAAAGTAAGTACTTAACCACCGAATAACCAACATTCGGGAAAAGAGATGGATAATTTCCTACCGAATATGCGTCATTTGGAGTTATGGATATGCATCATATGTATTGTCTACTGAATAACTATAGAGTGAGTTATAGAGTTAAAGAAAAAACCTGCAATAGAGCCACATTCCCGGCAACTTGGCAGGTTCCTAGCCTCGAAGCCTTTCTCAACTCTTCCATCAAGAATGCTAGGCATGCCGTGCCCCAAGAATAGTCACCGACTTCATGGAGAGGATCCAAAAGTTGTATAAGGTTGGCGTCGATCCGGTTGCCAGAAGTATTGGGGAATATGACACATCCCAATACACAAAGGAGATAGTGGCAGCGTGGTTCACTTGCTCATCAGTTAACGTTCCATTCTTTTCCTTCTCCAAGGTGCCTCGAAACATATTCATCAAAGCTGTAATGTTGATCTGTCTTGTTCTGTAACTTGCATGCCTCCTAAACTGCTTGTTGTTGTCTCTTCATCCCAACCTAAGCACTTGTTAGTTAGAGAATAAAGTTGTGCCCAACTTAACTGCTTTGTGTAGTTAAACTTCACAGCTGTGCCTTGGTCGGGAAGGTTAAGAATCTGCACAACATCATCCGGGGTGATCGTCATCTCCCCAAACGGCATATGGAAAGTATCGGTCTCAGGATACATTCTCTCCACGAACGCCGATATGGCCACACGATCATGTTCCAACAATGAATTCTCGGCGGCATTAGCTAACCCCGAGTTGGCAACAATTGTCTTGAACCTTTCACATTCACCGGATAAAGGCCACGCAAGCATTTTTGTTGGTGCGGCGGTAGGGTAGGTTTGAGTAGACGGACCGCATCTTGATGATCCTATTAATACAAGTATTACGATAACACATAGACAATACATTAATAAAAAATAGTAATTTTATTACCTCGGTTTCATATATTTCTCTGGCCCATGAGTCTTTGTATCCAAATAGCAATTTTCCTCCATCCGCTGGTAGTCCAAGGATTGTGCCTGCTGGAATACCCTTCTTCTTCAAGTGCTGAGGGACAAGATGTGATGCTTTCTTAGCAATATCCTTCCTTACAACATCTTTTCCTTTTTAGGCTTTTTGGGTACCACTTGGTTGTCCTTCTTCTTCTACTCTTGCCACTGGATCAACTGGTTCAACACTTGGTCCTGCACTTTGTTGAGCGGCTTGTTCAACACTTGGTCGCACCCCTTGTTCACTGCCTTGTTGTTCAACAGTTGGTTGCACTCCTTGTTGACTTCTTTTTTCTTGTTCGCTTTGTTGAGCACCTGAATTATCTTTGGCACTCCTTTCCCTCCTAGCACTAGCTGTCACTTTCTTCCTCCCTTCTCGACTTTGTCTAAACAACAAAGAAAGGAACAATATTTACAAACTATACAATCGGAAGACAAAGTATGGAAATATAACCCGAATGTACACATTCGGACGTAAGAAGACACATATCGTTCCCGAATACAAAACAATCGGAAGCTAACTAAACATATTTGCAACAGAATATACATCAATTGGAGTTCAGAAGCTGTAAATTTTTCATCCTACACAATCGGAAGAAAAAGTGCACCTCTATAACTCGAATGTACAAATTCGGAAGTAAGAAGACACATATTTTTTCCGAATGAAAAACAATCGGAATATAACTAAACACGTTTACAACCGAATATTCATCAACTGGAGTTCAGAAACTCTAAAATTTTATCCTACACAATCGGAGGTATAAAACATTATATTGTCTTCCGAATAAATACTGGCCCCAAAATGGGATTTTTCCTATATCATAAATTTTGAGATTTTTTCAATATATACATTCGGTAGTGAGTGTTCTTCCGAATACTTTGTGTCTACTTAAATATATTCGGTAGCCAAAAAATTCATTAAACTACCGATTATTAGCAGTTTGTATCCAGGAAGATATGGCCACCAATATTCGGCAGATAATCATCAAATCTTTCTCCCGAATACTGTCGATGTTCTTGAAAAATGAAGAACACGACTACATTCGGAAGTAAATGAGCATGCATATCGTCCGAATCTGGATAAATAACTGAAAACCCTAGAAATTTTTTTTCTCGATTCGACGAATTAAAGCGAAATAAACCCCAAAAATGATAGATTCTTACCTAATTGGGGCCATTTGAAGTTGACGAAGTGTTTGAGTCTCGGAATCGCCACCACCGACTACATTGCCGGGTACTTGTTCTTCGCGTTCTTCTTCATTTGCAGCAAGAATTTCTTTATTTCTTGCTAAAATTCCAATGTTTGGATCGATACCCCGAGCAACATTTTTGGTTCTAGGTCTGTGGGTTTCATTTCTCTTATCCATTGTTTTATAATCGAATCGACGATGTTTTGATTTTACGATTCGCGGCGATGTTTCGGTTGAACGAGGAAATTTTTTTTTTCTTCCACAATCGGAAGATAATATGAAACTGGAAGAAGAAGAGTTGAAATGAGTAGAATTGTTTTTGATTTGGTTTTTATACAGTTTTACCAGAAGGGCATTTATGTAACTTCAATATCATATAGGGTACCCCTTAACTAGAGTCTTTGGCTGGGTATAAATTGATGGCCCCTAAATCTTTTTGAGTGGCCCCTAAAAACGCCAGGTTAATAAAGTCATGATAGAATTAGTTGGAAACATTGCATCACTTGTGCTGACTTTAATGAGTAGCTAGATTCAAACACTGAAACATGAAAGGAGTTCAGCTCCACAGTCCACCCCCGCCTGTGCAGCGCACGCGTGGGATTTCTGAATTTCTGTGTGTGCGCACTGTGCGGTGTATAACGTCTAAGGTGATGCCACAAGTATGTGCTTAGAGGAGATGACAACGAAGTTGCTGGTCCTGAAGGTAGCAAAACCGCTTCCCTATAAATCATCAGTAGGATGGAAGCTCAGTTACTGATAGAGATATTCGAATCTTAGAGAGGTTGGAAATCTTTTTAAGGACCAATGGAGAGACTATTTGTCTTGTTTCCCTCAACACACTTAGCTTGTCATTTCCGTTGAACCATGTAAATCTCTGTGTGATTGGTAACTTAGCTTGTCATTTGAGTGTCGCAGTTTGTTAGTTCATATTTTCTGTAGCTTGTAACCGCCAAGGTAATCATGGGGTAAATCAGTAGTTACACTAGATGTAGGCAAAGTGAATCCTACAGTGCCACAGCTGGTAAAATCAGTGAGCTTAATGAACCCGTGTTTTTGTAGCGCTGCCTTTTCTACTTCATTCTACTGCATGAATCATGATCCACCACCCTATCACCAAAGTTCTTTCTGATGCAAAAAAAAAAAATCTACTGTTTTATCATCTAGGTTTCTTTATCACCGACATTCACTGGTAACCCGTGAATGCCTGCGCCGCTGTAACTGACCGCGAATTGACTAATTTACAGAGCCTCTATACTATTCAAGACAATCAACCGCATACTCCATGTCATACTGGGTTTTTACTATGCATTACGCAGGCTATATGAAAACATAACCATGCACAAATTACAGTTGATCCAGTATGCTCTAGCTAAGCACCGAGTAACTTCTATGTTAATTCACACATCATTTTTCATGAAGCAGCAATAAGTAGCTAAGAGTGTTCATACATATGACACTAAATGAATGCACATTTTCATGCAGCATCAACTTGTAAAATTCTTGTACAAATCCAACACAACTTATTTAGCAAGCAGATCAACTAAAGATTGCCGTTCCCGTCAATGAAACTTAAGTCAATGCCGACATTAAAGAAAAACAAAAACAAGGGTAAGGAAATAAACACAAGAGAAAGTCAAGTTTCAATCTTTCCCGTAAACATAATTTCGTGCAATGGCAATCTAAGTTTCATTCCATCCCTGAAATTTTCTGCCTGCAATGTAAAACAATCAAATAATTAGACAATGAAGCAAGCAGATCTTAGCATCAAAAGTTCAACACCTGCCAATTACTATGTAATAATTCTGCTAATTTCACACGGCTTTTGACTGATCCTTTGCATCTTCAGTGCAATACTCTGAGAGTTCGTTGATGCTGGGTGTTTTCAACCGAGGAACTGAACTTCTATCTTAGGACATCCTAAAGTTCACTTACCAACACATTTTAATGCTTTAACATACTTCAGTGATAAACAACCGACATCTTTCATTGCCTTCTAAGTTTAGGTGGAGCTAATCTAAACGACACATCAGTGACTCAATTGCCGACGATTCAGGTGCTGAAACAGCAAACCCTATTAAAATAAGCTGGTGGTACCCAGATCTTAAACCCTGCTCAGTAACTCAAAAATATACTAGACCAGATTTCATAAACATTTGATATCCTTTACCCTAGTAGTCTTCGTACAGAAGGCAAACAAAACCATGGGTGACGAAGTTGCCAGAGAAAAACAAACAAAAAAAAAACATGGCATCAATTGATATTTGATACTAAAGATGTCTTTAGCAGAAACGAATCATTGATTTCAGTGTATAAGCTCGAGATCAGTATGGATAGGCACGGAAAAACACATACATCAACAGTAACACTTTAAAATACAGTACATGTTGCTCCTCAAACCAAGCGTCCAGCTATATGTAGTGCACGGTTTTAAGGAACGCACATCTATTTATAGCTTAAGGATTTTGCAATACATCCAATTGTGGCATGATGGATAAGTAGTTGATCAATTTCAGGTGTCAAGATCCTGAAGAGTAGAGCTTGAGAACCATTTGGTTAGATACCCCATTCATGCACTAATTAATAAAACCCAGCAACTCATGCTCAGATGTCAGATCCATCCAGGATCACTATACAAAATAATTATCACCTATCCCAAATATCTACACAGCCTAAATTTTTAATGCGACAATATCATACCCAAACAATTCTTATCCGGGAATTCTAAAGTTTGAACAAATAACTTAAGGAATAAAAAAACAAAACTTATCAAGATTGTGAATTCATTTCTGAATCGAACTCCTAAATAAACCTGAAACAACATACCCAGCTGAAATGCTGCTGAGTGATGATGAATTAGATTGCGAAGGGCAATTAAGGTTTTCACTGAGTGATGATTGTTATAACGAGCTAAACGAGTTGCAGATATGAAATGAAAATGACCTTAATGACAAATCACGATTCCTAATTAAACAATAGCCGAAAAACGAAGAATAATAACCCTGAATCTCAGCTGATTAACAGAAACCCTAATTATATAGCTAAACGGAGAAACCCCCAAACTCTAATAAACTAATCGAATCGGATAAACATAAAAGACCCTAACTGAAACAAAGATAAAGAAAGGAGAGAATGATTACCTGAAATGAGATTTGTTTAGTGAGAATGAGAAGAAGAAGTAGCAGAAGGGGCATAAAACTTGTTGTAAGCAGCTTCACCAACGAGATAAAAACCAAAAGCAACTATAGCAATACCAAGACCAGGTGTAGCATGCCTAAATTGATTCCCAAGCATCGGATGCTTCCTCCATTCATCCCGTCTTTTGAAGAACTCTCCTGTTGGTCCTAATGGTTTTGCCATTTCTCCAAGATTTTCTTTGTCTCGAAGAGAACTGTGAATTTCTTTGTGTGTGTTTTGGGGTCAGATGAGAGAGAGAAAATGAACTTAAAAGGAGGAGATCGGTTCCAACTGGATTGGAACCTAGAACCATTTGAGGCAATTGCTGTGTTCAGACTTTAGGGCAGTTCCAATGGGCCAAGTTAAATTTGCCCATCTATGGTCCAAGTGGATGACAAAATCTACTAGTCACTCTAGACTGGGTCTTATGACTCTTCTCAGGCCATTCCCAATTCACTTTCGACGTCAGCTTGGGAAAGTGAAAACTACAGGGAGACCCATTTTCCCAGATTTTTCCACTGAGAAACCCACGGACAGAAAACTAAAGGCGCGCACCCATTTTTTGGGAAAAAATTATTCTCACACCCATAATTTATAAAATTTTGTTTTGTTATTTTTTCAAGCACTGAAATCAGCTGCCATCAACATCAACTGGGAAACGAATTTATTTTTCCTATCTCTCTTATCTTGTTCTTCATTTTCAGATCTACTGGATTTAGAACAATAATTTCAGAAAAATCTATTTCAAAACAAAGGCTTGTTCTTCAATACAAGTCCGATCTGTTTCAAAATCTTGATAAAAGATGATTTTGGGTTACAAATTTACGATCAGTAGACTTTCCTCTTCAAACCCATTGAAGATTTTTCACAAAACACTGATAATCTTAGCCTAATTCAGGGCTTTTCTCTTCACGGACGAAATTAATGACAAGGGAAATCATCATCGCTGGATCTATGGGGATTTAAACTACGAAATTGGTGTTGGTGAATGGTAGCTGCATACAGTTCTTGAGATGCGAATGAAGACGGTCTGATGGTCACAGATTTGTTGGATTGAATCTGCTGGTACTCACGATGGAATTTCCTGAGATAGTGGTCAAGTTGCTGGAATAGATTAATGGCAGCATGAGATGAAATTGTCTGAATCGTTACAACATTTATGGTTTGAGTAAGTGAAGAAGAAAGGTTCCCCTGCCATGGATTCATGTGAACATTCGAGTTCGATCGCACAACAAAGAAACGGTCAGCAACGTCATAAAATTTGAGAAGGCTTGGTACAGATGTGAACTCATTCTACAACTATAAATACAAAGTTAGGTTATAATGGTGGCTGTCAGGGGGATTTGCAGACGTAAATGGAGAACGTGTATTGATTCTTAATAATTTGTTATTTGTGTGTATTTCAAGGGTTTGTGAATGATTTCTGAAGACTAATTGAACCAGGGAAGATAATGATGTTGATGTTGATAATGGGGATTGAATGGAGTGTGTTTATGGGTTGTGAATGAATGAGGAATTGCAGTTACCAGTTTAGGCACACAACACGTTCGAGAAAAGGCCTTCAAGCTCATCTGATGCTAGTTGAGTTTGTCTACAATGGTTGCTGCTGCAATGGTGCTGGTGGTCTGTTTTACAGGGTTTCTGGTGGGATGATTTTCGCAGACTGAACTGGTTTGGTTAGGAGGAGATACTGCAAGTTGTTGAGCTAATTTTCAGCTGTAGAACGTGTGTTGTTATGGGTCTGTGTTGGTGATATGATGTTCATGGAAGAGATAGGAGACGAGGTCGGAAACTGTGGTGATTTGGTTGAGCTATGGCAGTGAAAGATGTATGCTGCTACTGGCTTCCTTATAAGGGTTAACAGCTTGTTTTAGATGATGTTTCAGCTGCTAACCAGGGACTGGGATTGAGTTATTGCTGCTGGTGTTCGAGTAATTGATGGAAGAGATAAAGTTACAACAATTCCAGTGGGGTTAGAAGGCATGGGCTTACCTGATTGTGTTAGTGCGATGAATTTGGATGAGTCATATTCTTAATTAACCTTGGTTCAGTGACGTTTGGGTCAGTTAATATGTCCAAAATTCTGTTGTGTGTCTAAAGAAATGATTGCATGATTTGTTTTGCAGATACAAAAGTGACTACGTAATCTATCATGAAGCTGAAAAATGGTTGCATAACCTATTATACATCTACAAAATTTGTTGCATAACGTGTTATGCAGTCCGAAAAATGATTGCATAACACGTTATACAACAACATTTTTGTTAGTATTGAAACCAACAAAAAATAAGGTTGCATAACTTGTCATGCACCTATAATAATATCTACATAACATGTTATGCAGTCGTGAAAATGGATGCATAACCTGTTATGCATCCAAAAATATGACTGCATAATGGATTATGCATCGAGAAAATTGTCGCACAATCTTTTATACATCGAGAAAATAGATGCATAACATGATATGCATCCGTAAATATGGATATATACTGCATTATGCATCAATTTTTTATACTCAAGAAGGGTGCGAAAACAATGGGTACATGACTTGTTATAGATGCATAACTTTGTTATGCAGATGCATAATTTGTTATGCAGTCGAGAAAATGGTTGCATAATTCGTTATGCGTCTGCATAATGCGTTATGCATCCTTTTTGGTGGCTGCATAATGGTTATGTATCAAGTTTTCGAAAATTTTGCCTAAAACGATGATCACCTCCGATTTTTTCATGAAAAACAAAAATTTTATATTGTTGTTTGTACTCGTTGCGTAGCTCTCTTTAAAAGATTTCCAACCATATAAAATTTGTAAATTTCTAAGGTGCGGATTCTTAGATATGTTATGTCCAAGTTGAGTTTCCAATTATACCCCTGATGCATAACTCAGTCATGTAGTTGCATAATCCGTCATGCAGAAGTTTTTAATAATTTCATATAATTATGGGTGTCACGGAAATAATTATGGGTGTCACAGTACCCAAAATTAATTATGGGCCTGAGAATGAGAATATTTTTTTTTTGGGTCTCCCCCTAATTTCCCCCTTGGGAAAAGCCTATCCCCAGCGGCAATTCGCAATTTCAATTAGGACTGCAAAAGACCCCTCCATCGTACCCAAACCCGCCCGTACCCATTAAATCCGTGGGTTTTTAATCCGAACCCGCCCGTTGTGGGTGCAGGGTTGGTTATGAAAATAAAAACTCGTTGTCTATGTGTGCGAGGTTGGTTTTAGCTAATATCCGTCCAAACCCGCCCGAAAAACCCATTAAATATACACCATTGATAAAACTAATCCTAACTGTCTGTTATCTAGTGGTACTAGTAGATTGTACATAAGGTAGATAACCCTCTTTCCCTAGTGGTACTAGTCTCTTCGACATGAATCACTTACTGTTGGTCTGGAAACTTTTATAGTTCAAGTTTTAATCTGAACTTTAAAGTAGTCGTTAAAGTAGTCGTACTTTTTAAACTTGTTTTTATTGGAAGTAGTACACTAGTACTTGTTTAAGCTTAAAAATAAAGACTTATGTAGTTATGTTTATGGTTTGTTTTTTAAGTTATCAAGAACTTAAGTAAGTAGTTTATTTAAACCTTAAAGCATGTGTGTGAATGATTATTGAATTTAAAGTGGGTTTAAGCAGGTTTAAACCCAAACCCGCCCGCTGTTTGTGGGTGCGAGGTTGGTTATGAAAATAAAAACCCGAAATATGTGGGTGCGGGGTTGATTTTAGCTAATACCCTCCCAAACCCGTCCATGTGCATCCCTAATTTCAATAATGGGCGGACAATGATTGTCCGTTTTTTAAGAAAAAATGAATAGCGGTTGTCCGTATCTTAGAAAATGTACAATCTTACACTATTTTGACCGGTCAACAACGTACGACCATTAAGTGTTTGCGAATTAATAGTTTTTTAGCTCCAAAAATTCTTATTCTTTCGATCGTGTGCTTATCAAATTCTTCACTACTTAACTATTCTTCTTTTTTTTCTCACGTCGTTAAAAATATTGAAGTGAAAGAAACTATGCAGAAATCAATAAGCTTTTGATTTTGACATAATATTTTTAGTTTTTTTTTTCATATAAAATACTTATTAGAATCATTAGATTTAGGGTTTTCTTCTATGAGATTCTTTTTCTACGCTATAAGTGTTATGGATTTAGGGTTTCAGTATTTTGGTTAGACCATTTATAAGAAGATAAAACACCCAAAAATCAAGATTTTACTCTTATAACCCTTATTTGATTTATTTATTTTATAAATCCTTGTTGATTTAAAATGGTGAAAAGAGTTTTGGTAGGATTAGGTGGTTTGGGAAGTTGATCTAAATTTAAATTTGAAACAAGAAAAAGTGATCTAAATTCACCTTTTTTTTATCATGCTCTCATTCTAATAATTATTATGTTGGTTGTTTTAGGAAGAAGATAGATACGAACAAATGAAAAGCTTGGTGAATTAAAACCTAATAGTATGAATTTTATCCACTTTAGAACTGGTCAAGGAACAGGGAATTGATGTCCGTTTTCCATTTACTGAAACGAACAATGGCTAGCCGTTTCCAAGGAACGGACGCTCACTGGCCGTTTTGGTTGAGTAAAACGTACAATTGTTATCCGTTTTTCACTTTTTCAAAATGGATTACCATTGTCTGTTGGCTAGCTCTTTCGTGCAAGAATTCCCATGTAATAGAAAATGCGAGAGAAGAAGGGGTTTAGACCACGGTTTTTCATGCTGGGAAGAGGTTGGGAACCTCTGTAAGACCCAGTCTAAGGGCAGTGTAGCGTTTTCGCCTTTTGTGTATATACGGTGTACTTTCCCTTTCTTGAAGTAAGGATATTCTTAGAAAACCCCAATCTTGAAATAAGTATATTCTTATCAAATTATTATGGTATTAGAGCAATAGAATCCTAAGACCTAGGACTTGAATTCGTTTGAAATCGTTGAAAAGATTTTATTTTAAAACACCACAATAACTTTGTTTACGCTTCTATCTTCTGGTTTATTTTTTTATTTTCTTTAGTAAGAGCAGCAATAACAGGGTAGTAAGATTGTTACTTTGCGTGAGCTTTTGAGGAATCAATTTGTTCGTTCATCAAGTAAATCTCATTTCTTCCATGAGACACGATACGTATGTTAAGTGTTTCTTGTTTGGAGTTTCAGTAAAGGTGTTTGATATATGTTATAAGCTAAGTGGTTGCGTATTTTTTGTAAACAAGTTCTCTTTGAATTGTGTGGTTTAGAAAACTGTATGACGAAGAAAGCTTACTTTATCAAAGTATACATAAGTTTGGGGTGTCAATTGATGGATGTAGTTTTTGCAGGAAAAAAGGTCACTGGAAAGCTAAGTTCCCAGATTAGTTAACAAAGGAACTCAAGTGGTTCACAGAGTAAATGATACTCATATATATAGTATTGTTGTTACAACTGGAATTAAGTTCATTATGCAACCAGCTACGATGTCTCTTCTTCTGCAACAATTTTAAAAATATCTTTCTACTCATCGTCTAAATGTCTTGGTCATGATTTTCATAGGGTCTCCTCATTGTTGTCCGGTATGTCTCGAACTTTTTGGATTTTTGACTCACATGATTTATCCTTACTCTCTTCCATTTCAGAATCTTATTCTTTCATCTCTATTATTACTGCCAATGGTACACCAATGTGATTGATAGATGTTAGTTCCATTGCATCATCAAATATATCTCTTGCTCATGTATTTTTATTCTCCAATTAACTTTTAATTTCATTTTTGTTAGTTAAATATGTGATTTTGGGTATTCGGTGACTTTTTCACCCACTTCTTGTGTTGTGCAGGATCCTCATTCGAGGAAGCTAATTGGTACAGGCCGAAGTGAGAGAAGATTATATGTGCTACAAAACCTTAGAATTTGCTGCATCTAGTGTTGATTTTAACATCTTTTAGATTGTCTCCTTCTTCCTCAATTTTTCATTTGCGTCATTCTCGTGTTGGACATGTTTCTAGTTCTCATTTTAAAAGTTTAGCGTGCAACGGTGCTTTAAGCACCTTGCGTACCCATTGACATTTCTGATTGTTGTGGATGTAAACTTGCTAAATTTTCATCATGACCTTTTAATAGAAGTTTATCCAATATCTATACTCCTTTTGATCTTGTATACTCTGATGTATGAAGGCTTGTGCTTATTCCTACTAAAGGAGAGTCTAGATATCATATATCTTTTTTTGATGATTATTCTCGTTTTTATTGGGTTTATCTTTTGAAACGCAAGTCTGATTTCTTTCCCGTATTTCAAGCTTTTCGTGCTCTAATTCTTACTTAGTATTCTGCATGATTTAGATGTAATTTAGGTGGATAATACACTTCTTGTCCTTTTGACGAGTTACTCGCGTCAGATGGAACTATCCTCCACTTATACAATACTCCCAATAAAAATGATCTTGCAGAGAGAAACATAGACACATTCACTACAAGAAAACCTCAAATAGTCGACTGGGCCTAAATCGTCGGCTCTAACCGATTCTGACTACGGTTAGGCTTTGCCGAGTGAAATTTGTATTCAGAGCTAGCCATGGGCAAAACTGTCATGCGAAAGGGCTTGTCCAACACTACAATCGCCTAAACTTTGGCCCACTACAAGTTTGTGAGAAAAACTAGATGTGACATAAACTTGGTACTTGGAAAATAAGCAGTGGCCACATGGTTGCTTATGTTATGGCCGACTCCATTTCAAAGTTGGAAAACTATTTTCGATCAGTGACATAAACATGGTACTTCGAAAAAAAACAGTGGTCATGCGGTTGTTTAGGTTATGGCCGACTTCATTTGAAAATTGAAAAACTATTTTCAATCAGTTGGATAAAGAGTCTGCCACTCGATCTGGTATAGGGTAGGAAGTCGGCTATGTTTTGAACGACCAAATTGATACTTAGAAAAGTAACTTGTAATGAGTTGGAAGATCGCTAAAAAAAATTAGTCAATGTTGGTAGTTACTAAGTAATGGGGTCATTTTAGGCCTAGTGAATATGGTTGTTGGTAGAATATGTTTATTTATTCAGTCGGGATGTCTGATTTTCGATCGAAATTTGTAGTTAATAAGTGGTGGGATTACATTTAGATCCGTTTGGTTGTTGGTAGAATTTCTTAGGCATAGTTCCTTCGTAGATGGGCATTAATAAAACCAGCAATAGGATGCACTTGCTATATTTATGACCAAATTAAATGAGTAACCGTAACACCGTCGTCCAAAGCATATAACCATTGAAGTTGGTAGTTCGTAAGTAGTTAGTTCATTGTGAAGTCGACTGTATATGGCTATTGGTTGAGTATTTTAAACAATCAGGATATCTAATTGGTCATTGAAACTAGTATTTTGTGCATGGGTTTAAATAAAATAAGTATTAGGGTTCGCTTGCTTGGTTATCGGCTTACATTTATGGCGACCACATTTGGTAGTTTTATAGCAATCAAAAAATTACATGACCGACCAAAGTTGGTAGTATTTTGAGTATACAGGAAATTCAAACAACATCTATAATTTTGACCACCCATTAAATTATTTAGTTTATAAGTTAGTCTTAATGAGCACCAAACCAAAACAAGATACTAAAATAAAGTTCCAAATTGTTAATAACTTACATAAAAGGTCGCCGAGATCATAACTAAACTTGTTTATAGAAACTGCATTGTTGGTTAAACATATCATTAATTCCCATAAAAAAAGGTATTCCACATAGCATATCCATTGCTCACCTAAAAATCAATCTTCTCCTTGCTCGTGTGTAGCATCACTATCTTCATCCTCATTATTTGTTTCAACGTGAACATCATCCCAATTGTTCGTAGTAATATTCTATGTATGACCCCGATAATCATGACAAATATCACATCTCCATCAGAGTTATCACTGTGAACACCAGTATGGTTTACATCCCGTTCTTTCAGAGCACCGTCGGCACGTTCAGAGCAATAACCATCACTTTGATCATAAGGGTTACCTCTTCCTGCAATTGACTTACCCATAAAACCAGCATCAGAATCACCTGCATCCTCATCGACCGACTCATCATCACTTTCCTCGTCGCTAAACATTGTATCATGCCCCATCCTCTAAAGAGAAGCATTGATAAATGTTCTCAGCTTTGGCTCTCTCTTCTTCATCCTTTTGTTATGTTTTAAAAGAACATATCACATTTTTCCGCATGGGTACCAGCATGTCGTTCTTTCCGCATCAAGAATTTTTTTTCCAACAAAGCAGTATCTCTGAATGCATTATCTGGACCCCCTCCAATTGCAGGTCATGTGAGAAGTATTAGAACATTGCTCTGTCGAACTCACAAGTGTTGCTATCTCAAGCTTGTTGTAAAATTTAGTTGTCAAAAGTATATCTTTATTTCTAGTCTACAATTAGTTAAGTCTCGGACTAGGATAAATAAGTAGTTGAGAAATAGTGGATCAAAGCAGTCATCATTGCGTTCTACCATTTGAAGGTGAAGATCAGTCGAAGTTTTTGGAGAATTTCATCAACAAAAGATAAGTGAAGATTGAATCACCTATATATCAAGTTATATTTACTTTTCTATCACTGAGACGATGTCGCATAAATAATTAGACTATTATGCATAGACAAGAATTTCGAGCCAAGTTTATCTTGATAATTACTCGAAATATAATGACTATGCTTAATGAACATTTGTTCATACTTGATGAATTTCAGTTAAGGACAATTTATTGTTCGGAATCAAAATCATGATTCAAGTTTTATCGTTTGAAATATCCTGAAACAATGCTATGTGGATGTTATTCAGGGATGTTTCGAATAGATTTATAGAGAAATATAGAACTGCTATAGATTTGGACACAAGACAGTGTTATCAGTCTTAAAAACTGGGAAAATTGTTATATGTCTGAACCCGATTACATCTAATTGTACGCGGAGCAGAGTAGATATATATCGACTTACATATTTGTGGTATGCATATTCTTATGCACATCATATGAACATCTATTTAACTCGTAAACCGGATATGCAGACTCATATGTAAACCATTTTTGAACTCTGGTTACGGAGCCGAGATTAGTTTCCAAACCGGCACGCAAACTAAAACAGTTAAATTTTCCCGAACTCGACAGTGTATCCAGACTGATACGCAAACCGATTTAGTTCTGTGAACTCTGGAACCAGTGACAGTCTTAAAGTTTCCAAACCGGTACACAAACCTAAAAAGTTATGTTAACTCCGGAAATTGGTTTGGTTAAGTGTTTACAAATCGGTGCACGTACTATGACTGAACCAACTCACGAACAACAATCGTATTTGTACCTTGTATGCCTACTAACCATGCCGATTATGTTTTCAAGTGCATTTTAAAAAAACGGGGGTCTAACAACCACACCCAATATTTAGCTTAGCAATCTGTATGGACAAACTCCAATATACTTTCTAGAGAATCAACTAGACAGTCAGACTCAATCTAGATAAAAAGTATATCAAAGAGTTTTTATCTCTATCTCTCGATTTAAATCTTACTCAAGCAAACTGCGAGTCTTAATTTAAATACAAGAGAGATAAACTTGGATGGTACCAAAGACCAATATTCAAGTGTCAATAAATTTAAATCAACAACCAAAAGGTCGGATATTCTAATTGTTTGAACAACGCACAACCTGTATTATTTCAATTATATAAACAAATATAATACGGAAAAGAAATAACACATACACCATAAATTTTGTTAACGAGGAAACCGCAAATGCAGAAAAACCCCGGGACCTAGTCCAGATTGAACACACGCTATATTAAGCCGCTACAGACACTAGCCTACTCCAAACTAATTTCGGTCTGGAATGTAGTTGAACCCCAACCAATCTCACACTGATCCAAGGTACAGTAATGCTCCCACGTCTCTGATCCCAGCAGGATACTACGTACTTGATTCCCTTAGCTGATCTCACCCACAACTAAGAGTTTCTACGACCCAAAGTCGAAGACTTTAATAAACAAATCTGTATCACACAGAAAAGTCTATGATAATAGATAAATCCGTCTCCCACGAATATACCTATGAGTTTTGTTCCGTCTTTTGATAAATCAAGATGAACATGAACTAATTGATAAACCGGTCTTATATTCCTGAAGAACATCCTAGTATTATCAATCACCTCACAATAGTCTTAATCGACGCAACGAAAAAAGATATTGTGGAACCACAAACGACGAGACGAATATGTTTGTGATTACTTTTTATCTTGCCTATCGGAGATAGAAATCTCAAGCCAATTATTACAATTGTACTCGCACAATAGAAACAGCAAGATCAGATCACACAACTACAAGAAAAGTAGTATCGGTCTGGCTTCAAAATCCCAATAAAATCTTAAGTCGTTAACCTGGTTTAGAAGAAGAAACCAAAGGTTAAAGGAGAATCGACTCTAGCTTAGCACAACTAGTATCACACAGAATGTGTGGGGATTAGTTTTCCCAGTTGCTAGAGTTCTCCCTTATATAGTCTTTCAAATCAGGGTTTGCAATCAATGTTAGCTTGGTAACAAAGCATTCAATATTCGCCGTTAGATGAAAACCTAATTAGATTCAAGCTAATATTTATCAACCGTTAGATCGAAAACATAGCTTGTTATACACAAATGAAATGCACGTTCTTTGGCTTGTGTAACCGTAACCAAACTTGTACGTTAGTTGGTTCAACAATAGTTAACCAAATGGTTAGCCATATGATAACTTTCATATCAACCATATTCTTCTTCACCATAACTAGTTCAAATGACTCAAATGAACTAGTTAGAGAGTTGTTCAATTGCAAGGAAATCTCATGTACTACACAAGACACAATTGAAGCAAAACCGATTTGATTCACATGAATCGGTTCACGAATTCTATAGCCACGGTTTGAAATTGCATTCCTTAGTTTATAAAGATAAGTTCACTAAACATCGTTTTTAGACATAACTTACTCAAGTTCGCAGACTGGGTTCGCGGACTTAAGTTCCCGGATGGAGTTTACAAACTCCAGCAGAAATTCTCGGGTTTGAGAACTTCGCCAGTTCGCGGACTGGGTTTGCAGACTGAGTTCGCATACTTAGCTCACGCACTTATCCGGTTCACTTGATCAACAAAGTTCGAAAACTTCGGTTCAAGCAATAAGGACTTATACATATATGTGTTTCCACAACAATGTTTATATCCTCCAAATGGTTATATAGTCTAAACTCTAATTTCAATCGTTGAAACATTCTCTGAGGACGTTATATAGTTGTTATTCACAAACCATTTTTTGTCAGAGCAATTTTCAAAGTGATTGAAACATAACATGACTTTCTTCACTAGGTAAAGATGAACTTGGCTAAAGCGAAAGCTTTACCAACACATATTTCGAGAAATAGATAGGCGAGGTAAACTCGGATCGAAATACCAAATGTGTATAATCTAAGTCTATATAGCAAAACAACTTTTGTCTAAATATAAGAGATAAATAGACTTTTGAGTGATAGATAAGTTCAAGTCTCCACATACCTTTTAGTCGATGAAGATCCACCAGTTCCTTGAGTAGTCATTCGTCTTGTATGATGATTTCCATGGAGTTCTTGAGCTCAACTATACTTTCTATCCTAGTCCGAGACCTTAGGTATAGTAGACTAGAAATAAAGACTTATAGTTTTGATCACTAACATTGACAAACATGCTTGAGATAAACGCATGCGAGTTCGACCGAGAAATGCTCTAACAATCTCCCCTTTTGTCAATTTTAGTGACAAAACTATCAATATATACTGAATACAAAAAATATATAAATAAACTTTTGTAGATCCGATTCCACATGCCTCATCTTCAACATTACTCGAAATCTTCGTCACTTCCAAGTACTCCAATGATCCCAAAGGTTGTAAGTTTAGCATCATCCTTGTTGAAAATCTGTAGCTATAACAACGAGAAAGCAAGAGTTCTCAATCATTGTTATACAATGTCATAGTATCATTACACAACGTCAAAGTTCAATTGTATCACAACTTTAACAACAATACTATGGTGATATGTCACTCCCCCTTAGTCAATACTCCATCTCACATGTAAACCACTCCCCCTTACATAATGATCCGAAAACCATATGTATATGTAGTGTGAACTACATATTAATTCTCCCCCTTTTTGTCAATAAAATTGGCAAAGGTACAAGAACGGGATCCTAATGAAATTTATGAAAGAGACATTTCATGACCAAAAGAAAGCATATATAATCATATTTAGATGCATTCGTCAAGGAGTTTAAATATACAAGATAACTCATATAATATTCCACGGCCGCACTCCCCACAAAGATTTGGCAATTAAGTACAAGTTCAAAAGAACTCTCCCCCATAAAATGTCATTCCCGAAAGAACAACAAGAGCGACCTTAATTTCAAAAAGAAAAGTAGGATTTCTTTGGACATAACAAATCATATAAAAGTATGAATTTGAATCCAAAATATTAAACTAATCATAAGAGAACCCATGATTAACTTAATCAGAAATGCTCAACACAAGTAAACTTACGGAGACTTAAAAAACTCAATTACATTAATCACAAGAAAACCCATAATTAATCTAATCGAAACACACAACCAAACTAATCACAAAAGTAATCAATTTGATTGGTCATGCTAGACACAAAGTATCTCATGGAACAACAACTATGCCAAAATAATGACTCAGTCGATAGAGCTCAACATAAGACACCTTATGGAACAACACAGTATGTACACAAATTGTGGATAGGAGATCGACCTAATACCGTGGAATAATCAAGGACTCATTCTATTTTCCATCACCATTTGCACAATGACATCCAAAAGACACAATCCTTGAACACAAAAGATTTTAACCTATCTTCCATCAAAAATTGACATAATAGGCTTAACTTTTGTATTTGTCAAAAGTCAATTCATTCTTTCATCAATACATACATATAAACTCACGAACGACTTTACTTTTGACAAAGTATGGGACAATCAAGTTCACGGACGTAAAGACACATATCCCTTAACAATATTGCAATATATGAAACCATAAAGATTAATACTACAAAAAATCATCTTCCAAACAAATTTAGAATTTAAACCAATAAATCTAAAAACATGAAGATGAAAACGTTGGACATAACTATGTATAATCACAATAATGGCTATTCCAAACTCTAGTTATTCTTCTAAGCATAACAAGAAAAATAAAAGATTTACTAGGCAATCAAAACTCATATAAATCATTTCACTTACTTTGGATACTCTTCTCGTATTCCCTATATTTCTCAAGCTCATCTTCGATGAGACCAATCCTTGATTCAAGATTATCCATCTTTTCTTCAAGTCTCTTGGAAGAAGCTTCGAGATCACTTTTCAGAGCACAGATTTGTTCCAAGACAAGATTCATGGTTAAAGAGATCTTTTAAAAAAGAGAGACGGAGGAGTTCCCATCTGGGATAAAATCTCGTTTGTCTAAGCACATCTCATTGTCAGAAGAATCAAAGCGAATCTTCTTAGAGGGAAAAAGCACAATCCAAACATCACTTTCTTTGTTAGAAAGACTTGAAGAGGACATGATAGAAGAGATAAATGAAATGTTCATACTGGGGAGTAATCTTCATCTTTTAAAATAAATAAAGATAGGAATGAATTTCCAACAAAGACCCTTGACCAAAACCCTAACAAAATTTGGTTATCCCCAGAAGAAGTCTTATAGGAAGGAGTCGTTCATGAGCAAAAACGGTTTTTAAAAACAAACAGAAGTAACCCTAAAGGTACAAAACATTCATCACAACCCTCTTAAAAATATGATTCTTGTCTTAAGAGAGATAAACAGGAATCATTGTAACAAAAAGTTACAGAAAGTGATCGTTCCAATCCAATGCAGAACTGGAAGCTTTCTTATGAGGGGATGAAGTATTTGTTTTCCCTTGTTTCTTTTTTGTTTTTAGGAAAGAAGAGTTACGCACATCATTCTTTCCCCTTTTTAGCATAGTTTTGTACACCTTGATTGTTGTTTTTTGTCAACTATGCAATGCTTTGGAAATCCCTTTTGAAGGCAATAAGGGTTTCCTAGAAGATTTCTTTTTCCTCCTCTGCAAGCATTTAGTAGAGGAGAAGTGCTTTCGATCTCTAGTGCTAATATCTTTAAGATAATCATGTTCATCACACGAGGTGACCAACGAGCTTGGCAAGTTCTTATGATTTTCCATATCATTCTTTTTGTCAGAGTGACTTGAGAACGATACAGGGTCAGGAGACGTTTGCTGATTATGTTTAATAGACTCAATCAAAGAGATCTGACATATTTCATAAGAATCACAATTGCGTTTGAAAACCTCCAGTCTTGAACAAGGTCGTTAACATTCCAGATCTTCAATCCTTTTAAACAGAGTTTCCTTTTCCAATTGAAACACTTCAGGGGAGATATGATTACTTATCACGGAATAGTCAGGACTATTGGGAGGGCAAATGTGATTGTCAGCAAAGAGATTAAGAGAACATTCATAGATTTCATCCTCGGGACAATAGTCAAGAGTAGCCATCCATGCTTTAGTTAACTCACAAATCTATGTGTCAGGATCTTTAGGAGTATCATTGACACTTTTATAGCACTTGAAACTATTTTTGCTAGAATAGTTTCTTTGGACTTTCTTATCCTTTTTATTGATTGATTGAGCTCTCTTTTGAGACTTTCTTTTACTTTGTCTAAGAATTTTCTTGAGTTGTTTTATAAACAGTGACAGAGTAGAAATAAAGAAATTCTCAACCCTTCCATCAATCAATTTAGGACGACGAGACCTTTTATCAGATGTAGCAACATGGTTGCTAAACAATTGACTTTTATCTCTTTGTTTAAGTTCGAGATCGAAAATTTTAAGTTTTCCAACAAGAGTATTTCTAGAAAGATTGTCAAGGTTATTTCCCTCAACGATGGCATGCTTCTTAGAATCGTATCTAGATGGCAGCGATCTGAGAATTTTCATCACAATGTCCTTTTCAGGAATAATCTTACCCAATGCAAAAGATACATTAACAATTTCAGACACTTTGTGATTAAACTCATCAAACGTTTCTTCATCTTCCATTCGAAGGTTTTCCCA
The DNA here is from genome assembly GCF_003573695.1 of Papaver somniferum. Classification (NCBI taxonomy): domain Eukaryota; kingdom Viridiplantae; phylum Streptophyta; class Magnoliopsida; order Ranunculales; family Papaveraceae; genus Papaver; species Papaver somniferum. The sequence continues at coordinate 31,225,143 of NC_039359.1, read as the reverse complement.
ATCGGAATTAAGGTTTTGAAGCCTAGCTTTCTTTTCACTGGTATTTCCTTCAAAAACTGTTTCTAAGATATCCCAAGCTTCTTTAGACTTAGTGCAATTAGACACATGGTTCTGAAGATTTGGGGTAATGGCATGTATGATGGCATTCAAACCGTCGGAGTTTTGCTTTGCACAAAGTATCTCGGCAGGGGTGTATTCACCAATGTTCTTGGGAACGTTTACATATCCAACTGCCACAACGGGAAGATCATAGCCATTAATAACATATACCCATGATTGAAAATCACGCGCTTGAAGAAAAGCTCGCATAACAATTTTACACCATAAGTAATTAGAGCCATCAAAGACTGGTGGTACATTAATAGAGATAGCACCTCTGTCCATAGAGTCAGATCGCTACAAACACAGACTTGTAAGGTCTTAAACGTGTTTGCCTGCTCTGATACCAATTGAAAAGGAGGGGGTCTAATACCACACCCAATATTTCGCTTAGCAATCTGTATGGACAAACTCCAATACACTTTCTAGAGAATCAACTAGACAGTCAGACTCAATCTAGATAAAAAGTATATCAAAGAGTTTTTATCTCTATCTCTTGATTTAAATCTTACTCAAGCAAACTACGAGTCTTAATTTAAATACAAGAGAGATAAACTTGGATGGTACCGAAGACCAATATCCAAGTGTCAATCAATTTAAATCAACAACCAAAAGGTCGGATATTCTAATTGATTGAACAACACACAACCTGTATTATTTCAATTATATAAACAAATATAATACGGAAAAGAAATAACACAGACACCAGAAATTTTGTTAACGAGGAAACCGCAAATGCAGAAAAACCCCGGGACATAGTCCAGATTGAACACACATTGTATTAAGCCGCTACAGACACTAGCCTACTCCAAACTAACTTCGATCTGGAATGTAGTTGAACCCCAACCAATCTCACACTGATCCAAGGTACAGTTATGCTCCTACGTCAATGATCCCAGCAGGATACTACGTACTTGATTCCCTTAGCTGATCTCACCCAAAACTAAGAGTTGCTACGACCCAAAGTCGAAGACTTTAATAAACAAATCTGTTTCACACAGAAAAGTCTATAATAATAGATAAATCCGACTCCCACGAATATACCTATGAGTTTTGTTCCGTCTTTTGATAAATCAAGATGAACATGAACTAATTGATAAACCGGTCTTATATTCCCGAAGAACATCCTAGTATTATCAATCACCTCACAATAGTCTTAATCGACGCAGCGAAAAAAGATATTGTGGAACCACAAACGACGAGACGAATATGTTTGTGATTACTTTTTATCTTGCCTATCGGAGATAGAAATCTCAAGCCAATTATTACAATTGTACTCGCACAATAGAAACAGCAAGATCAGATCACACAACTACAAGAAAAGTAGTATCGGTCTGGCTTCAAAATCCCAATAAAATCTTAAGTCGTTAACCTGGTTTAGAAGAAGAAACCAAAGGTTAAAGGAGAATCGACTCTACATTAGCACAACTAGTATGACACAGAATGTGTGGGGATTAGTTTTCCCAGTTGCTAGAGTTCTCCCTTATATAGTCTTTCAAATCAGGGTTTGCAATCAATGTTAGCTTGGTAACAAAGCATTCAATATTCATCGTTAGATGAAAACCTGATTAGATTCAAGCTAATATTTATCAACCGTTAGATCGAAAACATAGCTTGTTATACACAAATGAAATGCACGTTCCTGGGCTTGTGTAACCATACCCAAACTTGTACGTTAGTTGGTTCAACAATAGTTAACCAAATGGTTAGCCATATGATAAATTTGATATCAACCATATTCTTTTTCACCATAACTAGTTCAAATGAGTCAAATGAACTAGTTAGAGAGTTGTTCAATTGCAAGTAAATCTCATGTACTACACAAGACACAATTGAAGCAAAAACGATTTGATTCACATGAATCGCTTCATGAACTCTATTGACACGGTTTGCAATTGCATTCCTTAGTTTATAAAGATAAGTTCACTAAACATCGTTTTTAGACATAACCTACTCAAGTTCGCGGATTAGGTTTGCGGAATTAAGTTCCCGGATGGAGTTTACAAACTTCAGCAGAAATTCTCGGGTTTGAGAACTTCGCCAGTTCGCGGACTGAGTTCACGGACTTAGCTCACGCACTTATCCGGTTCACTTGATCAACAAAGTTCGAAACTTCGGTTCAAGCAATAAGGACTTATACATATATGTGTTTCCACAACAATGCTTATATCCTCCAAATGGTTATATAGTCTAAACTCTCATTTCAATCATTGAAACATTCTCAGAGGACGTTATATAGTTGTTATTCACAAACCATTTTTCGTCAGAGCAATTTTCAAAGTGATTGAAACATAACATGACTTTCTTCACTAGGTAAAGATGAACTTGGCTAAAGCGAAAGCTTTACCAACACATATTTCGAGAAATAGATAGGCGAGGTAAACTCGGCTCGAAATACCAAATGTGTATAATCTAAGTCTATATAGCAAAACGACTTTTGTCTCAAGATAGGAGACAAATAGACTTTTGAGTGATAGATAAGTTCAAGTCTCCGCATACCTTTTAGTCGATGAAGATCCACCAGTTCCTTGAGTAGTCCTTCGTCTTGTATGATGATTTCCATGGAGTTCTTGAGCTCAACTACACTTTCTATCCTAGTCCGAGACCTTAGATATAGTAGACTGGAAATCAAGACTTACAGTTTTGATCACTAACTTTGACAAACATGCTTGAGATAGCAACGCATGTGAGTTCGACCAAGCAATGCTCTAACATGTTTAAATTATTTATACGAGATAATTAGAATTTAATTAATTCTCTAAAAACACTAGACCTATTTGATCACATGTTTATGACTCAAAGTAAATGTCTTATATGTTCATGAAGATGAAGATTAAGCTTTTAAGTTCAAACCGGCTAGTTTCGGCTAACCATGTTGAACATAGTCTTTGTACATGGTTCGGTTACCGTTTCACCTAACCAGAGTATATTTCTTGTTTAAGTAAATTATATTCAAAGATTCATCTAACGGTGGATATTCTTTGCTTGGTTTCAAAGCTATCTTATCTTAAACCTAAAGCAACCTATGCTTTGAATGTCTATAAAAACGGCACTTCAAGCAACTAGGGTCTTTGAATCCCGACACTACTTTTTGGTGTGTCCTAGTTGCATCTAGAGTCTTCCTCTTCCTAACCCTTTTAGGTTTTAGAAACTACAAAGTCTTCAGAGGGATTCGTGAAGTCAAGTCCAGTTTTCTTTCCTTGATAACTCGTGTATCCTGATCTTGATTGTTTGCTGAGCTTGCTTCATCGATCAAGATAGATAGAGTTCACAAAGTTGTCTTCGTCCCAAACTTTGTTGATTCTACAGGTTTTATACTTGTGAGGTGATTAATAATCTAGGCTTCACTTCGGGTTGCATAAGTCTGGATTTTGAGGTTAGCTAGACTTTGTCTATTCCTATCGATTTCCACACCTTTGATCAAGTTATTTGATTGTAAAAGGACATCATATATATGCTTAATCTTTGGGAGGCATATTTGGTTTAAAGTCTTCAATTGAGTTGAAGCAACTCTTAGTTGGTGTGACGCCATCTAAGGGAATCAATTGCGTGGAGTCCTGCTGGGATTAAAAGAGGCGTAAGAAGTGTGATTATACCTTAATCGGTAGGATACATTTTAGGGCTCAACTACATTCCAGTCCGAAGTTAATTGGTAGTTGGATAGTGTCTGTAGCGGCTTAATACAGTTTGGTGATCTATCTGTACTAGGTCCCGAGGTTTTTCTGCATTTGCGGTTCCTCGTTGACAAAACTTCTGGTGTATGTGTTATTTATTTTTCTGCATTATATTGTTTATCTTTATAATTGAAATATCACAGGTTGTGCGTTGATCAATCATAGTAGATACATCCGACCTAGTTTGTTGGATACGACTTGATTGATTCTTAGACAATTGGTCTTTGGTACCATCCAAGTAATCTCTTTGTGATTAGGTTCACGAACTTGTTTCTGTAAATGTTCTAATTTAAAAAGAGAGAGAGAGAGAGATATATAACTCTAGATATTATTCCTTGATTGAGCTTAACTCTTTGAATTTTATTGAGTTTGTCCATACATATTGCCTAAGAAAAAAGTGGTGGTGTATTTTGGTACCCCATATTTTCAAATGGTATCAGAGCAGGCAAACACGTTAAGACCTAATTAGTCTGTGTTTGAAGCAATCTAACTATATGGACATAAGTAAATTCTCAATAAACGTACACCAGAGTTTTCTAAAGATTGTTTTCCACAAGACCGTTTGTCTCACTGGATGCTTTCTATTCATTTAAGATTCCCAATATCTTTGCGAGTAGTAAAGAATCAATAAAAAAAATGAAGGGTCCTTCACCAAGGTTAGAAACAAGGATCATGCAGTTAAAAGTAATAAGCTAAGTTATCTTAAAAAATTGTTGCTCAGTATTTTTAAGGAATGCGATAATATTCTGACACTAATAAAGACCTTCGAAGAAAATTTTAAGACCTTGGAACACGTTGTATTGATTTTGAGAAAGGTTAAATCCGTACGATATTCTGACAGTAGTAAAGTTTTCTTACGGTGTGGGGTGTTTGAACAAGTCAAAAAATCTTGCACCTTTACTACAATGATATTGACTGCTCCAAGTGATTGTGGAAGACCATCTCATGATCACAACAAGAAGGAAGAAACAGAACCGAAAGACTGTCATGCCAGAAACGTTTGTGAGCATTCTGCTCATTCAACCTCTTGTTAACAAGATTTTGGCATCACCCCATCATGTAATTATCTTGAGATGGGACAAGTAGTTGTAAAGGGTCGTTTTTGTTTGTATTATTCTTATGTTCCGTTTGACTTCTATCAAGTTTCGGATTTTTTTATTATGATAATTGATCCTGGATGAAGGAAGGTTCGCGTAATCAATCTGAAAAAGCGGGGGTCTAACAATACCACCCAATATTTCACTTAGAAATCTGTATGGACAAACTCGAATATACTTTTAAGAGAATCAACAAGACTCAATCAATTAAAAGTAAATCAACGAGTTTATATCTCTCCCTTGATTTGATTTACTCAAGCAGAAACTGCAAGTTCAAATGCAAGGAATAACTTGGATGGTACCAAAGACCAATATCCAAGGATCAATCAATGACAATCAACAACCAAAGGTTGGATTACTCTAATTGATTATCTAACGCACAACCTGTATTATTTCAATTATAAAGATAAAACAATATAATACGGAAATTGAAATAACACAGACACCAGAAATTTTGTTAACGAGGAAACGACATATGCAGAAAACCCCCGGGACCTAGTCCAGATTGAACTCACACTGTATTAAGCCGCTACAGACACTATCCTACTCCAATCTAACTTCGGACTGGAATGTAGTTGAACCCCAATCAATCTCCCACTGATCGAAGGTACAGTTATGCTCCTACGCCTCTGATCCTAGCAGGATACTGCACACTTGATTCCCTTAGCTGATCTCACCCACAACTAAGAGTTGCTACGACCCAAAATCGCAGGCTTTGACAATAAACAAATCTGTTCACCCACAACTAAGAGTTGCTACGACCCAAAATCGCAGGCTTTTGACAATAAACAAATCTGTCTCATACAGACAAGTCTATCAAAGGATCAATCTGTCTCCCACAGATAAACCCTAAAGGTTTTGTTCCGTCTTTTGATAATAATCAAGGTGAACAGGAACCAATTGATAATCCGGTCTTATATTCCCGAAGAACAGCTTAGAGTTAACAATCACCTCACAACAATCTTAATCGTATGGTAGCGAAACAAGATGTTGCGGAATCACAAACAATGAGACGAAGATGTTTGTGACTACTTTTTATATCTTTCCTATCGGAGATATTAATCTCAAGCCAATCAATCTGATTGTACTCGTACGATAGAAGATGCAAGATCAGATCACACAACTACGATAAAAGTAGTATCGGTCTGGCTTCACAATCCCAATGAAGTCTTTAAGTCATTAACCTGGTTTTAGAAGAAGAAAACCAAAGGTTAAAGGAGAATCGACTCTAGCATGCAAACTAGTATCACATGTAAGGTGTGGGGATTAGTTTTGCACAATACTAGATGTCTCCTTTATGTAGTCTTTCAAATCAGGGTTTGCAATCAATGTTAACTTAGTAACAAAGCATTCAATATTCACCATTAGATGAAAACCTGATTTAGATTCAAGCTAATATTTCTCAACCGTTAGATCGAAAACTTAGCTTGTTACACACACTTGACAATGCACGCTTCTAGGTTTGTTAACCGTACCCAAACGTATGCACTTGTTGGTTCGACAATAGTTAACCAAAAGGTTATCCATATGAGCATTTCATATCAACCATGTTCTTCTTCACCATAACTAGTTCAAATGAATTCAAATGAACTAGTTAGAGAGTTGCTCAATTACAAGGAAATCTTATGTACTACACAAGACACAATTGAATCAAAGATGATTTGATTCACTTGAATCGATTCATGAACTTTTATAGCCACGGTTTGCAAACTGCATTCCTTAGTCTTTTTAAGTTTAAGTTCAGAAATCATCTTCAGATATATAACCTTCTCAAGTTCGCAGACTAGGTTCGGGGTACCGGGCAGAGTTTACAAACTCCAACAGAAATTCTCGGGAATGAGAACTTCGCCGGTTCGCGGACTGAGTTCGCGTACTTAGCTTCACGCAAATAGTTTGTCAACTCCAGCAGAAATTCTAGGGTTTGAGAACTTCGGAAGTTCACGGAATGAGTTCGTGGACTTGGCTCACGTTATTCTTCCGGTTCTCTTGATCAACAAAGTTCGCAAACTTTGGTTCAAGGAATAGGACTTATACATAAATGTGTTTCCACAACAATGCTTATGTCCACCATTAGTTATGTAATCTAAACTCTCATTTCAATCATTGAAACATTCTTAGAGGACGTTATATAGGTGTTACACCATTTCTCGTCAAAGCAATTTTCAAGATGATTGAAACATATCATGACTTTCGTTACTAGTTAAAGATAAACTTGATCGAAGCGAAAAGCTTACCAACACATATTTAGAGATATAGATAGGCGAGGTATACTCGGCTCGAAATACCAAATGTGTATAATCAAAGTCTATATATATAGCATACGACTTCTTGTCTCAAAGAGTAGGAGATAGAGTAGATATAATTTTGAGTGATAGATAAGTTCAAGTCTTCACATACATTTTTGTCGAGAAGTTACACCAGTTCCTTGAATATTTCTTCTACTTGTATGATGAATCGCCATGAAGTCCTTGAGCTCAACTACACTTTCTATCCTAGTCCGAGACTTAGCTATAATAGACTAGAAATCAAGACTTATAGTTTTGATCACTAACATTGACAAACATGCTTGAGATAGAAACGCATACGAGTTCGACCGAGCAATGCTCTAACAATCTCCCCCTTTGTCAATTTTAGTGACAAAACTATCAATACATATGGAATACAAAAAAATATAAAGAAACTTTAGTGGCTCCTATTCCACATGTCTAATCTTCAACATTCCTCGAAATCTTCGTCACTTCCAAGTACTCTAATGATCCCAAAGGTTGTTAGTTTAGCATCACTGCTGTTGAAGATCCTAGCTATAACAATGAGAAAGCATCGGTCTCGACCATTTTTATACAGTGTCATAGTATTATTACATAGCATCAAAGTTCAATTGTATCACAACTTCAACAATAATACTATGGTGATATATATCACTCCCCCTTAGTCAATACTCTATCTCACATGGAAACCACTCCCCCTTACATAATGATCCGAAAACCATATGTAATTGTAGTATGAACTACATATTAATTCTCCCCCTTTTTTTCAATAAAATTGGCAAAGGTACAAGAACGGGATCATAATGAAATTTCCGAGAGAGACATTTCATGACAAAAGGAAAAAAATACATACCAACTAATTTAGATGCAATCATAAAGCCGAAGCTAAATGCATTCATCAAGGAGTTTAAAGATACAAGATAACCCCTTTAAAATTCTACAGCCGCACACCCCTCAAGATATGACCATTAAGCACAAGTTCAAAACAACTCTCCCCCATTTGATGTCATTCACGAAAGAACAACAAGAGCGACCTTAATTTCAAACGAAAAGAAGGATTTTATTGGACACCAAAAAACCATGAGAACTATTTTCTATATCCAAAAAACTCAATCAAATTAATCACAAGTAAACCCATGATTAATTTAATTGGAATACACAATAAAGTTAAACCCAAGAGGTGATCAATTCAATTTATTATGCTCAACATAGGAGAACTTATGGAGACGCGAAAATACTCAACTAGATTAATTACAAGAGAACCCGTAATTAATCTAATTGGAATACACAACCAAATTAATCACAAAAGTAATCAATTTAAGTGTCATTTGTTTTGCTCGACATAAGAAACTTACGGAGCAATAACTAAATAACCAAACAAGATGATTAATTTAGTTCAATATGCTCGACATAACATATCTCACGGAACACCAACTAAGCTAAAAGATCAACTTGGTTGTATAGTGCTCAACATAAGATACATTACGGAGCCTCACAATAATACATAAAATATGGATCAGGGATGATCAATACTGCGGAATACACAAGGATTCATTCTATCTTCAATCACTATTTGCATAACGACAACTAATAGACATAATTCTTGAAAACAAAAGATTTTAACCTATCTTCCATCAAATTTTTGACAATATAGGCTTAACTTTTGCATTTGTCAAAAGTCTATTCATTCTTTTACCAGTACGTGAATACCGATCACAAACGACTTTACTTTTGACAGAGTATGGGAAAAACATAGTTCACGGACGTAAACACCAATATCCCATAAGAAATTGAAATATATCAAATCATAAAGATTAATACTGCAAAAATATCATCCTCCAAATATTTTTAGAATTTAAACCAATAAACCTAAAAAAGAAGATGAAACATAATAACTATGTGTAGTCACAATCATTGCTATTCAAAGCACTAGTTATTCTTCCAACTAAACCAAAAAAAAGACATACTAGGCAACAAATAAACTTCTATGATGCATTTCACTTAGTTTGAAAATTCTTCTCATATTCCCTATATTCATCACGCTCATCTTCGATTAGATCAATCCTAGATTCAAGATTATCATATTTTCTTCAAGTCTTTTGGAGGAAGCTCCGAGTTCACTTTTCAGGGCACGTACTCGATCCAAGACAAGATTCATGGTTAAAGAGAGCTTATCAAATTGTGAGACCGAGGGATTCTCATCGGACGATGAAATACGCTTGTCATAACACATCTCGTTATCGGAAGAATCAAAACGAATCTTCTTAGAGGGAAACAAAACAGTTCATACATCACTTTCTTTGCTTGAAATACTAGAGGAGGACATGATAGAGAAGATAAATGAAATGATCATCCAGAAGAGGAGAAACTTCATTTTAAAGGAATGAAGATGAAGAATTTCCAAAAAAGACCTTTTACCAAACCCTAACAGAATTCGGTTAACTACAGAAAAAGTCTTTTAAAGAGTCAGAAACTGTACATGAACAATAACAGTACAAGAGGAGAATAAACAAAAGCCGAATACTCTTACAGAATTAACATACACATTCCAACACAACCCTCTCGAAAATCACGATTCTTGCCTAAGAAGGATAGACGAAAGAATCATGAATAACAAGATTAAAGATCATAATCATTCCAATCCAATATAGGACTGGGATATATCTCGTGAGGGGGGGAATTATTTGTTAATCCAAGTTTTTGCTTATTCTTTAGGAAAGAAGAGTTATGCACATGATTCTCTTCCCTTTTAATCACAGTTTTGAAGATTGTTGATTTGCGCAAATCCTGCACCGTTTTAGAAATCACTTCTTGAGGGAAAAAGGATTTCACAGGAGATTTCTTCTTCTGCACACAGCTTTTAGCAGAGAAGGACTGCTTTTGATCATTCGTGCTAAGATGATCATGATTTTTACACAAGAAAACCGAGAGTTTTGGTAGCTTCTTGTGTTTTTCTGTATCACCCTTGTTGTCAAGATGACTGGAGAGTGATACATAATCGGGTGACATTTGCTGACACCGCTTATGAGACACAGTCAGAGTTATTCGACATGTCGTATAAGAAACACGATTGTGATTTTCAGCAAAGAGATTAAGAGAACAATCACAGATTTCATCCTCACGAGAATAATCAAGAGTATTCATCCATGCTTTAGTTATCTTATTCACCTCAGTATCTGGACCTTTAGAAGTATGAACACTTTTACAACACACGAGACCAGTTTCACTAGTACAGTTTTTCTGAACTCTCTTATCCTCCTTTTTGATTGATCGAACTTCTTTTTGAGACTTTCTTTTACTTTGTCTAAGAATTTTCTTAAGTTGTTGTATAAACTGAGACAACATAGAAACAAAGCAATTCTCATTTTTCTTATAAATCAATTTGGGACAATGAGATTTTCCATCAGGAGTAGTAACATGACTACTAGACAAGTGATGTTTATCTCTTGATTTAAGTTCGCAATCAAAAATTTTAAGCTTCTCGACAAGCGTATTTCGCGAAAGAGTATCAAGGTTATTTCCCTTAACGATGGCATATTTTTTAGATTCGTATTTAGATGGAAGCGATCTGAGAATCTTCATCACAATTTCCCCTTCAGGAATAGTCCTACCCAATGCACAGGATGCATTAACAATTTCAGACATTTTGTGATAAAATTCATCAAATGACTCTTCTTCTGCCATATGAAGGTTTTCCAATCGGAATTAAGGTTTTGAAGCCTAGCTTCCTTTTCGCTGGTGTTACCTTCGAATACAGTTTCTAAAGTATCCCAAGCATCTTTAGACGTGGAGCATGAAGCCACATGGTGTTGAAGATCCGGGGTAATGGCATGCATGATGGCATTCAAACCGTCGTAGTTTTGCTTTGCAGCAAGTGACTTAGCAGCAGCATATGTACCGGTATTTATGATGTGTTTTCAAAGTTGTTGTAGTAGTATGATTCGTTCAAGACTTGTGAAAGCGGATTTTTAGATTTTTTTTAATAAATAAAAATAGCGAACTAAATTAAAAATATGTTGTGAAAATTATGGAGAGCATAGGACTAGGATTTCACCATTGGTTGATATTAGTGATTTAATAAAACAATAATTATGCAACTCAACATTCAGATTGATTCTAATAGTATTGACTAGACACGTAGATTTCCAAAAGAATAGATGTTAATCCAAGCATAGAATATCAAAACCCTAAAGCAAGCATATTCTATCAAGAGAAAATACACCTAACTAATCAAAATCATATAAACAATTTTTAGTTCAATGCAAAAATCATAATAGATTTGTTGTAATTAATTAATAAAAATATATCACTTTTACCGAAACAACGGATTCCTCCATAGCACCAAGGATTGGGTTTAGCTCCACATATTGGAAACACACTCAAAATAATTTTTCATTGCTCAAAAGTGTTTACAAGTGATGAAATGGGAGAAAATAATGATTAAACCGGGTTTGCTCTAAACGATCCCCAAACTCTCCATCCCCTGATTGATACCCAAGACACTCTTATTTATAATGTGAAGCCGATCTTAGGTCGACAATCATCTCAATTACTCCAAAAGATCTTTGCAGTTAATGAAAGTATTTCACGGGAATATTTCCTCTCCATTTTCACACGTCTTCTAAGTTGTATGGTATATCCAAATCTTCTCATTTAATTGAGCCAAATAATGAAGAGAATATCTTCAATTAATTCCGTGAATAATTCCTTCCCTGTTTTTGAAAATATCCAAAAGTATACGATTTCCTTCCATTCAAGACACGTACAAAATCTTACTATCATGGTAAGAAGATAATCATGTCTTAAAGACACAAATATTCCCATAATATCATGACCAGAATCCCACACAGTTGAGATTTCTTTTCCCGCCAAATATCTTTCCCGTGAAGAAGAAGATGGGTGACCCTTATCCGGTCCTGGGGTGCGAATAGCAGATGCCATGAGGGGTGTCTCTGATCAGCTGCTTGGGTGCAAATATCCTTTGGGAACCCCTTATCATTTGGCCGCCCCTTATCCACAAGTGAGAGTCTGAATAACACGTTCCTTCTGGTGCTTTAGACGACTTTTCGAGCCGATTTTTCCAAGAATGTTTATTTCCAAAAATACCTAAAAACACATAAAATACCATAATAAGTACAAAAAATCGAGTACCAACAATACATGAAATTAAGGACAACGTAGACACAAAAATGTGTCTATCAAATACCCCCAAACTTATTATTTACTAGTCCTCGAGCAAATCTAGAAAATAAAAATGACTACACTTAGCACGTGCAGCAAGCCGTTAAACCGCTAGGTGGCCCTAGTAGCTGAGTGTTGTCTCCGGAGGGTTTACCAGAGGTGTACCCACAAAACCTTTACTCCAGACCCTAGCTATCTACGCAGAATCTTGGAAGGCACTAAAGAATCTCCTTTGTTGGCATACAATCATTGACTATAGGAGGAAGTACCCTGATGTGAAGTTCCAATTGTTGTACACGAGTTTGCACTCAGCATACTAAAATTCATATATAAGTGACAGAGCTCTACTCAGATAGTTTCTGTATATCATAACCGGAGTCAACCAATCACATGGAAAGATTAAGAAGATGGATAAAGAGATGGTTAAAAGTGAACGGTGTTTCCCATATCTGTCTGAAGGCCTCTGCCAAGGTGAACCTATCCTAATGGACTGAGAAACCGGTCTGACTAATATCAACACATCTGGCATATACAAGGGGACCAGTGGTCGATAAACCTAACTCTAGGTCAACACAACTGGTATATACAAGGGCACCAGTGGTCGACTTTATTGAATTTATTCCGGTTGGTCTAATGGTCTGGTCTCTATTTATTTATTTATTTTATTTTTTTTGGTATCTCAATCACTCTATTCCACCCTAGCAAAGGTAACAACTTGAATCGTGTGCCCCACCAAATCACTTAAAAAATAAAAACAGAAGGATTAAGATTCAACGAGGTATGGCGAAACTACCATGTTTTTTTTTTAATTCTAACACCTGAGCTCTGTGCTTTTATGAATAGACTCTTTAGATGTTTCAACCTAATCAGATTGGTTCCTCAACTCCTACAACCAAGATGTTCCCATCCATTTAGATTGGTTAGTGCCAACCTTAATAAGCATAAATTTCTAGGCTCTGGAGTTTATTTGTTGCAACTAAGAGCTAACAAAAAGATTCTTCCCCACCCCCAAACTTAAATCTAACATTGTCCTCAATGTTCTAAAGATGAAATTAAAAGCATGAACAATAAGAAACTGTTACCACTTGATGGATGGAAAAAGAAATAAGGAAGGATATTACCGTAAGCATGAGTACCTCCCAGGAAATGCTAAATTTAAAGTCTTTAGCTAGACATCAAATACCTCAAAAAGGATTGTCACCTTCCAAAGTCATATATCAATAGTCGAAACAATTGTGGGTCCATAAGACCAAATAGAGCTGACACCAGTATGAGACAACTGCACTGATTCAGAAAAATGAAAAGAAGGAGCACGTCCTCATCTAAGGTTTCTGTCAAGACAACTGGGTTTATCTGCGGCGCGTAATTGAACTTCATATGTGTGTCTCGATAAATAGATTCATCCGAAAAAAGGGTCTCTAATACCTGGGTTACCTCCTGGACAGTATCAGGAGGATCGGGTTGCGGAGTCTGAAAAGACTCAAGTAATATCTCAGATGTACAAGGCTCGAGTCCCAAGTTAGGGACTCTAATTAGGGATACGATACAATCACAAGAACCATCACTACCCCGAACTTAGGGTTCACAGACAAACCTCTAACTATTTCTTGAATTTCCGGATCTTCAGAGTCCTTAAAATACTCAAGAGATTCTTCTAGTTCTCTACCCCCAAACTTAGGGTCATCATTATTCTCAGAAAAACCTAAAACTATTGCCTGAATTTCTGGGTCCATAGAATCTTTAAAATACTCAAGAGCTTCTTCTAAAGATTGATCACATATCTGATCTAAGAGAATGGTTTCCTCAAAATCATCTAAAGAATCTACCAGTAAAGTGTCAAGCCAATTATCCTGAACCAAATCCTGAACTAAAGTGCTAATCATATTCACTTCTTCTAAATCATATTCTTCAGAAGGTTGTCTAGTAACATTAAAGACATTTAGTTCAGTGGTCATATTACCAAAGGATATGTTCATAAGCCCAGTCCTACAGTTGATGACAGCGTTAGCTGTGGCTAAAAATGGGCGACCTAAAATCACTGGGATTTGACGACTTGGGTCCTGAACAGGCTGGGTGTCTAGAACAACGAAATCCACAGGATAAATAAACTTATCAACCTCAATCAGAACATCCTCTATGACACCACGAGGGACTTTGACAGACCTATCAGCTAATTGTAGTGTCATTTTAGTCGGTTTCAACTTACCAAGACCTAGCTGGGTGTATACATGATACGGGAGTAAGTTAACACTCCTAAGTCAAGTAAAGCTTTATCGACCATGTGATTACCAATCGCACATATGGTGGGGCATCCAGGATCCTTATACTTAGGGGGTGTTTGGTTCAGAAGAATGGAACTTACCTGACCAGCTAAAAAAGCTTTCTTATGGACATTAAGCTTACGCTTTCGTGTACAAAGATCTTTAAGGAACTTGGCATAAGCAGGCATCTGCCTAATTGCTTCTAATAGCGGAATGTTGATGTTCACCTGCTTAAATGTTTCCATCTCGTTGAAAGTCGACTCCTTCTTTGTTGGGGCTAACAAATGTGGATATGGGGCTCTAGGCACAAAGGTAGACCTATCAGGAATTTCTTGGGAATCCTTAGAGACTGTTTCAGTTTCCTCGTCTACGGGCTCCTCTTGGGAAGTAGAAGGTGGAACTACAGTATGTCCACTAGGCATGGCTACCTTATTGTCTACCGTTTTACCACTCCTAAGGGTTGTTATCGAGTTCACATGGTTTGATGATTTCTCACCAGCTAAAGATATTTGATGGACTCCCTAGGGTTGGGTTGTGGTTGACTAGGAAACTTTCCTTTTTCTCTCAATGTCTCATTTATCTGACTAACCTGGGTTTTCAACTCGGAAATAGCCTGAGAGTTAGCCTGACCTATTCTCTTATTTTCTTCTAAACCTTGAGCAACAGATTGCTGAAACTGCACAGTGTACGAGTTAACAAAGCAAGAGACTCTTCTAAACTCATAATCTTCTTATCCGAAGGGTTCTGAAACTGTGCCGGAGCTGAAGGATTCTTAGTATAGCCAAAACCTGGGGGAACCTGAGCATTACTAGACTGACCTTGATTCTGGCCCTTGGACCAAGAAAGGTTTGGATGGTTTCTCCAGCCAGGGTTATAGGTTTCTGAATATGGGTCAAACTTCTGTTGGTTATCAAACCTAGTGTTGTTATAAAGAGCATTGGCTTGCTCTTCAACAGCATGGCCTTCCCAAAAAGGCTCATTTCTTCCACTACTACCACTAGAATGACCTAATTCTAAGGCTTCTAACCTTTTGGCTATAGCTGCTATTTTGGCATCTGACTCATAAGATCCTTCTACCCTATTAACATTTCCTCTACTTAGAAGAATTGTTTTCTGGGGTTCCCTACTATTTTCCCATTGTTGGGTCTTATCGGCGATTTCATTCAAAAATGTCATCGCTTCATCAACAGTTTTATTCTCAAACCCACCTGTGCATAAGGACTCAACCATGGTTGTTGTTGAATAATCTAAACCCTCGTAGAGGATCTGAAACTAACCTAACCTTCTCCAAACCATGATGAGGACATTGAGATATCAAGTCATTGAACCTTTCTAAGTACCTATATAAAGATTCTCCCTCTTGTTGGGCAAAAGTACATATTTGTGTCCTAATAGACGATGTTTTATGCCTTGGGAAAAACTTATGTATAAAGGCAGAAGTAAGTTGGTCATAGGTTTCAATTGACTCAGAGTCCAAACTATACAGCCAAGATTTGGCTTTATCTTTTAAGGAAAAGGGGAATAACCTAAGTTTCACATCATCACTTAGGTTTTTAATTTTCAGAGTACTACAAACTTCCTCAAATTCCCTAACATGAAAATAGGGGTTCTCATTCTCCTTCCCTAAAAATTGGGAGCATCTGTAAAGTCCCAGGTTTCAGTTCATAATTTGCCTCGGTTTCAGCTAACTTGATACAAGACGGACGAGAGGTCCTAGTTGGGTTTAGCAAAGCTTTCAAAGTTGCCATTTCTGGCACTACCAAAGGACTAGGAGTACTAGGGGTACTTTCCTCACAAGAGACAGATTCTCAAAACTGAAGTTTCCAAAAACGGGGCTCTCAAAAGAAGAGTCTTCGAGCTCCCCGTCTTCACAAGAAGAACTACTAGGTTTTTCACTAATCAAACGACCTAGAATGTTTCTTTTCCAAGCCCGTTTAAAAACTTCGGACATACACTAGAAAAAAAATCAAAAAGAAAAGCCCTAAAAAGGAAGGGATGTTCTATGCAAACACAAACAAGGCTGAATCCACCACAGCAAACCTACTGATTTTTAGCATACAAAAAGCATGATGGCTCCACTTAGATTGTTTCTAGACCAGCTTCTAACCCTTCGAACGGGAATTCATTACAATTTGAGAAAACCCCTCTGGAATCAATCCGAGTTAAAGTAAGTTGAATAGAGACGAGGGAAGCTCGGTGGAGCTTTGATACCCAAGGCTTCACCGGTATTACAAGGCGGCGCAGTCACACATTCAACTTACAAAAACCGTCAAGAACTTCAAAGTATGCTTAAAAGAGTAACCAATATTTTTCGAATGACTTTCCTGTTAAGCTCGTTGCCCTATCGGTCTCGTTCTAGTCAAAATTTTAGGCTTAGGTTCGCGTTTGGTGTCGTTTTCCTAAGGCGGGCAAGAAGAGAACGGTGATGAAATCCGAACCCTTATCTTGTATGGCCAGTCCTTTCCCTTTACTAGGAAATTAAAGCAACCGTTTTCAAGTCCTCAACATATATGCATACGAAGGAAGACAATAACTCGCTGACAGGGGATTCGCGAGTGTTTCGACAAACTTACCTCCCGTACCAGACGGGGGATGAACCTTTGTAGTCGACTTGGGCCACGACTCCTATGTCATGCACGAACCCGAGGGTCCGAGGTGATATCGTAATCACCGTCCTTCTCTGCAAATAGTTTATATTTAAACTACCCTTCCGTAGGGTTTAAAAATAATGTCCCAAAATTTAAAGTCCAAAGTCCAAAAATATAAAGTGCAAAAGAAAAAGAAAGTCTAAAAAAATAAAAATCTACAAAAATAAAAATGTCTCTCTTTTTTTTTCTCTCTTTTTTTTTATATAAAAAAAATCTTCTTCTTTCGCTCCTTTCGCTTTGCCTTTTACTCCAGTCTTTAAGTATTCACCAAAAGCTTTGGCAAAATTTTCGTTCGCTCCAAATTCCAAAATCTGAAAGAAAAAGACAAAAACCCAAAAACGTAAAGAAGAACAAATAAAAATAAAAACCTAAAAAAAAAAAATCTAAAAACTCTAGCCTAAAGACAAGTCCGCGTCGGCGGTGCCAAAAATTTGATGTGTTTTCAAAGTTGTTATAGTAGAATGATTCGTTCAAGACTTGTGAAAGCGGATTTTTAGATTTTTTTTTTAATAAATAAAAATAACGAACTAAATTAAAAAGATGTTGTGAAAATTATGGAGAGAATAGGACTAGGATTCCACCATTGGTTGATATTAGTGATTTAATAAAACAATAATTATGCGACTCAACATTCAGATTGATTCTAATAGTATTGACTAGACATGTAGATTTACAAAAGAATAGATGTTAATCCAAGCATAGAATATCAAAACCCTAAAGCAAGCATATTCTATCAAGAGAAAATACATCTAACTAATCAAAATCATATAAACAATTTTTAGTTCAATGCAAAAATCATAATAGAGTTGTTGTAATTAATTAATAAAAATATATCACTTTTACCGAAACAACGGCTTCCTCCATAGCCCCAAGGATCGGGTTTAGCTCCGCATATTGGAAACACACTCAGAATAATTTTTCATTGCTCAAAAGTGTTTACAAGTGATGAAATGG